>NC_060140.1:870353639-870663412 GCF_021461385.2 Schistocerca piceifrons
ACTGTGTATACAAGGCCTTGGAGGTCCCTGAAAATCTTACTTCTTACTTCTTAAATTTCCCCTAATTCGTGATTTTATTTCAGACTCATTTCCACTGTTCTTCTGCTTACTCTTTGGTATCCCTTTTATCAATTTGGCGTCAATGGGCTGTGGCAGCAGATGACGACATGTGAGCCATTGCTAGCAGCGTGACGTCGCCTGCTGCGCCTCTTCTCGACTCATGTCCATATCGGTTGGACCCTAGACGACTGGAAACAAGTGGCCTGGTCTCCATGACTTCCAATTTCAATTGCTAAGAGCTGGTTGTGGGGTGTGGCGCAGGATCACGAATCTATGGACTCAGGTTGTCAACAAGGCACTGTGCAAGCTGATACTGGCTCCATATTGATGTGGGCTGTGTTTAAACGGAATTTAGTGGGTAATCTGACTTTTCGGGTGCTTGGGGACCGTTTGTGGCCATTCATGGACGTCACGTTCCAAAACATTGATGGAATATCTATGGTTGACAGTGCGCTATGACACCGGGCCACAGTTGTTGGCAACTAGTCTGACAAACATACTGGATAATTCTAGCGAATGGTTTGGCCACCCAGATCACTCGACTCGAAACCCAACGAATTTTTATAGGACGTAATTGAGAGATCAGTTAGTGCACAAAATCCTGCACCAGCAACACGTTTACCATTACAGACGGATATGCATCATTAGCGACCATTATGTCGTTGTGGCTTCTATGTCAGTGAAATTGCAAAAAAACCAAAGAAACAGCGTAGAATTTTCTTGTTTGGGAAAGCAAATAAAAGCGTCATTAATGAATATCTTCATAGTCAGCTCCAAACATTCACCGCGGGACACAAGGATATTGAGCATCTTTGGTCGGAATTTAAAGGTATTGTCCACCATGTGCTAGAGAAATATGTGCCTAGCAAAAATATAGGGGAGGGAAAACATCCCCGTGGTTCAACAAACATATTAGGAAGTTGCTGAGAAAGCAAAGAATTTGGCACAGTTGTTTTAAACGTAGTCACTGCCCCGCTGACAAACAGAAGTTATGCCGAATGAAAGCAGCTGTCAAAAGGACAATGAGAGATTCTTTTAACGAATTTGACAGCAATATTCTATCTGCTTTGGTAGTACGTAAAATCTATGAACGCTACAAATAATTCTATTCCTTCCAGAATGGAATTTTCACTCTGCAGCGGAGTGTGCGCTGATATGAAACTTCCTGGCAGATTAAAACTGTGTGCCGGACCGAGACTCGAACTCGGGACCTTTACCTTTCGCGGGCAAGTGCTCTACCATTTGAGCTACCCAAGCGCGACTCACACCCCGTCCTCACAGCTTTACTTCTGCCAGTACCTCGTCTCCTACATTCCAAACCTCTTGATCTCAAATGGAACGATCAGATTACGCAAGTAACGGGTAAGGCGAACTCTAGATTGCGGTTTACTGGTAGAATTCTGAAGCGATGCAGTCCTTCAACAAAGGAGAATGCTTGCAATACTTTAGTTTTTCCAGTCTTGCAGTATTGTTCTTCTATATAGGACGCTTACCAGTTGGATGTAATTCAAGAGATTGAGAAGGTCCAAAGAAGAGCGGCAAGATTCGTGATTGGTACATTTAGTCATCGTGACAGCGTTACAAATCTCATAGAAAGTTTGAAGTGGGACACACTTGCAGATAGACGACGCGCTAAACGGAAGGGGCTGCTCAATAAATTCCAAAAGCCGATCTTCGCCGAGGATGTAGAGCATATATTATTACCACCAACTTTCATATTGCGCAATTCATAGATAAGGGAAATTAGAGCTGGTACTGAGATGTTCAGACAGTCGTTTTTCCCTTGCGCTATCCGCGAGTGGAGCAAAGAGGGGGGAGGGAGAAATATGACGTTGGCGCAAATAGTGCCCTCCGCTTGGTGGCCAGCGGAGTATACAGGATGAGTCACCTAACGTTACCGCTGGATATATTTCGTAAACCACATCAAATACTGACGAATCGATTCCACAGACCGAACGTGAGGAGAGGGGCTAGTGTAATTGGTTAATACAAACCATAAAAAATGCACGGAAGTATGTTTTTTAACACAAACCTACGTTTTTTAAATGGAACCCCGTTAGTTTTGTTAGCACATCTGAACATATAAACAAATACGTAATCAGTGCCGTTTGTTGCATTGTAAAATGTTAATTACATCCGGAGATATTTTAACCTAAAGTTGACGCTTGAGTACCACTCCTCCGCTGTTCGATCGCCTGTATCGGAGAGCACCGAATTACGTAGGGATCCAAAGGGAACGGTGATGGACCTTAGGTATAGAAGAGACTGGAACAGCGCATTACGTCCACATGCTAACACCTTTTTATTGCTCTCTTTCACTGACGCACATGTACATTACCACGAGGGGTGAGGTACACGTACACACGTGGTTTCCGTTTTCAGTTACGGAGTGGAATAGAGTGTGTCCCGACATGTCAGGCCAATAGATGTTCAATGTGGTGGCCATCATTTGCTGCATACAATTGCAATCTCTGGCGTAATGAATATCGTACACGCCGCAGTACATCTGGTGTAATGTCGCCGTTGTTTCATATCCTCTAGGGTTGTAGGCACATCACGGTACACATTCTCCTTCAACGTACCCCACAGAAAGAGGTCCAGAGGTGTAAGATCCGGAGAACGGGCTGTCCAATTTATGCGTCCTCCACGTCCTATGAAACGCCCGTCGAACATCCTGTCAAGGTCAGCCTAGTGTTAATTGCGGCATGTGCAGGTGTACCATCATGCTGATACCACATACGTCGACGCGTTTCCAGTGGGATATTTTCGATCAACGTTGGCAGATCATTCTGTAGAAACGCGATGTATGTTGCAGCTGTTTTGGCCCCTGCAATGAAGTGAGGACCAATGCAGTGGTCGCCAATGATTCCGCACCATACGTTTACAGTCCACGGTCGCTGTCGTTCTACCTGTCTGAGCCAGCGAGGATTGTCCACGGACCAGTAATGCATGTTCCGTAGATTCACTGCCCCGTGGTTTGTGAAACCCGCTTCATCGGTAAACAGGCAGAACTGCAACGCATTCTCTGTTAATGCCCATTGACAGAATTGCACTCGATGAGTAAAGTCATCACCATGTAATCGCTGATGTAGCGACACATGAAACGGGTGAAAGCGGTGACGATGCAGTATGCGCATGACACTACTTTGACTCAGTCCACCGGCTCTCGCAATGTCCCGTGTACTCATGTGTGGGTTCATGGCAACAGCAGCTAACACACCAACTGCATCCACTTCTCCTGTGACGGGCCTGTTACGGACCCGTTTGCGTGCTACGACCATACCTGTTGCATACAGTTGGCGGTAGATGTTTTGCAATATGCGGCACGTTGGATGCTCTCTGTCCGGGTACCGTTCTGCATACACCCTGCAGGCTTCAGCTGCATCTCGTCGACACTCGCCATAGATGCGTATCATCTCCGCCTTTTCAGAGTTCGAATACACCATGGTCACAGTTCCTACAACACTGCACTACCACAGACGTCTGGTAACACGATGTACTACAGTTGGTCTGCGTGCGGAGACGAATGCAGAATAACAATAGCAGCAAGCGCTACATGCGGACACTGCGACAGCTAGACCAAGCCACAACAGTGCACTACAGCCACACTCGTAAACACGGTCGTCATCGTAAACATGTCCCTGCAGATGCTGCTCGCCGACCGTGGCCCGTGTTTGTTACAATACGCAATTGAACGTCGGAGGTTTCAAGCGTCAACTTTAGGTTTCAATATCTCCGGATGTAATTAACATTTTACAATGCAACAAACGGCACTGATTACGTATTTGTTTATATGTTCAGATGTGATAACAAAACTAACGTGGTTCCATTTAAAAAACCTGGGTTTGTGTTAAAAAACATACTTCCGTGCATTTTTTTATGGTTTGTATTAAACAATTACACTAGCCCCTCTCCTCACGTTCGGTCTGTGGAATCGGTTCGTCAGTATTTGATGCGGTTTACGAAATACATCCAGCGGTAACGTTAGGTGACCCACCCTGTATATGTAGAGGTAGATGTAGATAGCTCAACATTTTTGCAGAAGACTTCCAACAACTTGTTGAGTTTCTGTCGCATCGAGTTGCTGCGCTAAGCCAGATAAAGGGAAGCCCGACACGGAATTAAGAGGTATACCATGACTTTTGCCACCTCAGTGACGTCAACTTCATAGTTAAATACCCTTCATCTCCTTAATAGTCATACTTATTGTCATATTCACATTTAGACACTCTGTGACATTCCACTAGTTTGGATGAAAAATAGTGATATCTGTAAGTTTGCGTTTGGTGGATATTACACCATATGTTGCTGCGAATGAAATTTAGCTAAGATAGTGAATTTTTCTTGAGCCTTAGGAAGAGGTATCTATCTCCACCTCTCGAGAAAATGGATTTTATGTAGCGTGTTCACTTCAGATCGCCGGCCGGTGTGGCCGACCGGTTCTAGGCGCTTCAGTCTGGAACCGCGCGACCGCTACGGTCGCATGTTAGAATCTTGCTAGGGCACGGATGTGTGTGATGTCCTTAGGTTAGTTAGGTTTAAGTAGTTCTAAGTTCTAGGGGACTGATGACCTCAGACGTTAAGTCCCATAGTGCTCAGAGCCATTTGAACTATTTCACTTCTGATCGCATGCGCGCGAGATTGGTAAATTAATTTTACATGCGATTTATTTATGCGAATGGAGGGTGACGACACGATTTCTGTATCCGGATGCGTCACGAGTAAACAGATGCTGCATGTACTGCTGTCAGTAGAATGCACTGTTAACAAAGAAACTTCAACAGTCCTTTCCTGCCTTGCAATCGGCCAGCAAATCTTTAGTTATGTCTTTTGAGTAAGTTATCTATTGTTGGGGGTGGCGCCAGTTCCAGGCGTAGTTCTGTAGACTGACTGCTGAAGTGACGCGCCAGTAGGGCCCAGTGACAGGCCTGTGGTCGAGGAATACATTTTATTGGACTTCGTTACACATTTCGTCATTGACCCTATGAGGCACACGCGCCTCACTCAGGAACAGCAGGACGGCGGTGGCCAGCAGGTGGCTGGCTTCTGTCCGCGTGTAGAGGTTCACGAGTCAGCGCCCTGTGATGATGATACTGACGTCACGCCGGCAGCAGTCCAGCGGCCTGTTGGTAGGCCATGGCATTTACATGAGTGGCGGTGCCCTTCTCTTGCTGCGTCTGCTTTCCGCTGCAGAACGCCAGCGCCCAGACGACTCACGAGGAACCTCTTCAACGGACACCCCACATGTGGTCTAACAGGAAACACAATGTTGGCAGCGAATTGCAACAGGGGCCGGGAATGGAGGTATGCAGTGGTGAACACGGCAAGATGCTATGGAGTGCAGCTGAACTACTTAGTCGACGAGTAACTCACAACAGTGCTACAGTGCTAGTGGTGTTGATACAAAGTAGAAAAATGGCGACGATAAACAAAGCAAACATTGCATTATATTTACGAAAACAGTTAACATTTCGTCACATAGGAACTCGAGGAATATCGCAGGATGAGAAAGAAGTTTCAGATGAAATATTACCGTTTCTACGAGATGAATCAGTAGGATGTGTGGCGTCGTGTACGCTCGACTGTGCGGACGATGTACATGAGGAGTGCAATGACGACCACACGTCCTTGACAACTGAAACTTGTATTGAAACAGTGGTCGAACCGTGTAGTTCATCATCCATATGAGACGGGATGCCACAAATCCCGTCTCGAATGAAACGTAGAAAAGAGCAGTCGTTTTTCAAGGAGCGAGTACTGAACATAATTATTTATGTGGAAGATCATCAGCAGGATAATAAACAATTACCAACAGATTTCTAGTAGGTCTGCTGCAAAATGGTTCAAATGCCTCTGAGCACTATGGGACTTAACATATGAGGTCATCAGTCCCCTTGAACTTATAACTACTTAAACCTAACTAACCTAAGAACATCACACATATCCATGCCCGAGGCAGGATCAGAATCCTGCGACCGTAGCGGTCGCACGGTTCCATAGAACCGCTTGGCCATGCTTGTGTAGTGCATAGGAGAAACTAGGGACATTCAACGGAGGACAAGGCGCATTTGTTGCAAAACACGGTGCTTCCTTGTTTTAAGAATTCTCTATATATAACACCGAGCGAGGTGGCGCAGTGGTTAGACACTGGACTCGCATTCGGGAGGACGACGGTTCAATCCAGCGTCCGGCCATCCTGATTTAGGTTTTCCGCGATTTCCCTAAATCGCTGCAGGCAAATGCCGGGATGGTTCCTTTCAAAGGGCACGGCCGACTTCCTTCCCCGTCCTTCCCTAATCTGATGAGACCGATGACCTCGCTGTCTGGTCTCCTTCCCCCAACAAACCAGCCAACCAATTCTCTGTACAGTTTACAGAATGTGCGTGGTAGTGACCTACTACGCTAAACACATCAAATTTCGCGCGACGTAGATTACAGTCACTTCAGGGGAGGCAGTGGGTGGTTGCATATCTTCATTGCTACAGAACTGGAAACATAAGATAAAGAAATTTCAAACAAAGCATCAACTTGACGATGTACAGGAAACTGCAGAATTGCTCGAAAATTTGTAGATGAAATAAACAAACTCATCCCATCGTTAGGTAAGGAATTTGTTTTCAACTCGGACCAATCGGGATTTGAAGAGGAAGTGAATCGGGAAGGAATCCTGGAAAGCACTCAAGAGCGGGAAAATGGGCGCTAGAGAGCTACGACTATGGTATGAGCACTGCTTTGGCTAATAGGTAGCCAAAATAATTTGATTTTACTTGATTCCTGGTCTGCGTGTAAAAAATCACGCCCACTGAAAAGTTTGTGACTCTGCAATTCATACCACCTGGAACCACTGGACAAATTCAACCTATGGATGTTTTATTTCTTCGTGCCAATAAAACGTATCATTGCACTATCTGCAGCTGTGTCTTAAAGGATAGCCAGTTTCACGATAAAATTCCATGACATATTGTCTTGCATTCGGTTGTATACCATCACGTCCCATCAGTTCTCATCATCTCGTTAAACCAATATGATTCGATATGCATTCTTTAACAGCGAGTACCTAGCTGAACGTCCTGAACGCTTTGTAACGCTTTGGTCTGCATAGTGCGAAACGTTGTTAACACTGTGGCGTGCCATTTTCTATTTGATACCGATGGTGGAAGTTATTGGTTTGTTTTGAAAATTATTTGAATGTCGACGATGCCCATTATGTGTAATGTAATACATACATCCTGTAAAAGGTTGATCTCTGCACCTGAAAGACACTTATCTTCTGACACCCTCCTGATGCATATGGTGCGTCCTTAGCAGCAAATATTTTTCCCCTTTCCGCCTGCTTACCTGCGTGGTAACATGTTTGCCTGCCATGCAGCAGGTACGGGTCCGATTCTCGGCCGCGTTGGTGATTTTCGCCGCTCGTGGACTGAGTGTCGTGTTGTCCTGATAGTCGTCTCATCCTCACTGCCGCGCAAGTCGCCCAAGTCTGAAAAGAGCCTTGCACCCTGGCGGCGGAACTTCCCCTCATGGGGCCTACCAGCCATGAATACCACACGATCATTTCATTTTTTTTTTTCATTTTTCCTCTCATTACTGTTGACACAACATTTTAGGATGAGCCTTACTAAAGACTGAATTTGTGACCTTGCACTCGGGGGGGTTCCTTTTCAGTCCTGTCTTGCATCCACTGCAGTAATGAGGGAAGACAGTCATGCATGGGACCACGACACTCTGCACCCCCAGCAGGAGTCTGGCAGCAGCAGTCACGAGTGGCATGTTGGTGGTGTCGTGGCACTGAGTTCCATAAGGTGCACTTATTGTGGGAGGAGGTTGCCCCGACCCAGTCACAAACCCAAATCTGAAGCTGGCGGTGCCCAGTTGTCCCATCGTTTAGCCTAGCCCTGCTGTTGTGGTGGTCCATGGTGCTTCTATTACCTGCCCCCCCTCCCCCAAACCCCTCCAGACACGTACCTCATACTATGGTTTTTGTCCTGGTGTGGTGACACCATCCTGCACGCTCCAGTTAATACCACTGTGTCATGCAAGTTTCACTAAGCAGGGCTTGCCCACATCACAGTTCTTTTGTGCAATATGTTACTATAACCACTGCACTTACAGTCCAGCAGTAGCTAACGCAACTGTCCATGGTGGCTTTCCTGTAATTTCCTGCAAATTTCACATAAAACTAAGTAGTGAGACTACATTGCCCCCCCCCCCCCCACCTCTCCATGGGAAAGACACAGCTCCTCGTCCTCGAATCTTGCTCAAGACCGGCTCTCCACTGTGACTACTCCCACTGTCGATTTACAACATAAATGACACAACTCCTAGATTACACTGAACAGGCTGTCCATTTCTTACATTGCATTAAACTTTATTTCTACAGACCTGTTAACTTCTTCAGCACATCTGCCGTTGGCTTTGTGCGTGTAATGGTCGTATCCATCCTAGATGGGTTCCTCCATGCTACAAATTCAAAATTCTAACAATTTCATTCTCTATCCGTCGCTCAGTTGACCCAGTCCAATGGGACTCGGATTACCGACAGACTGAGTTTCTGAGGCGTTCGTAGTCTCAGATAAAAGTGCAAAACAAAACTAGAGCCACTATAATGCTAAGAACTGCGACACTCAAGGTCACGATTCCCCAACGTCTACCATTCTGATGCTGTTAAACATGTTGCATTAGCTGCTTCATTGTAATCAACCCTTCCTGCGAGGCCACCATATGACTCAGTGAACGAACTAGACTTGTTCCCAGATATCGTATTCAAGATGGTAATGTTTTGTTTAGCCAACTTCTCCAAGAGTTCACCTGGCCAACACGGCTGCAGTTGTGTAATATTTAGAAGAGTGGCTCCCATCATTGTAGTAGGTACATGGAACTATCGTCCAATGGTTCCATTAATTAACAACCCACTGCCTCTTAACTGCAAGCGGCATTCTCCTATGAGTTCCCTTCATAGCAGTTTGCCACCACTACTATATCGTCATACATCAAGTACACCAAATGTAGACCCACTCGCTGGAGACAAAGCTTCGGTTTCATCACTCCTGTTGGCATCGTTGTGGCTCTGCCCTGCCCCTGAACAGTGAACAATTGCTTGGCGCATGGATTTTATCCCGTCTAGATCTCGCGACTAGGACATATGTGGATCATCCCGCTTTGACATTGCTGTAGCTCTCCTTATGTCATTACCGCATGTCGATCCCCACCTTCCGCTATCAGTATCATATCATCATCCTTCATACCCACATTATTCGCTGGACCATATAACGTGTAAACCATGAGTGCTAGCTCACCACCGGTACCTTCACTGACTCGAAGAAACGTGCAGTATCCGTTTTTATTTCTACAACGCTCCAAGATACTAGAAAGACAGGTTATGACGACTAGGCTCTGCTAATGATGGTGGTTTCGGAGGTAATTCCTTCCGCATCTTCCTCAGTCCTTTTAGATATAGATAGGGTGACAATAAGACCGGACTGAACTGCCCATGTCGTGCCTGAGAAACGACTTCTGGCAAGCTCGTTAACTCCTCTCTTCCATCCCAGATACTATCTCCTAGAGAAGGCAACAGACTTCTTAGCAGTATTCTCGCATCCAGTACTTTTATCTTTGCTTAAACTGCCTCTAAATCCCGGTCGAGAGTGCTATCTAATACTCTGGCATAATGCATTACCTCTTTAATTAGTTGTCAAAGCTTGCGGGTGTTGTTCAACACGCCCTTCTCAAAACTCATGATCCACATGGAATGCTACTCTTAAGTCCCTCTATTCCCTTCTGACAGTTCCCTTGTGGCTTCTACTGTTCTATTCAGCTCTCATACGTCGTTCCCGTTCTCTGACCCAAATACTGTCTGACAAAGCCTATGACAATCCTACCTAATCCTCCTTGAGACTCATGTCTTCGTTAGATTCGATAGGACGTCGTAGCTGGTTACTATGCCTTGATCTGGTTCGTTGTGAAGTTTTGATGCTTCCTCCAGTCAGTCTCTCGGCTACATAGGCTTTCTGTTCGCAGATGTTATTACTGTCAGCGTGCTCAGCCACATATCATCATTCCATATTATGCTGTATTGTTCATACTTCCCGTATGCTGTAAGCTGTTTTATGTTTTATTACGAAAGATGTTCGTCCTCTGGTTTGTAACATCTTGCCTGTTGACACACTCCAGATGATATATCCATTCACGCAGGTCCCTGTTGTACCTTGGCGGACTTTTAGTAAATATATGCCCATAATCCGTGAGGTACTGTGTAGCTCCTTTGTGGCCCAAAAGTGTGACTTTCGTCATTATTGCATTGAAGAGGAAACTGATAAGTTATCCTGACTGTTTCTGCCCTGTCACAGATATTTAGTCAATCTCTGTCTATTAACTTCTTGATTAACTATTTCAATGTTCTATAGTATTTCCTCTACCTTTCCAAACTCGCTCTTTTTAAGCCAATGTTGCGCGCCCTTCTCTGTAACTGGCAGTTCTCATGGTCGTACACGAGTCTGCAAAACATAAGGATGGAAGTAACTTTCCCATGACATGTTATTGCCAAGTAACATATCCCTACGAAACGTAGACCATGCATAGAAAGAATTGTTACAGTGTACTACAGAAGGTAAGTGAAAGAAATGCTGAGTGAGGCGAACAGAATTTACACTTTTATACCTTTATTCATGACCATGACTACACCGGTCACCGCAGTTTACGATGGTCCCCTGGACATTACAAAAGGCAGGGTACGGCGATGAAAAGGGTTTGTAAGCACCACGGACAGCAATACATACTCTGCAAATTGTTCTCACACTGGTCCCAAGGTTCGTAAAGGATTTTTGTGGTAAGGCCTTCCATTCCTCTACCAGCGTGCTTGAAAACTGCTAGGTAGTCCTTGCTGCAAGTGGATGTGGCGCAGTGCGCATCCTAAACGTGCTCGGTGGGATTTAAGTCGGGGTAGCAGTCAGACCAGTACATTTGCCTAATATCCGCTCATTCCAAGAAAACCCCTTCGGTCACCCATTATCATTCATAAAAGTCAGGTCCGAATGCACCCGTGAAAAGACACACAATGGGATGGAGGACAGTATCACGACAACGTTGATCATTTAGTGTAACGTGTTGAAGGATTTGGCTGTCTATACTCCCACGCAACATTATGGCTCCTCACATCATTACACCTGTACCAGCAAAACGATCCTGATCGACAGCGTTCCTGGGCGCATAACGTGCTCCCACTTCTCGCTGCATGAAGTCCACAACCACTACTCAGACAGAATATGATCTCATCCGAGAAGGGCACGATACCTACACCTCGTTGGTCCGGTCCCTGTGCTCTTGGAACCATCGCAAGCCGTGTCGCTGGTGTGCGGATATCAGAATGTATGATGTGAGTCTGAGCTCTTCACAAATTGAGAAAAGAAAGGAAGCCTATTATTCTGTAACTAATGTAACAATGGGTCATAAATGGATTCGGTGAACTCATGCAGATACCTGTGTATGACAGTTACTGATGATATGAAATAGTATGATGACACAGAATCAGTGGCAGGTTGTGGCCGACCTCGTGCCTAGTGCCATTAATATAATCCACCTATAGCTACTTTGAAATAACTGCGAAACCCTGAAATACAATCAGAATTTGACTAATCGGAAAAAAACTCAAGAGGAATAGTAGTCAGACGATTTCGAAATCCTCAACTTCGACGGAGTATCCGGTCCTGTCTAAGAGTAAATAAAGGTCACTTCCGTGTAATGTTTTAAATCTTGAAAAGGGACCTGAATTGCTCAAACCGAACTTCCACACAGCCTATACGATCATAATGTCACTCGATAAATGTAATCTATGACTCTGAAGTTGCAAATTAGAACATTAATAGTATGACGTATATCCTTCAAATGCCATAGGCTACACGTATGGTGCCATTTGTGTCTTTAACTACCATTCGGCCACTTAAATTATTCAAGGGCAATATCAGTTAATCCTTTCAGATTTGCAAAATTATTTTTTTTTTTAATTTTATTGTTTTATAGTCATGTATCGAGAGAGATCAATGTGAAAAACAAGTGTTAAGTATGTCAAACACAAAATGGTTTCGAATGGAGCCACTGTGCATGAAATGCCGTTACTTTTAATAACAGTAGTAGGGCTACTTGACAACGAGCACACTTCCATCTGAGTCTGTGGCTTTCTTTCATTGTGCCTTGGGGTACCGTCTACTGGCAGATGCTTTGCTTGCGTTGTATGTTTCACTCGCTGAAATAATGCAAGACGACACTGATTATTTCGTTTGAAATCGAGAGCACTGTCTTCATGTAACACATCGTCTATACTTTCACTGATACTGTCAATCTGAGTCACAGTCACAAGAAATCCCTCCCAAAAGGCACGTCAGAATTCCCTCATCCTTTATTCTGCGAGAGTACATCGCGTGAAATGTGAAATACAGCAACCTGCGACAGCTCCTGCCGCAGTGGTTGCACAAGAAACTACCACAAAATTATGGAAAAACAGTTGATGTGTATAACTGACCGGTAAATGTATTCAAATGGAGCAGTTAAAATCCCCAGTGTTTTGAACAGATATTTGCAATGAGCTCGAGTAGTATTTTTGGTTATTATTCTTATGGCTCTTTTCTGGAGTTTGAAAACTGTATTTATAGTTTGTGCATTTGATCCCAAAAACGAGGGCCATATCTAAGAACTGGGTTCTTCTGTCTGAGGGAGCTATATATTACCTGTCGGGACATGTTCTGTATCCCAGCTACTTACTGAAAAAACGACAACGCACTTAATACACCAGTGAATCGGTACACCAGTCCACTTCGTTTGGGAATATGCCATTAGATAATATGTTACAGACCGGGACAGGAACGTCTTTCGCAATACAACAGTCAATAACACAACAAGGAATGAAGAACTGTGGCATAAACTGAACTCGCTGACAGGTAAAATTTCAGCTTATGAGCTGCAACGCTGAGAGACAAGCAAGAGGAGGCCATACGTCATGGGACGGCGGAATATGCTTTTGCGACCACCTTCCTGACGCAGTGAGGACCAAGAAGGATTTCCAGAGACTCTGACAGCCGTCTCACAATCTCTGCAACCTAGGTGGCAGACCAGCATAGCGCCTGTGTATCCTGAGTTGTCCCTCATCGAGCCAGGGGCTAACTATGCAGACAAAGGAGCAATCTATCTTGCGTTTGATAGTGTGGTGTAGTGTTGCGTAGTGTAGTGTTGTATAGTAGAGTAGACCGAAATTATAACTTACAAAATATCTGATCCAGCAATGCCGCGTAGTGTAACAGTGTGCTTTCTGACTATCAGAACAACATACACCATGGCCATTAAAATTGCTACACCAAGAAGAAATGCAGATGATAAACGGGTATTCATTGGACAAATACATTATACTAGAACTGACATGTGATTACATTTTCACGCAGTTTCGGTGCATAGATCCTGAGAAATCAGTACCCACAACAACCACCTCTGGCCGTAATAACGGCCTTGACACGCCTGGGCATGGAGTCAAACAGAGCTTGGATGGCTTGTACAGCTTCAACACGATACCACAGTTCATCAAGAGTAATGACTGGCGTATTGTGACGAGACAGTTGCTCGGTCACCATTGACCAGACGTTTTCAATTGGTGAGAGATCTGGAGAATGTGCTGGCCAAGGCAGCAGTCGAACATTTTCTGTATCCAGAAAGGCCCGTACAGGACCTGTAACATGCGGTCAGCATTATCCTGCTAAAATGTAAGGTTTCGCAGGGATCGAATAAAGGGTAGAGCCACGGTTCGTAACAGACCTGAAATGTAACGTTCACTGTTCAAAGTGCCATCAATGCGAACAAGACGAGACCGAGACGTGTAACCAATGGCACCCCATACCATCACGCCGGGTGATAAGCCAGTATGGCGATGACGAATACACGCCCCAATGTGCGTTTACCGCGATGTCTCCAAACACGGATGCGACCATCATGATGCTGTAAACGGAACCTGGATTCATCCGAAAAAAATGACGTTTTGCCATTCGTGCACCGAGGTTCGTCGTTGAGTACACCATCGCAGGAGCTCCTGTCTGTGATGCAGCGTCAAGGGTAACCGCAGGCATGGTCTCGGAGCTGATAGTCCATGCTGCTGCAAACGTCGTCGAACTGTTCGTGCAGATGGTTGTTGTCTTGCAAACGTCCCCATCTGCTGACTCAGGGATCGAGGCGTGGCTGCACGATCCGTTAGAGCCATGCGGATAAGATGCCTCTCATCTCGACTGCTAGTGATAGCAGGCCGTTAGGACCCAGCACGCCGCTCCGTATTAGCCTCCTGAACCCACTGATTCCATATTCTGCTAACAGTCATTGTATCTCGACCAACGCGAACAGCAATGTCGAGATACGATAAATCGCAATCGCGATAGGCTACAATCCGACCTTTATCTAGGTCGGAAACGTGATGGTACGCATTTCTCCTCCTTACACGAGGCATCACAACAACGTTTCACCAGGCAACGCCGGTCAACTGCTGTTTGTGTATGAGAAATCGGTTGGGAACTCTCCTCATGTCAGCACGTTGTAGGTGTCGTCACCGGCGCCAACCTTGTGTGAATGCTCAGAAAAGCTAATCATTTGCATATCACAGGCTCTTCTTCCAGTCGGTAAAATTTCGCGTCTGTAGCACGTCATCTTCGTGGTGTATCAATTTTAATGGCCAGCAGTGTATATCGCAAGGTGGCCGAATGGAGTATGCAGACAACTTTTTTCATTTTAAAAAATTATTTTCTTTTTTGTGTAGATATGTTATGTACATTTTTCCCTCTTAAACGCCATAATCCTTAGGGATACTAATGCATTTAAAATTAAGTGCTATCGTACCAATTGATGTGCTACGCTTGGTCCGTTCTTGTATCTGGATAAGAGATTAAAAGAAAATAGCAAATAAATAAATGAATAATAGTAGGAAGTGACAAGATCCTCTGCATCGACTTACAAAGATCTGATCATGGGAGTCTCTTGAAACGCACCATGAGATGATAAGTAAACGTATTTTGGCGATCAAGACAAGAGCATTTAGTGCCGATGTGCTCAAAGATCTTCTTAGAGAATTTTTGTGTTAAGTAGGAACTTGTCTGAATTATGAGTCTCCAGGAAGTGACGAAAATGCCGAGCTCACAAAATTTCAAGGACCAGTATCGAGGAAGCCAGGTGTGTACTATTGCCTCTTACGTGTTGGTGTCGTAGAGACTGTGAAAATAACATAAGACTAGCTACAGTGCACATAGAGGAATGTAAGCACTCCTATTTCCCATGTTCGATACACAAATTGGAACGGGAAGAAATCCTAACATGCGGTGGAATGGGAAATACGCTCTGTCATGCATTTCACAGTGTTTTGTAGATTATGAGTGTAGAGGCAGACGTAGACTATAGCAAGAAATGTAATAATCATCATCAGTTGGAGCTCACTCTTAATGTTCGTGTTTGCTTCCAAGATGCTACTGCACGCGGGTGTAAAAATGAATGTGCGCAACGGAAAATAACAAACGGTAAATGAAGATTTGGCCCTGACTGACAACCCCCTGAAGCAGATCTTAGGATCTCTTAACGGACTTTAACATATAAATTACAACGTAAACATAAATGAATGTTCAATGCAACTAATACTACTAAATGATAAACGTTGTTCCTGCTTATATATTTATTGTAGATTATAAAACCTTTATATTACAAACTTGACATGATCAATGTACCAAACACTAGAAGACACGTCTTTCAGTCAGACTCAGTGAAAATAAACTAATGTTATCACAGCTTTTTAGCTTTTATAGCCCTAATAAGTTGAAGCAATTTGCGATATCACCTTATGTACTGCGTCCGGTGCGTCGAAGTGGTGGTTCTCGTACTCATCTGCAATGATGGAAGAACTCCAGCCACAAATAAACTCTTTCAAACACTAGGACGGCAGAAGGCGGTCCTCTGATTAATGTATTCGAATACAGTCTTCTTCCCAGCAAGCCTCGGCTCCACATCATCGTAATTCCGAAAACGAATCATATTCTCGAAATCACAGAATATTCTCCCTCTCTACAGATTCTTCTGATCGCCAACAAACCAAATTTTAATCTTTTGTCGTCCAATGCGGAAAGTTTGCGAGGAAAAACACATACTTGTACAATGGTATGCTTCTGAGTAAAAATTCTTGGAAGTAACCCAGCCTGCGTGGTTCCCGAGGTGCCGCTTCTCCGTTCCTCTCTCCTGCGTCCAAGATTTGCAAAGTTAGGAAGTATTATCCGGTTATCCTTCCGGCTCTACTACAATAGCGCTCGGTCTCGACTCTATAGTGCCCCAGCGTTCAGTTGTCTCAACGTCCGTCTTGCTACTTCCTGTATTTAAGCAGGACCAACACACCTGTGTGGGCCTTCCACCCAGGGCTTGAGTTCCTCCTGCCGTTTCATTTCCACTGTCGTTCCACCCTCTACTAGTATGACAATAAAGACACTCCGTCACCTTTCATCGAATAAACATTAACAATTATTTACAAGGCGTATGTGGCAATGTCAGTATGCTTTATATATTCATATATACGATGTACAACCTATCACATGATACCTAATTGTTTGTAGCTCACTGCAAAGTATGTGAATGAGTTCTTGTAAGGTGTGAAATCATAGCCACCTTACATGCTTATAAATAATTTTGTTTCTGTTTGGGTTGAGCATTGAGCAAACAGAAATTTCCCTTGTTTTTTTTTTATTCAGGGTGGAAAGAAAAAATATTGTTCGCTCAAGATGTTACCCATCCAAAAAGAAGAAAAAGAAAAAAATTATTCAAGAAATTTAACACAGTACAAAAATTTCGAATAAGAGTTTTGCAGTCTGCAGCGTTCATTGTCTAAACATCCTCGAACTTCAGGGTTGCAATTTTACTATCCTGAAAATATTCTCGTCGGTCATTCTTCAGCTGCGATACGGGTGCTGAAAGGCAAGTATTACGCGGTGTACTGCCTGCAGAAACTCTTGCAACTCAACATTTTGAGCTTCGCATTCGAGGCTGCGCATTTATTTTTCAGAGACAGGCGGAAAACATTCGCCAGTGTAGCACTAGTGCAACAACCTCCGCCAGAGCCCTTAGGAGCTTGTGTAACGTACGTTTCACTGTGACAGGTAAGAGTCCTTCTTTGCTTTTACAGACAGGGAAAAAAGAACAGCAGAGGAGTTCTACAGGGTTGTGTTTTACGCTGTTGGTGAAGTGCGTGCTTCGGTGCCGGCGTCTTCTGAATTTTTCAGCAGTTAGCAACCGTGCCGCTGATGCTGGGAGAGTGGAGGAGGTCCGTGGCGTTACCTCAGACTCCTACCTGCCTTAGGCAGAGGTGCCCTTCGCGCCTCCGAGAAACGCCGGCTCCGAGCCGTGTGCAAACGTGCGGCAGTGCTGTTCCGCCTGTGTTAACAGCACGTCAGGCGTTCCCGCTGTTCTCCGACGTGGAATCGCGTTAAATGGGACGTGCCTCCTGTGGCTGGTGGCAGCGCCCGCCCTGCAAACAGAAACTGTGCAGAAATAGCACTGCGGGCAACGCGGCCACCAGCAAACTGCCTCTGCCCGAATGTCTGTGAGGTTGCTGTGGCCAGACAGGTCAGCGTCTCTCTCTGTCTCTCATCCCTTGCTGGAAGCTGAGAGAGCAGAAGCTGAGAGATTACTCCGGGCTGCTCAAAGACAGTCAGCTGAGAGGCAAGCAGACGTTGAGTTGTCTGCGCATCAGCACGTGCCCAGACTGTATGTAAGGCGTGGCAACACCTACCCCACCAGAGGTGGCGCAAAAAATACAAAATAATAGACAGTTTAAGAACTAACCGGGAGAGGTATGTGAATTCTCCCACCCAACCCGTTCTTATTTCCTGTCTATGAGAAACCTTGGCCTCGGCCCGCGTGTGTATAGGCTTCCTGTTAAACAGTGTTTTTTCGTCGAAGTGGCATGATAAAGAAACGACTACTGCCGAACAAATGTTTTCTGCTTTCTTCCCACATGTGACAAAATGTGCCTGTTTCATATCTGCTAACTCTTGGAGTTGATACTTCTTCGCTACCGTTCTTCTCAAAGGCTGGCGAACAACTGCTGCAAGAACTATACTATTTGACCGGAACTTCCAATATTTTCCCTACTTCTGCAGCTATACCCTGCTCATCGACCAGTAAGTAGCATAGTGGCGTAAAAACGAACACATGTTCTGACATTGGTCGTTGTCGTGACTGACAATTCGCAAGTTTTCACAAATACAACTTTTATTGAGGTAAGTTCACAAAGTTGATGCCTGCACAACAAACGAAAAGGTAACACTAACGATGCCAATAAAAAACGTCTCCTAATTGAGACAAACAACAGTTAACATCTGATTTTCCACAAAGGTTCGTGGTAAAACACACACACTAGTAAGAGTACAATTCAGATACGAAATAGTAGTGCACGGAATGTCTGTTTCTATTATCTGGTATGTAAATAGCCACTGTTTACCATGGTGCTTCTGTTACGCCTTGGACATAGACAACCACGTCCTCTATGGTGTAATATGGGGTGCCGGCCCTCAGGGGCTATCTTGGCTCCGGTATAACAGTCATCATCTGCAATGGTCATCAGATGTAGGAAGGCTTTACTTTTACATAAACTATTGCTACTTATTACAGCGCCAATGAAACTCTGAAAAACGCTTAAGGATCGAAAGTCTTAAGTTTCTTTGCTAAGCATTGTTCTAAACATGTTACCCAAGTAGTATCTGTGTCAAATTTCATTGGACAGTTGTTTTCTCTGTGCCTGCCCATATGGACATGTCTATCGTATGCTCGTATCCGAGCGTAGGAAAATTGCAAAAATGTAGTTATGGGGGCTGGTTAAAGGGGATTGGGGTGGGGGAGGAGGGGGAGCGGGAGGAGGGACGTAACTTTGGCAGTTCTTCCAGGGGCGCAGGACTGCCTGGGTACAGTTATTGTGACGGCCTCGTGAATGAATACGGTCTTTTATTCCCGTTTCATGCTGCCGACGATCTAACAATATTTTCATAAACACACATCTGTTATATCCGTTTCACGTCAAAAACTCCGATAGAAAACCGTTAGCGATAATGAAATGCTTATGTAATCAAATGTTACGAGGTGATGGTACATAATAAGGCAGACATTTTGAAAAGATGAAACTCATAAGTAATAATTTACATCTAGCTACCTTCGGCTTTGGATGCGGGAGTTCTGGGCGTGTGTGGTAAAAATAATCGAAAATAGGACTGTAGTAGTGTGAACAAAGTGGTACGAAATTGCAAAAGTACTAGGCACTTAATAAAATTTGAAGATCTGTGTAACAGTAAAAGTAAGTGAAAGAACAATGTATGCATTTTGCAGACCATCTAGGTACGTAGAGGTATGGTTGGTAGGATACAGCCACTCGTGATTGTGAAAATGTCCTAGATCCTACATTATAAAACACCTGCCAAGTTAACGATTGCATTTAGTACCAATTCGCAGTTCCCGCCAATCTGTTATTGTCAGCATTGTTGCATTTTTCTCCGAGTCATCAGTCTTCGACTAGTTTGATGCTACCTGCCACAAATTTTCTTCTGTGACAACGTCCTCATCTCGGAGCTGCAATTACAACCTGTGTTGTATTCCAAGCTCCGTTCCCTCTAGAGACTTTATCCTCTACCGCTCCCTCTAGTGCAATGGAAGTTATTCCCTGATGTCTTAATAGATGTACCATCATCCTGTCCTTTCTTCTTGGCAGTGTTTTCCATGTATTCGTTTCTATGGGGAACCTCCACATTCCTTACCCTATCAGTCCATAATTTACAACTTTCTTTTGCACTACATTTCACACGCTTCGATTCTGTTTTGTTCCGGTTCCTCCTACGCTCCACGTTTCATTACCATACAGTGCTGTGCTCCAAACGTACATTCTCAAAAATTTCTCCCTCAAATTAAGTCCCATATTTCATACTAGTAAAATCCTCTTGGCCAAGAATGCTCTTTTTGCCAGTGCTAATCTGCTTTTTATATCCTGCTTGCTCCGTCCGTCAAGGTAGCAGAATTCCTTACTTCATCTATTTCCTATCACCAGTTCTGGTGTCACGTTTCTCGCTGTTCTCATTCCTGGCACTTCTCGCTACTTTCCTTTACCTTCGATTTAGTCTCGTATCATATTCATATTCATTGCTTCGTCGATATATAGATTGAACAGTAGGGTCGAAAGATTGCTTCCCTGTCTTATACCTTTTTAATCCAAGCAGTTCGTCCTTAGACTTGTCATCTTAATGTTCGCTCTTTGTTCTTGTAGATATTGTGTTTTACCTACCTTTCTCTGCAACTTACCCCTGTTTTTCTCACAATTTCGAACATTTTGCGCTACTTAGTCGAACGCTTTTTCCAGGTCGACAAGTCCTATGAGTGAGTCCAGGTTTTTCGTCTGTTTTATTTCCGTTATGAGCCGCAACGCCAGAACTACCTCTCTTGTGCCCTTTACCTTTCCTGAAGCCAAACTGATCGTAATCTGAGAAATACTCAATTATCTTTTCCATTCTGTTGTATATTATTCATGTCAGTGACTTGACTGCGCGATAATTCTCTCACTTGTCAGCTCTTGCCATCTTGGGAATTGTGTGGGTGATGTTATTCCGAAAGTCTGATGGTATATCGCCAGTCTCATGTATCCTACACCCAACGTGAATATTAATTTCGTTGCCACTTCCACTAATAAGTTTAGAAATTCTGATGGAATGCTGTCTATTTCTTCTGCCTTATTTGACCTTAAGTGTTCCAAAGCTCTTTTAAATTCCAGATATTGTAGCTTCCCTACCACGTTCAAACTTCTGACATTCTGCGCCCCGATTCGCAGAACGTTATTCTTCCGTTGCTAGTAAATCTTTTTCTCATAGTCACTTCATCTTAGCAGTCCGCTTCCGGAGATGCGAATGGGGGGCTAGTCCGGAATTTTTTCCCAATGGAGAGATCATCTATACACTTTTTCAATTACAGGCCACAAGTGGCGTGAACACACGTTTTGCGCCTTTGATTTAGTGAGGAATTATCCTTTTCATCCCTAGCCGTTGATCATTGCTGATTATTTCATCTTTTAGGGGCAGTTAGCCAAGGGGCAGTTAGCCACCCGAAAGTAGTTCGCTCCTCCACCCTCTTTAACAAGGCCGTTGGCTGAATGAGGGGGACCTCTTATGCCATAAGTCTTCGGCTGCATCCGGGACCGAAGATGTTTTGATTACTAGTCAGAGACGATACCGATAGACTACAGGTGTCAAAGTAGAGTGAAAAACCGGTGTTTGTATGTAACATATCATGTAACTGGACAGTGTATTTCAGACAGTAGTATATTAGTCAGGTGACTAACTGCAGAGACAACAACAACAATCAACAGCGAACGCCAACAGAAAGACATCCTGCACCACTACCTACTAAGGGTTATCGACACAAATAAAATAGCCCGTATGTCCACAACTGTTTGTTTCCGGACACGGGACTTTCTTTTCTACTTATGAACAGTACTAGCTCATGCCAGATCGAGGGAAGTTCCTATTAACGAATTATATGATATGCTTTAGACTTCACTGATGTAAACATCGCAAGCGAATGGCGTCTGGCTCGATTCCCAAATCCCCACAATAATCTCTCCCCTCTCCCCCTCCAGCCATCGACTCAGCCAGCGATTCTCGACTTTCACCGCTTCCTCCTGCTGTGTAGCGTTACTGTGAAAATCGATGAGACGAGGGTCTTCTGCTTGCTCCGTATTTCCCTGAATTTCTTTCTTACTGTGTCTGTTACGATCTCGTCCGCCCTTTTAACAAGATGAAATTCGAATTTCACAAGAACTGCGATTGAAGTTACGTCTCTCTTTATTAGATTGTAAGAAACTTACAGTGTGCAAGAGACACTGTGATGTGGGGCCAGGAATTGCAAGGTTTTGTTGCATCATTCTTCGTTGTGCTTACAGGCTGAATGTTGTTGGGTTTTACACAGATACTTCCAATACATCGTAAAATCATTCATTTTTCGCCCTAAATTTTATTATCACAATTAGCAGTGTAATGCTATGTAATAGGTAAAACGATGTCTCATTTCTAAAGACAGAAACATGTTTATGAAAACCGGATTCACTATATGTTCAACATAGCAGAACTTCCAGAAGTTGTAGAAGAGGTGAATACAATTGTCAATATACTTGAGCAATAAAGGTTATTTAAGTCTATCTGCTGTGTCGGCCACTATCTTGTCTCTTAATCATATTTATTGTGATTTCCACATGTTGCAGCATGACGTCGGGATGGTTGGCGAAAACGAACGATCGGACATAGTGTCCATTGATTAATTATTTCTCATTGGTTTTCAATTAAAACTGCGCAGGTCTGATCGGTTTCCGTTTCCGAACAATGACGTCTGCCAGCCTATTGGTTCAAATGGCTCTGAGCACTATGGGACTTAACTTCTGAGTTCATCAGTCCCCTAGAACTTAGAACTACTTAAACCTAACTAAACTAAGGACATCACATCCACCCATGCCCGAGGCAGGATTCGAACCTGCGACCGTAGCGGTCGCGTGGTTCCAGACTAGAACCGCTCGGCCACCCCGGCCGGCCGCCAGCCTATTCAGTGGCCTAATACCAAGCAGATCTGCAAACTGACTACACACGGCTGGATTTCTAGAAGGTAAATTGTTGTATAAAGGCAGGAAATTTTCCTATGACGCACCACATTGAGCGCTTCTGAGGAAGATCATCCAATCATCCACACTCAGCGGTCGTAGCCTCCATGTCGCGGCTGTTTTTTTATACTAAGTTGGACCATTTGCAGTTTGTTAAATTCTGCCGCACCTTTGAGAGACCTTTGACTTTTTTAACTCTCATTGTGAGACAGGAACATATGGCCTCAGTTACTTCGACTGTTTGTAAAGTCTGCCCCATGCACGAGGTCTCATAATTCCAGTATTTGCGATACCACTCCGAGATTCTCATTATCGGTATCATACATGTGTTTTAAATATTCGTGGAAATAAAAATTACTCTCAACGCGGAATGGTATCTACTGCGTAGGCAGAAACGTAATGCAGTCGTTTACATGAACAGACTACAATAGTCAGGAATGACGGTTTAATGGAAGACTCCAAAATCGGGATACATTCAATCAGAATTGCTAACTGATATTTAATTTGACTAGTAAAGAGCAATGAGAGAAGTAAGAGACTCTATTGTGTTTTCTTTATTTCTATATTTGTATTTGTTTATTTTTTTTTGGACGGACACACTATCAGCATGGTATGGTTCGTTGATGTCATAGTAGTGAAGAAAGTGAGCAGGAACTGACTTCGGTGCTTAATGAACTGGAAGAAGTGCTAGCTGTTATACATAAGACCTAAATTCACAAGAAGAAAAATAATTTAATGGTGCACCCATTACGTGAACTTTCTGGGTGCCTAAATCTTAAAGTTGCACAAGGGATTACTGAAAACATGGCTGATGTCTGCTATCCTGAAAACAGAGTAGAGAAAGAAAGAAGATTCAACAAAGTTACAGGGGTAAGGATTCCACAAATCGAAAGGCTTTCCTATAAACGGTATAGGCGCTACTATCCGAAGACATACACCTTGAGACTAGAAGAAGATTCATGAAATGTTATATCTGGTGCGCATTTCTGAATTGGTCCGACAAGTCGACAATGGGGGAGACGAAAATAAAACAGTCAGAAATCTTTCAGACGTGGTGTTACAAGAGAATGTTGAAGGTCAGTGTCTTCAGCAAGTAATAGATGAAGACTGCATACGAAGTGTCAATGCGAAAAAATGATTAATAAAGAAAATAGAGGGGCACAAGATTGTTAATCCGTTAATCATTGATTAATGAAGTTAACTTTCGGAGTAAAGGATTACCTTTTACGTTACTTTAAAAAAATGTTAAAGCACTGTTTAACTTCCAATTTTCGTTGAGTCCATTAATTGTTAATGCCTCGCACCTTCTATTAATGACAAAATTATGTACCTTCTATTAATGACAAAATGACGTCTCGCCGCCCGTGGAATTCATGTTGTGACAAGTTCATGTCAAGTATATGTTTGACTACACCAGGGTGCGCACGATTGATATAGACAATCGAGTGCAAGCGATAAGAACTAGGTGTTGGCTGTTTATTGTTCGTTTTTTACTGATTTCGCATTAAGTACTACTTTTTGTTGGTGGATTGCGTTTCATTCAAAGTTCTGGTTGATATGACTGGAAATCTAAAAGCTGTAGAAGCGGTTTTGAGACATAAAGCCACCGAAAGTTCAAAGGACAGAGAAACGTGAAGCAGAGGTGGAGGAAGCAACAAGAACGAGGCCGAAGAGGAATATTTTTTAATGTCTGTTACTCAATCTAAAGACGAGCCTAGTGGTAACACATCTGTGAGAAGTAAAGCCAAGAGCCCAGTCAAAATGTGGCTGGACATGAAACCAAAAGACTCATTCCACGATGCGGTAATTCTTGGGGAACCTGTTTTCGTAAATATATTCATGAAATATAATACCCCTGTATCACCGAGTGCTGCAGTCTATCAACTTTTTCTGTGGGAAAAGACATTTTGGCTCCGAAACGAGCCTCGCTTTCGATGAAAATTTTAACATATTGATGTTAATGATAGGATATATATATATGTCACATACTATACTATACTATTCCAATACTATAACAATATGAACACAGAAGCAGAGGATGATTTCCAACATCACGGGACAAGGTAGATGTATCAAAAAAATCCTTTGGTAAATTCAATAAAAGGGAGCAGTTTGTAAAGGATCAGTCTGGAATCCTTTGGTAAATTCAATAAAAGGGAGCAGTTTGTAAAGGATCAGTCTGGGAAAATATTGACCAACAAAAGTGGCATACAAAACAGATGGAAGACATACTTCTAAAAACTTCTAAACTGCAATTACCCACACTCTTACTTTAAATTGGAAGAACTTGATAAAATTGATACAGCTGATACAGTTACTACCCCATCAGTAAATGAAATACAGCAAGCAATAAAGAAATTAAAGAATAACAAGGCTTGTGGCGAGGACAAGATATACGCTGAGTTATTAAAGAATGGAGGCCCACAACTGGAATTAGAAATACGGACGTTAATAGAAACAATTTGGGAGGCAGAATCCATTCCTGCAGATTGGAAAACTGCAATTGTGTGCCCCATATTTAAGACGAATGATCCACTAGTTTGTGACAACTACAGAGGAGTTGCCTTACTGGGTGTCACCTACAAAATCTTATCGAGCTGCCAATTAAACAGGCTGATACCAATAACAGAAGAACTGATTGGGGACTACCAATGCGGTTTCCGCAGAAACAGATCCACATTAGATCACTTATTCACCCTAAGACAAGTAACTGAGAAGGCGTGGGAATTCGACTTACATGTCCACATATTAATCGTAGATTTTAAAAAGGTCTATGATAGCATACACAGACACACTTCTAAATATAAAGAAGGAATTTAACATACCATCCAAATTAATCAGATTAGTTATAATGTGTATAGATGAAACTTTATGTGGCATAAAAACACCGGTAGGAGAAACTGAAAATTTTAAGGTGTACACTGAACTGAGACAAGGGGATGCCATTTCACCTATTTTATTTAGAGAGGATCGATAGAGAATTTTCTAAAACGAGTCCACAAGGGATCCAGCTACAGGATGTGAACATTACAAGACTTGGTTATGCAGACGAAGTAGCACTAATAAGTAGTTCCAAAAGAGAATTAATCAGAATGACGCAAAATTACTACAAAATTGCTGAGAAAACAGGATTACGTGTTAATGAAGGAAAGACAGAATACCTGCCCATAAGAAAGAAAACCAGAAAAGATGCACCTCTGACTGTAGATGGATTCAATTTCAAGACTGTTGACCACTTTAAGTACCTAAGAAGTCCTTTTAGTAATAACAACGGAACAGATATAGAAATAGATGCCCGTTTATCAACAGCCAACAAGACACATTTTGGTTTCATCAAAATTCTAAGGAAAAGATCACTTAGCAGTAACTTCAAAATCCGCTTATATCAATCTACCATTATACCTGTGATGTTATATGGACGTGAAACACTAATATTTGGAAAGAAAGATGAAGAAAAACTGTTAATATTCGAAAGAAAAGTAATAAGGAAAGTTTTTGGACCTGTATACGACGAAAATACCATGGAATGGAGAATAAGAAGAAATGAAGATTTAAGAGGGCTGTACAAACACCGTAACATCGTCGAAGTGCTCAAGAGGAGAAGGTTGAATTGGGCAGGCCATATAGCAAGAATGACAGAGAATAGACTACCTGGAATGGCATTCAGCAGAACAATAGATGGAACGAGAGGAAGAGGGAGACCCAGAATAAGATGGCGGGATAATATTCGGGAGGACACAACTAGGATGAACAGCAACAGCAATTGGACAAACAGCGCATTGGACAGGCAGAAGTGGAAGAGGCTCAAAGAGCAGGCGTATGTCGATAAGGCTCTTGCCACATGTAAAGAAAACAAAGAAGGTGCGTATGTCTAATACTATGTGATTCTCCTATATATTGATACTCCTATGATTTAACATTGATATCTAAATAATGACAGAACTAAATGATTAAGGTGTTTTTTATTTATCTCCGATGTCCTACTAACTTCCGCAGCAAAAACACTTTTATTTCAGCAACGGTAATACGTTTGATTCAGTTGCTCATTTTAATACACCCATGACGAAGTTGACTTTTACTGGATAACGAATACTTTTAACTTCCGAGAAATCTCCTGTAAAGTAACGCTTTAACGTTGAACGAACGAACGAAGTTAACTTTGTTTAGTAACGGATTAACTATTAGTGAAGTTAACTTTTTGATTTCCCAGCTCTGATAAAGAATATAGTGAGTCGAAGAGTTACAACGGTTGCCCACTTATTACGATACGAATCTTTGCGGAAAACTGTTATTAAAAAGATGGTATAAGGAAAGAATCGCAGCGAAAATAGTGTCCATAAGGCATGTGGCGGATGGTACCTCATACAATTTCCGGTCAATCCGTTTCATTTCCACGCGCAAATGCAGCTGGAGAGAAACGACTGCCTACATGCCTCTGTACGAGCCCTAATTTCTCTTACTTTGTATTGTCCGACATTACGTGATATGTACGTTAGCGCCAGCAGAATCGTCCTACAGTCAGCCGCAAATGTCGATTCTCTAAATTTCCTCCATAGTATTTTCTCTCCAGATTTTCATTTGTTGATCCTACTGGTAACAAAGCTAGCAGCAGCACGCCAATGAGTTGCTTCGATGTCTTCCTTTAAATTGCCCTTTTGAGGGTCACAAACACTACCAGTACTCAAGAAGGGTCGCACTAGCTTTCTATACGTGGTCTCCTTTATAGACTAACTACACTTTCCTACAATTCTCCTGGTAAACCAGAGTCTACCATTTGTCGTCCGTACTATCGACGTTACGTGTTCGTTCCATTTCATATCGATTTGCAAGCTGATGCTTAGGTTTTTAATCGACGTGACTGTGTCAAGCTGCACAGCCCTATTACTGTATTCGAGCATTAGAGGGTAGTTTTTCCTTCTCATCTGCATTAATTCGAATTTTTCTACATTTAGAGGAAGCTCCCAACCGTCACACCAATTACAATCAGAGGAACTCATCCTGTGTTCTCCTAAAGTCACTCAATGACGAAATTTGCCCTCACACCACAGAGTCACCGGTAAACACTCGCAGGCTACTGCTCATTCCCTCCGTTAGATCGTTTATGTGTGTAGAGGACAAGGACGGTCTCCCCACACTTCGCTGCAGCAGCCCTCGTCTCTGATGAACACTCGAAGTCCAGAACAACGCCATAGGTTCTATTAGTTACGAAGTAATCTAATGTGAGGGTCTTCTAGAGGCACTACTGGTTGCTGGCGCAGCTACATAGCTCTGAAGATGATCCAGAGAATAGAAACATGTTTTCTATTAAAAAAAATGTGCATCTGAGACTAGGGAATGAAAGAGGTTTCAAATACTTAGGAAGTCTTAGAGCCATTGAAATATCGGGGCACCTAAGCCGTATGTTAACAGCCTGGAATGGGGCGGTGTGTTAATAGCTTTCCAGTAGTCAAGGTGTAAGGAATCAGCCCATTACCCCCCGCCCCCACCGTGGTTCGCAGGGAGTCGTGCAAGAGAAGGATAAGCTGAGTGTGGCACAAGCGATGCTTTCTAAATCCGTTATTATCAGCGTACAGAAGATATCCTGTCTAAAGAAAATTCCGATTAGAATATGATCAAGCATCCTGTAGCAAACCTGTATTGGTTTGTAATTTTGTGGATCCCTTCCTTTAACGTTCTTAAATATCGGTGTGACCTGTGATTTTTTACACTCGCATGAGAGTTTGTGCGTGGGAAGAGATTCGCGATGAATGCTAACTTAGAGACCAATGCTGAAGAATACTTTCAGTAAAACCGAATTGGAATTTCATTTGACCTGGCTTCTTATTTGTCTTCGACCCTTTCAGCTGCTTCTCAATGCCAGGGATTCCTATTTCCATGTTCTGTATACGGGAGTCAGCGCGCCAGCCAAACGATTGTATGTTCATACGATCCTCCTGCCTGAATGATTTCTTAAACACGAAATTTAAAACTTCAGCTTTCCTTTTTCTGTCTTCTGCTGCCACATCAGACCGTTCAACGAGTGACTATGTAGAAATCTTCTACCCACTCAGCTACTTTACGTAGTACCAGAATCTACTCGGGTTCTCGGCCGAGGTATGACGATGGTAGTTTTCCACTCGTTTGAAAGTGTTTGCTATAGTTTAGCCTTGATCGCTAAAGATATTTGCAGAAAGAAGTAGCCACACTATTACTGTTGGTGGGGAAACTACTGAAAAAAAATTAATTGAAGCTGTTGTAAATCATTGGTAAATTTTTCGAGAAGAAAATAAAGAGCTTCAGATACTTTATCTCTAATTTTATGAGTTTTCATGTACATACAACACGCAGACATTTGTAACCTCTGAGTAGTAGACACGTATTTGCTTCAGAGTTCTCACAGATGTATCTCGACGTTCACTGCCTGACAGAACAGTGAAGCACCCAGAAGGAGCGGCGAAAGGGTTGAGAGGGTCTGTGGTGTTATCACAGTAATTAATGTTAAGAGTATTAGTAATGATTCGGTATGTGGCGCTCAAAGTACTTACAGTAGTAAGTTGCCATAAAATAGCTTCACAATTACGTTTATATTCACATAAAAGACTTTCAACAGTTTTATTACTGACCACTTACTGTTTGCTACGTAACACGTGAAATCAATTATCTAGTATATTGAAGTCTTGTCGTTCATACAGACATTGATCTATATAATGCACAATCAGTTCTGAATGTGCATAGTCTCATATAAAATTTTTATACAAGTTTACAGTGTTAGAAACAGTGGACACAGCAAATAACTGTAGCTTACGAAATCTTCTTCTTTCCCACGGCTGTCGAGCCGTTGAAGACTACGGTCGATAGTCTCTCGTATTCCTGCTGCCTTTTAATTGCTGCACCGTTCATCAAAGAGAAAACAAACAAATACACATATTTGGTAGTTCTCAATAAAATTTGAACGTTACTTAAAGAACGATTTCGTTTTCTACGTAATACTTAAAATTACTAGGCACCTACCGGTACTTAACGTATGTCGATGCTACGATCAAACTCATAAGGGCACGGCAAAATGACCTGAACCATCACTTCGGTGAAATCACAGCGTAACGATATTTGGTTCCATCTAATTTCATTTCGTATTAAAAACAACGTTGCTGAAGTGTGTTTGATACATTTTCCGTTCTCCCTGATAAGATCCCAGTTTGTGTAACTGTTCTTCCGATAGAGTGTAATCTAATCTTGTACAACAATCGTCAAACATTTTTGTCCCATGTCAATAATGAATTACTATTAGAGAACTTTGTCAGTTCCACCGTCACTTAAATGGATTTACCTATTTCTTTTTACCAGATTTTTTTTTTTTTTTTTGTGGAATCGTTCCATTCTTATCATTTTAGTAAATGTGTTTGTCTGACTGACAAGGGCTATGTACTTCTACGAACAAGTTCAGACGAACTTTGTCGCTCATTCATTCTTAATTTAGACTATATATCAATCTATACCCTGCTTGCTATTCTTTATGTAATTGATGCGTATTTTGTACAAGACACTGTCGTGCTCGCATCAAATAAGTTATATTTATTTCCTGTTTCTTTAAGGGGATTTCAATTTTATTCGCTCACTTGACACCTATGCACCCTGATTTCTCATTAGAAATTATATTAAGTTTTATACATACTAGTACTTTTTCTGAGTAGTTACGTTCTTTTCATTCTCCACTGCAACGAGTGGAGTTGGCTGTTCGAGATCCAGTCCATTAATTACTCGCGGTTCTACTCGGCCAATTATCAGACAAGCTGCTAGTGAGGCAGATGGGGGATCCCAATTAAGAATAAATAAATTGCAGGGGCTTAACTAGTTCCGGCATACTCACTACAACCAAGGGAAACCACCCGAAAACTTTGATGCCTGAAGTTGCTGCGTGAGTAAACTATACTGTTTATGAACTACTCAAGTTAATACTGCCGATACTTGTGCTACTGCAGTTGTTGCCACTAACAGTGTAACTGTAATAATAATAATAATAATGACAATAATAACAATAACGATAGCGTTATGTATAACAAGTATTTATAGATGTACAAAATGTATGTTTCTGACACAGTGAATTCTGGATAAAGGATATTTAATGAGATTGCATTGCCTACGAATACTGGGAAATGAGGAAGATAAGGTTGGAAAGACAGACGTGCGGGGTAGTGACGCGTACAGCGTCAATGTTAATCCTTATTTGTTGTTTTAGCAGATATGTCATAAACTGTTTTCTGAAGCTGAAGGTGTTATTCAATTCTCTAATATAAAGCGGCAGACTATACCGGAGTCGATTCCTGCTATTGAGAAGGATTTCGAGAAAGTCACTGAAAGTGGAACAGAAAGGATTTTGGTCTGACAGGAGCGGTGTTTCCGCCATGTTGTTCAGACAAGAGCGTTAAGGTAGAGCAGAGATATGAGAGACAGTGCTCACTGATAAGACATCAGAGAAGACAGAGGGTATGGAAATCGCTGCGCTTGTCTGCACGCAGCCAGCATAGCTGTGCATGTGATGGCGAATTCTGATCAAATAATCGAACATCACAGATATGAACAACAAAGACATTGAAACGAGTTGCAGGTGTCGTGAGATTTCCTGAGAAAGACCATGCAGGATAACATCGGTGTAATCAATAACTGTGAAAGTTTCTTTTTCAGGTCAAGAGGGAAGAGCTTTTGATATTTTTGTAGGGTATGGAGAAATGCTAATGTCTTCCTGCACATTGCAGTTATGTGATTAGTCCAATTTAGATCTTCATCTGTTATTACTCCTAGACTTTATGCTGAAGGAGGCAAGTCTTTATTGCTACAATTTAGGTTTAAAGATGGCAGGGAGTCCCGATACTTCGGGGTTATGAGTCTAGAATAACCAACCAGTACGTCTGGGCCTTGGATAGGTTGAGTTTTAACCCTTATAGTCTGCGCCTATTTTGATAGTACACAGAGGTCGGTATTATGATCCTTGATAAGTGTCTTCACATCTATTTGGTTTCCGCTTAAATACAATTGGAGGTCATCAGCGTACATGTGGTATTTGCAGTAGGATAAAACTGATGTCACATCATTGACATACAGTGAAAAGAGTATCGGATGCAATACCGAACCCAGGAGGACACCTGATAACCTCTCTCTCTTGCGACTTCACGATGCCGAATATGGCGTATTGCAGGCGAGACGTCAGGTATGAGCGAAATGACTGCACTGCACTTGGTGATAATTTAAGCTGCTAAGTTTGGCAAGCAAAATGTCATATTAGACAGTGCCAAATTTCTGGAGAAGAACACGGAAATTAGAAAAAAAATGCATCGTGAAAATGGTAGGAAGCATTTACAGAGGAGGAACGTTTCGGTGTTTTCCTTTTCACCAGAAATTCGGGTCTGAAACAGATTTTAATTAACCTTAGTATAATTAAAAACCGTCCATCCTCCCAGTGGCGTACAAAGCTGTATAACATACCGCCCGCATGCTTTGCGGAACGAGTGAGTTTTGTGATAACGATTCCTTTTTTATATTTTGCCCTCACAGATATTACAAATACATAAAAAAAAAACGATTCATGTAAACTGCGCATTAAGCGCTACGCCACTGATAAAAGACTAAAAGTAGACCTCTTCTGATATACGGCAGCCCTACTCAAACGCAGACTCTGGTCCCAGGCCGTCATCGCATGATTGTCGTTTTGGCTAAACATGAGCACTACTCAATTAGCCAGTTGACCTACAGGATATTCGAAATAATGTCCATGTACATTTCTACAATTACGTAAATCTTCAGCTTCAAATGCGAATATTTTAAGTCAGGGTGTACCTGATTATTACTAGCATAATTGAAAATGCAAGTTTTCTGTAACTTGTCACATTTTTGACTGGTGACAGTAAAATTAGAGTTTCAGCTTCCAAGTTTCAAGTTCAACAAACGATAAATCGTTGACTTAACTATGTGTTGTTCGTAATTTTCTCTTTCCATTGTGTTCATGCTGTCTTCATGTAAAATAATTGTTACACTTTTTAAAGCTCGAATCAGGATTGCAATATTTTCTCTTATAAGACACTGCGTATGTCCATCGCCTGTAGTCGGTATTAATGACAAAATAAAAGCTATGTACCATTCGCTCTTATTTATTTATTTACTTAGGCATAAGATATAAAAAATAGTTACAACGAGGTATACTAGGTCATATTAAAAAAAAGTAAATCACAGGTGTAAAACTTTGTGTAGTGAGTGGCTTTCGGTCCTGCTTATACCTTCAACGTCGAGTTGGTAAATTCGAATTATATCCTAGCTTTCTGTTCACATGATAGTTAAAATGGAATTTTTTGGTTTATTTTTGGAGCCATTTTCAACTGTGCCAACCAGATCAGAGGACTATGCCGTAGCCAGTATAGTACTAGATTATTTTGCTCATCATATAAGTTATCAAAGATGCTCCACGTGGAGGCATATTAGTATCATATCGCATTCATCGTTGTAACAACAGAACACCAGAGACAATACGTTTCATCAGCAAAGGCGGAAGAAACTTTGTTTCTCAACAGCGTAATTCGACCTTTACGTTAGAGAAGACGTATGTTTTCAGTATTCTACCTTTTGTCAATTACCACTAATTTTTAAACTCAGTTTACCCACGTATGTTTCAGTGTTGTTAGAACACTAGCAAGAAGTTTAACTTCAATCTGCGATAAAACTAAATTGTGACGATCCACATTGTGTTGATTACGCATGCGAATTGGTATTATAATCATGATATTCTGCATGGGGGCTTAATTAAATAGTATTGAAAATATTTTTTAGTTTTTAGTAGCTGTATGTCCGATTACGCTGTGTCTCGTAATCGGTTGGCCCTGACTAGTATTATTACGCAATCTGACTGCAACAAACAATGTAAGAAAATTTTCGTAAACACAGTTAATTAATTAAGTCCCCAGCAACTATAAAATACGAAGCCAACAAGCACAAGAGTAACTGTTCTGTATGTGGGAGTGTGACTCAACGTCCACATCTGGCACGGTTCTTTTCCAACAAGACAAGAATTTTTAAATACCAACTATGCTGACGTGACAAAAGAAATTTAGAAAAACTATAATTACGCAAGAAAACTAGAATTCACTCTAATAGAAGAACACAAGCCAGATGCTTTGTTGACTGAACCTGTAGTGACGCATTATTTCAGACACACAATTAATAAAAGAACATTGTAGTTTTTACCTTCATATATATTGACGAAATGCACTCATTACAATAACATCTGCTATCTCTCCCATCAAATAACTGCATAAACATGGAACAACACTCTTTACTACCACATCTCACTCCGACTTCACGACACACCTCGGTACGACTGACTACAACGAGCTCTCAACAGGCACTGACTCTATGAACTCTCGACAACCACTGACCTCTACGAGCTCTCCACTAGCACTGACCTCTACAATCTCATAACAAGCACTGAGTGCTACGAACTCTCAACAACCACTGACTGCTACGAACTCTCAACAAGCACTGTGGAGGCGGCTTAATAGTACTCTTTGGCGCAATCTCTGGCGCAGTGGCACAGTGTAGCCACCTTTCATATGCCCCTCCTCCACAGGCCAGAATTTGATGGTATTTTTGCCAGCATTGGTGGTGAAAATACCACCAAATTCGTCCACAAAAATACAGACAAAAATAAAAGATAATATTAATACCTAAATATCACATAATTAGTTAAAAATTTTGGCTTTGCACTGACCTTTTACTAATCTAATATATGAAATACAGTAGGCAATACAACTTCTTTTCATGCATGTGGCTTTACATAATAGTTTACACAATATACAAAAGATCAGTTTATACAAATGTTCACATAAAATGCTTTCAATGATTAGTTTATACAAAAAAAAGATACTAACAGGTGACATCTTTTCAGTAGAAGCAGTCCATCAGTTGCACCCAGCAATGTTGAGAGCAGGTGCAGACACCAACAAGTGACCATCATTTCAGTAGGAGTAGTCCATCAGTTGCACCCAGCAAAGTTTAGCAGGTACACCCAGCAACAAGTGACATTATTTCAGTAGAAGCAGTTCCATCTGTGGCACCCAGTAAAGTTGCAGAGGTACACACAGCAACAAGTCACATTAGTTCAGTAGAAGCAGTTCATCAGTGGCACCCAGCAATGTTGAGTTGGTGCAGACAGCAACAAGTGACATCATTTCAGTAGAAACAGTTCATCAATTGCACCCAGCAATGTTGAGCAGGTGCAAACAGCAACAAGTGACTTCATTTCAGTAGAAACAGTTCATCAGTTGCACCCAGCAATGTTGAGCAGGTGCAGACACCAACAAGTGACATCATTTCAGTAAAAACAGTCCATCAGTTGCGCCCAGCAACGTTGAGTAGGTGCAGACACCAACAAGTGACATTATTTCAGTAGAAGCAGTCCATCAATGGCATCAGCAATGTTGATCAGGTGCACACAGCAACAGGGGACATCTTTTCAGTAGAAGCAGTCCATCAGTGGCACCCAGCAATGTTGAGTAGGTGCAAACAGCAAAAAGTCACATCTCTCAGCAGAAGCAGTTCCATAAAATTCACTAGCACTGATCACACTGTTCATCAGAGTTTATGAGCAGAAATTGAACATGTCCTAGTGGCACCAATCATGTAGAAAAGGTGCAAGTAACAGTCCATAATTTTTTTTACAATCACTGATCACACAGTTCATCAGCAGAAATTAAACACGACCAAATGTCACACATCATGTTGAGAAGTGCAGGTAACAGTTCAGAATATTTATCTTCACTAATCAGACAGTTCAGGCATGAACAATAGTTTGAATGCACATACAAATGCTTTTACAGTAACATACAAATCATAACAAACACACAAATGATGTCAGATAATTGTCCTATTAACTATTACAATACACAAATACCAGTAAACCTATAATATTTATGAGTGTCAGTGCAAGCCACTACCAACAAATAAAATAATATTTTGAGATAGGTGGTTAGGATTAGTAAAGGAAAACACACAGAACACACTCACTCATCTCTCATCCACATTAAGTACTACTGTGTAACTGAATAGTGTTAATTGTGTAAATGAAATTCTGTCTAAATCTGATGTTCATCATGTGTATCAAGTAGTACTGGCAGCAATGTATAACAGTCAATAATAGTTAGTCAACGTCATAGTCATCATGTCAAGACCAATGTTTGCCAAGCCAGATCAAATGTACTGTTGTTGAACAACTGTCAGTGAGCCAAGATATGCAAATACTTCCTCTCTTCAAAAAAAGTATATACTGCTTAGTGATTTAACAAAGTGTGTGTATAGACTATCTTCCTTCTACTTTAGTGTTCTAATCTGCTATCTTCATCCTCCTTGTTCCATAAGACCAACAAAAAAAAAAAAATATGCTCCTCACTTACTTTACCTCTTATACACCAAAACTCCAATAATCATCAGCTTCACACAATCTCAATAATACCTCAATAATACCTCTTCAATACGTCTTATCATCAATATCATTTACCTTACCTCTTGTCCACAAAAACTCCAATAATCATCAACTTCATATAATCTCTATACCTCAATAATACGTCGATAAATATAAACCTCAGCACCAATATCATTTCACTTCCATAACAACTCTTTCCTCTAGTCAGTCTCCTCGAACAAGTACAGATAAAATCCTAGTGCAACTTCAATTCAGCATCCCATACAATCCGAAGACACAGTGTCCACACACAACCTCTGTGTAATCCATCTGACCCAAATTTTCTACTCATTATAAATTATAAGATACATTTTGGTTCCTTGTCCATCATTAAATAAAAGAAATGCATACCTGACCTCTAACAGACTTAGTTCGAATAACTCTCAGTAATTAAGTACGATTACAGAGTGTGAATAATCATAATGTTTCACAGTGTGTACACCACTTCAAGAATCATAGCAGAAGCAAACATTTGGAGTATTTCTTGTGTCAAGTGTCACTTCCTATTTCAATTGCTCACGAAAAATGCAGTGTAATAACTGTTAATGGTCTAAACCTAGTAATGGTATGTCATGTCGTTAGCTTCCTTCCTATTAGCATAAATTTATACAGCTTCCATAAAACCTCAGCTCATGTGACTTCAACGAAGTTCTTGTACCAATGTCGTTCGTCGAATTATAGCAGTTCATTTTCTTATCTTAAAAATATAAGGCACTGAGCGTAAGCAAAACAAGCAATAGCGAGTAAATATACCAGTAGAGAACACAATGTCAACAAGTGGATGCAGCACAATCCTTACAACGAGGCTCTGCCAAGCGAACAATCTATAATTAATACAATAATGTGACCTAAACTCTATGTTCATACACGGTATATCAGCATTTCTATATACCAAATTAAAGAGTAGTTATGACAACAAAACAGAAATGTATAAATATACAATACATACGCATAGCAGCAAACAGGTTATTAGCATCATATCAGCATAAGCAAATAAATGTTCATATGTCATCTTAACAAGCAAACATGAAGGCGCAAGCAGATAAATCACAAAGTATAACTTACATACATATCAGCACAACTAATCAGGTGACAATTACAATTTAAATAAATAAGCACAGCAGGCACATAATTAAAAAAATATGACATCAGTGAAAAAGCATAGCAGCCAAGCGATGCATAATATACACAAGTTACAACCCAGTTCATTAATAATCATTGTCAAATTCAGTTAACGTACGCAAGCGCGTCGCTTTACACGTAAATTCATAGAACATGAAATTAGCACAAAGTATGAATCACGTAATTGCGAGCAGCAAATTACGTCTAAAGTACGTACCTAAGTGGAAATTTGTTACCTGAAAATAAACTCAATTAATAGTTACCTTTTTTTTTTTTTTTTAGTTAATTAGTTTCTTCTTCGAAATTACATTCTTCCTGAAAATTTCTCGATAGCAGGTCGTCTTAACGTCGGACACGCACAGAATTTACCTGAAGTTCTTAAATATTTTATACAACCGTATCCTGAAAAATACTGAATGTTAATAACAGAATTCATCAAGTCACTATAGCTTTATACTGAATTTAATCGGAGAAATTAAACTGTGTATTTGTTTACGGCTGTCAGTGCATTCGCACTGAGCGCTCGATCAGCTGTAGGCGCGTGACGTAGGAAGCAATTGTTTGCGGTCAACGACTGCCTTGTGCGGCGCGCAGACTTGACTGTTGCTTTGAGTATGTGCCGCCGCCAAAACACAGCGCGGTATCCTTGTACTCTCCGCGTGTTTACATATAGCTGTTAGTTTCTCTAAAGTATGTCATTCCACAAAAATTTTAACGTTTGATATATGATGTATTCCTTTAGAGCGTCGTGATTTAAGAGTTTCTACTTCAACAGTGTTATCATGAATAATTTTGCGAACCCTATATGGACCGTTATAAAGCAGAAAAAATTTGCGACACAAGCCTTTTCCTTTGTGAGACAAACGATGAGATTTAATTAATACCTTTTGACCAACTGACAAGATTTTTGAACGACCAGGACGTCTAGCTGATTTCTCTCTTCTAGCAGCCGCAGATGCAATATTTTGTAGAGCCAGGTTGAGAACTTCAGAATGCCGCAGTTTCCGTGAAGGCGGAAAAGGAACGATTTCAGATATGCGATTTGTCGGTGCTTTATTTTTTAATATCAATAGAGGCGGTAAAGAAGTTGAGTCATTAGGAAGTTCATTCAGAATGTTTTGAAAAATATGAAGATACTGATCCCAAGTTCTGTGATTCTGATGACAATAAAGACGGCACAATTTATTGATTTCCTTCATCCATCTCTCTGAAGCGTTAGATTGAGGGTGAAAAAGTGAGATGAAGATTGGTTTAATTTTACGACGCTGTAGAGTACGAAGCCAAATTTTAGAACGAAACTGTGATCCATTATCTGATATAACCTTATCAACATGACCAACTTCTTTAAGAAAATGTTTGAGGAAAGCATTAGATACTGAACGAGCTGTTGCTTTGCGTAACGGTGTAAAACACACATATTTTGACGTCAACTCCACTGCTACGAAAATGTACGCAAAACCATTAGAAGAACGAACCACTGGACCAAACAAATCGATTGCAGCCATCTCCTTTAATTTCGCTGGAATGATGGGAAACAACGGTGCTCTGTGAGAAATCGTTGGAGGCTTAGCCATTTGACATAATTTGCATTTGGCCAGAACAGATCGAATACGTTTTTCCATATTACTGAAGTAACAATTTTCTCGTAATTTATGAAAGCATTTTCTGGAACCAAAGTGTGCATAACTGAAATGCGTATACCAAATCAATTTATTGACCCACTCATCAGGAATACAAACTAACCAAACGGAGTTGTCGACCGATTTTCGTTTAAAAAGAACTTTCCAGATAGATCGCAAAAACGAGGTGTGGCCAAATCGTCCAATCTAACAAAGCGTCGAAGAAAATTACAGAGACCAAGAAAACTACGAACATCACGTTTTGTGGTAGGAACAGCATAGTTACGAATAGCGTCTAATTTTTCTGGATCAGGAAGAATACCTTCTGTAGAAATAATGTGACCGAGAAATTTCATCTGAGAACGACCAAATTCAGATTTTTCTAAGTTCACTGTAATGCCAACTCGTGCAAAAATACGTAACAATGAATCCAAAATTTTGTTGTGCTCACTACAAGAATGTTTAGCAATAAGAATATCGTCAACATAAGAAGTAATGTTGTCACGAAGATAAACAGGTAAAATTTCATTTAAACAACGAATGAATGCTGCTGAAGATACAGTAACTCCACATGGTAATTTCCAAAGTCACTTTTGGGTAAAACAGTCATATCCGGTTATTGTTCACTTACTCACTAGATAGATTGATAGTCGAAGAGTTGTTTTGACAGATGCAAAGAATAGTAAAAGAGTAGGCAGCGGTACAGAAAACTAAAAGAGAAATAGCACCACTACAGCTCGGGGCCCTATGCTCGCTACGGCACATATTCACTTAGAGTAGTGAATCCCCTGAGGACATTAATAGCTGCACATAATTTCTAATTTGTGACTTAGTGGCAACTTTGGCGGAAGTGTGTACGCAAATTGACCTGACCTTGAACATGGATGTATGTCATTCTTAACATTGCGGAAGATCTTAAATTTCCGAACAGTTAAGAAGTGTTTATAGTCAAAGTTTTCGCCTCGTGGCGACAAAGACCTACCGCGTCTGTCCCACTCCGAATGTCGATTATTGTAAAGTTCGCGCGCCTGGCGCTCTCTTGTTGCATCCCGTAAATGAAACAAATTATTTTCTTCAAAACCTTCTGCCAACCTACCACTTGTCAATTTATCTGAGATCTCCTCAACTCTTTCCGATGAGTCACTTAATTGTCCTTTCTGTTTATTTACGTCTTCCGTAAGTGTCGCGACTCGGGTTTCAGTATTGTCACATTTAGTAGTTAACTGTTCACACTGTTGCGTTAAGTTATTTATTCTTTCATTTGGTACGGATTCCTCAATTCTTTCAATTATTTCTTCCTTATCGTGTGCACGTTGTAAATTTAATTCTGAAAAGTTTTGTACTATCACGCGATCTTTTTCTTCCTGTTCTCTGTCCTGTTCTTCTTGTCTGATTTCTGTTGAAATTAAACTATTATTGTGAGCATTCAAAATCGGTTGTACTTCTTCTCTGATTTCTTTATTTGATTCGTCTTTCATGTATTTGAAACATGTCCCTGTTCGTGAGCCTAACTGAGTTTCCATTGTTCCCCTATCAGTTTCTAATTCAGATCGTAACTGTGATCCCACTGCTTTCATCTCGGTTTTAGTTGTTCCTAGTTCTTTTTCAATTGTTCCTATTTTTGAGCATAACCGTGTTGTCATTGCTCTTAATTCAGATACAAACCGTGTTTCCATTTTTAATATAGCACTCATCAACTGCCCCATAGTGACTGTTTCAAAATTATTTTCGCCCCTAACATTTCCCGCAAAACCAGTTTCCTCCGTCATAGCTGTAAAGCTATCTGTGTTCGATACTATTTCAGAATCTTCTGTCGTTAATCTCAGATTCTGTGAATTTTCCGATTGCGAAAAATTTTGAAATGGTTCCTGACTGTCTTCCCGACTTATTACATTGTTTTCCACTTCATTATTCATCGCACTGTTTTCCTGTGTTGGCGAGTTCGCCATGTCAACAATTTCGTTATTCTCACTATTCATCATTTTTGCCTTTTTCATCGATCGCGTAATCATTTGCAAAACATACAAAAAATTTGTCACTGTACGAAAATTACACACGGTGACTCTTTATCTCAACAATACCATTCAAATGCAATGACTCCCTCAAACACGATCAATCGAACAATTGAAATAATTGCACTAATTTGTCAAACGCGTATACAAGGCAATAAAAATTAAATTTTGAAAAATACCATTAGAAGAATGCCAATTACCAAATCTACACATGCAAAATAGACTACAATTAATAAACTACAAATTACTACAACAATACTACGGTCTACTATTTTCACAATCAGAACAATTCCAAGGGACGATCCGAAGCAGCGGTCGCCACGTGCATGGGGGCTTATTTAAATGCAAGATTGAAAATGATTTTTTTTTTTTTTTTTCTTTTTAGTAGCTGTATGTCCGATTACGCTGTGTCTCGTAATCGGTTGGCCCTGACTAGTATTATTACGCAATCTGACTGCAACAAACAATGTAAGAAAATTTTCGTAAACACAGTTAATTAATTAAGTCCCCAGCAACTATAAAATACGAAGCCAACAAGCACAAGAGTAACTGTTCTGTATGTGGGAGTGTGACTCAACGTCCACATCTGGCACGGTTCTTTTCCAACAAGACAAGAATTTTTAAATACCAACTATGCTGACGTGACTAAAGAAATTTAGAAAAACTATAATTACGCAAGAAAACTAGAAAGAACACAAGCCAGATGCTTTGTTGACTGAACCTGTAGTGACGCATTATTTCAGACACACAATTAATAAAAGAACATTGTAGTTTTTACCTTCATATATATTGACGAAATGCACTCATTACAATAACATCTGCTATCTCTCCCATCAAATAACTGCATAAACATGGAACAACACTCTTTACTACCACATCTCACTCCGACTTCACGACAAGCAGTGCCCACTAGCACACCTCGGTACGACTGACTACAACGAGCTCTCAACAGGCACTGACTCTATGAACTCTCGACAACCACTGACCTCTACGAGCTCTCCACTAGCACTGACCTCTACAATCTCATAACAAGCACTGAGTGCTACGAACTCTCAACAACCACTGACTGCTACGAACTCTCAACAAGCACTGTGGAGGCGGCTTAATAGTACTCTTTGGCGCAATCTCTGGCGCAGTGGCACAGTGTAGCCACCTTTCAATTCACAGGAAACATTACTTTAACAGCACATTTTGTTGCTCATGTTGCAGTCCGTCTTGTGCCGTAAGTGTGGTAGTTCCACACAGTTTGCACGTCCAACTAATAACGATTTACTTTATATTGTGGTTAAATGGAACTACTTCTGCTTCAGCTACTTTCTCGGTTCGTCATTGTTACTTCATTTACTGCTATTATTTACCTTTTACTACTATTGCTGACGGATTAATGAGATTGCCAAAATGATGCCTTGTTATAAAACGTTTATGTGAACTGGAATTTATAATTTCACTCAAAGCACAATGAAGCTATCTGTCTTCTCCTCCTTCTCTCACTTACTTACACACACACACACACACACACACACACACACACACACACACACACAGCTGCGCGCGCCTGTGGTCATTTATTTTTAATACCTGCATAGACGATCTTCAATGTTATTAGTACAGTAATTACATACAGTAGGTATTAAGGACACTACGAACAGACAAATGAAGACAGAAAATTAAATGGCGGACAAAATGATACTTTAGTAAATGTTCACAAACACAGTTTATGGACTTGTGATAACGTGAAAACGAGTGTTAGCAACAACGAATGTCACAGCAACAACTAGGGATATTTTCTCATGAATATAATCTATGAATCCAACTCAAGTATATAAGGGTATATGTCTACGACCAAACCAACTTTTTAAATGGGAGTCTCTTAAGGAAAACCTCTCATGGCTGAGTAATACATCATTAGGCTTGTATCGATAGACCTTTGTGGCGTCTGCGTCTCCCACAGCTAGGTTCATGTGGTCGTTCCACCTTAAATCCCTCTGGACAAAATCTCCCACAAACGGAACGGCTGTGAATGATTCCACTAACCGATCGTCGATTGAGCAGTGAAGCAGTAGTGAGTCTTTTCGGCCACATGTGCGTTGTTGCAGCAACACACTTCCATCCAGAATCCACAGCCCATGGCTGGGCCTATGAAATCTTGCTTGCTGGCTCAACAGGGCACAAGATCGCAGTCCACCACAGAGGCGAGCTGAATTCCCTTCTGTCGTGTCGTAATGCTGCGTCAATTTGGTCACCTAAGTGGTAGAAGGTGGGGCGCAGCCACAACAAACCTGGCAAGTGTCGTTATAGATACTCATTGCTCAGACCCTAGCAGTATCGTCGCCGAGACATACTACACGCCAGCCATCGGTGCCACGTAGGCCTATCAGCTTCGTCTACATATAGTCCCATCATCCTCTAGTTTGTCGTCTACGAGCTATTACTATATCTGATGATTTCTGGGCTCGAGCTGGCGCTGCCAACGGGGCCTCCTGTGTGGATTCATCCAGTCAGTGGGAGTCTGAAAGTTGCTCTGTTCGGCACCCATGAGCTAGTGCGCTGCGCATCAGTTTGACCGCTCGAGTAATCTGCTATCAAGCACAGCAGTTGCCACCTGCTAGGAGCCTCAAAGACAGTCTCGCATGTGGAACACCGCAACAGCCGCTGCCAACCGCTGAGGACGCACTCGTGCCCGGCGACCTCATGCTAACGCTGTCAAGCGTGCAGCCGTGTGCTGTGCAGAGGTAACAGCTGCTGCCCAGGGAGCTATGCACGCAACTGAGTCTCCACCATCAATCTCTATACGAGACAGTTGCTGAATAACGAATGTTATTGTTAACTGTGTACTAATTCCACGACCACTGGAAAGCTGTCAGTACGCAACCCATCGCCCTGCATGAGCTATCCTGAGACGAGCACCTCGCACTGTTGGTTGGTTGGTTGGTTGATTTGGGGGAGAGAACCAAACAGTGAGCTCATCGGTCCCATTGGATTAGACAAGGATGGGGAAGGAAATCGGCTGTGCCCTGTCAAAGGAATCATTCCCTTATTTGCCTGAAGCGGTTTAGGGAAATCACGGAAAATCTAAATCAGGATCACTGGACGCGGATTTGAAACGTCGTCCTTCGGAATGCGAGTCCGGTGTGCCAACCACTGCGCCACCTCACTCGGTCCACACTAATGGTCTCAGCAGCACTAACGATACTGTAAGGCTTTTACTACACTACTGGTCATTGAAATTGCTACACCACGAAGATGACGTGCTGCAGACGCGAAATTTATCGGATAGGAAGAAGATGCTGTGATATGCAAATGATTAGCTTTTCAGACCATTCACACAAGTTTGGCACCGATGGCGACACCTACAACGTGCTGACATGAGGAAAGTTTCCAACCGATTTCTCATACACAAACAGCAGTAGACCGGCGTTGCCTGGTGAAACGTTGTTGTGATGACTCGTGTAAGGAGGAGAAATACGTACCATCACGTTTCCGACTTTGATAGAGGTCGGATTGTAGCCTGCCCCGATTGCGGTTTACCGTATAGCGACATTGCTGCTCGCGTTGGTCGATATCCAATGACTGTTAGCAGAATACAGAATTGGTGGGATCGGGAGGGTAATACGGAACGCCGTGCTCGATCCCAACGGCCTCGTATCACTAGCAGTCGAGATGACAGGCACCTTATCCGCTGTAACGGATCGTGAAGCCATGTTTCGATCCCTGAGTCAACAGACGGGGATGTTTGCAAGACAACAACCATCTGCACGAACAGTTCGACGACGTTTGCCGCAGCGTGGACTATCAGCTCGGAGACCACGGCTGCGGTTACCCTTGACGCTCCATCACAGACAGGAGCGCCTGCGATGGTGTACTCAACGACGAACCTGGGTGCACGAATGGCAAAACGTCGTTTTTTCAGATGAATCCAGGTTATGTTTACAGCATCATGATGGTCGCATCCGGGTTTGGCGACATCGCGGTGGACGCACATTGGAAGCGTGTATTCGTCATCGCCATACTGGCGTATCACCCGGCGTGATGGTATGGGGTGCCATTGGTTACACGTCTCGGTCAACTCTTGTTCGCATTGACGGCACTTTGAACAGTGGACGTTACATTTCAGATGTGTTACTACCCGTGGCTCTACCCTTCATTCGATCCCTGCGAAACCCTACATTTCAGCAGGATAATGCACGACTGCATGTTGCAGGTCCTGTACGGGCCTATCTGGATACAGAAAATGTTCGACTGCTGCCCTGGCCAGCACATTCTCCAGATCTCTCTCCAATTGAAAACGTCTGGTCAATGGTGGCCGAGCAACTGGCTCGTCACAATACGCCAGTCACTACTCTTGATGAACTGTGGTAGCGTGTTGAAGCTGCATGGGCAGCTGTACCTGTACACGTCATCCAAGCTCTGTTTGACTCAATGCCCAGGCGTATCAAGGCCGTTATTACGGCCAGAGGTGGTTGTTCTGGGTACTGATTTCTCAGTATCTACGCACCCAAATTGCGTGAAAATGTAATCATGTGTCAGTGGTACTATAATATATTTGTCCAATGAATACCCGTTTATCATCTGCATTTCTTCTTGGTGTAGCAATTTTAATGGCCAGTAGTGTACATTAATTCGTATCAGTTTTCAAGGACATGACCTCCCTGTACACAACCGCCGAGAGGTAGTGTCGTTGTCTTCCAGACTGTTTATGTTGTATCATGGGCAGTAATGGTGAAACAGATCTATTGGGATGCTTCCAGAAGTTTGGAACGTAGGAGACAAGGTACTGATGGAATAAAAGCTGTGAGGATGGGACGTGAGTCGTGCATGGGTAGCTCAGTTGGTAGAGAACTTACCCTCGAAAGGCAAAGGTCCCGAGCTCGAGTCTCGGTCCGGCACACAGTTTTAATCAATCAGGAAGTTTCAACTTTCATGTCTGTTTGGAGTTTTTTATTTACATTTCTGGAATTTGTACATACTTTTGATGTCTCAAATGCTAAGCAACAATTTTGAATCGCTTATTATTCGCCCTCCGTCTTTATGGTTGTTTTCGTCATCGCTGCTTTGTTTGAGAGTGAGGAGCGCTGGAGTTCTATCGTTAGTGGAATAGGCAGACAGGCTGAGCAGAGGAATCGTGGCAATGTAGACGTACAGTTAAGTGCATCTGTGTTTAAGTAAAATGATTTGTGTTTGAATATTGTGAAACAGAGGAGAAGTATTACATTAGTGATATAGAATTAAAAGAGTATGAAGAGGAATGACGGTAATATTTATTATTTTTTTGGTGTTGCAGTAGCACGTAGTTAGGATTCATTGTTGAATGGGACATCCATATCAGGAAACTTCAGATTTGTCATTAACGACTGAGTAATTTTCACTGCAAGGTACTTTTCATGTTTATTAATGATTTGTCTAACATTTGTGAGAGTAAGAGCTTGGTATCAATGTTGCTCTTCGTCAGTGTTAAGAGTGTTGTAACATGAAATGCATACAATTATTAATATGTCAGCTAATTTAAAAACAGTTTGTTAAGGAAACCTTTCATCTAAGGGAATTGTCCACGTCCTCGATTCAAGTCATTTTTATTTGAAGCGTCTCCCACACAATGATGCGTATAAAATAGTTTACTTGTTGCTTGGAGCATTGCACTAAGATCTCAGTAACTGTAGTTGGAAAAACGAAGCTGGCGCACTGGGAGCAGTGAGCACCCCACCCCCACCCCCACCACCTATTACTTTACTTGTTAACATATTGGGTAAGATATTTTCATTTCAGGATCTGTTTGCTATGAAATTTACCAACGAACAGGGATCGTATCACGAACGGCATTATTAGACAAATCATTAGCACATAGAGACCCCTTTTTTAATTAATGAGATTAATAGTAAAGTTCAGGATTTAATCAGTTTGCACATTTTTTTAGGAAGATTGAAAAACAGGGCCAAATGTATGGTCTATTTCCTATTTGCTTTCTGTCGCAGCTGGAAATACACAGTCATCCAAAGCTAAAGAACAGCAAAGTTACAACCAAGCCAGTACGAGTTCAAAATCAAATCAAACCAAAATAGTTTTTAAAGGAACCATTCGACGGCTCTACAGCATTTCTTTGAGGAACACCAGACGCTGCTGCAAACAAAAAAAAAAAAAATTTCAAGGGAAGCTTCAACGGTTCTACAGCATTTCCTTGAGGAACAACAGACACTGCTGTACCTTCATGACTGCCTATTGAGGACGGTGCGTTGAACCGTATTTGCTATGCCAGTTGCATGCCTTTTGTGATATTCGTAACAACGTATTTGTACTTATATGGATATGGTGTCTGTTCTTTCGGACATGAAAGAAAGAACAGATACCATATCCATATAAGAATATAGTTCTGGCAATACCAGCCATGCTGTTCCTCTTCTGTGCGGATGCACACATATTGCCCGAACTCTTACGTGACTTCGTAAGAATGTCTCCCACGAGTAATGAGTGTGTTGGGTGGGACACTACGAATGTAGTGCGTGGACATATAAGGTGAGAATGTAGGGCTCGCGGGAGGCGTGCTCGAGATAGTCCCTGCAGTCACACTATCCTCTGTGCCCTCAGTGGTTGATATATATCAACGCCCGTCAGCAGCTGAAGGTATTAATATATAATTATAATAACGTATTTGTGTGTAACAAAAATTTTCCAAAAGTCAAGAAATGTGACATTAACCTGGGCTCAGTTAACCACAGCCTCCTGTACCTCGTGAACGAGCATAGATAGCTTGCAGTGTTTGCAGAAACATGTTATTCTGATCGAATTTTAAATAAGGCCCAAGGCTGTGAAGTCTAATTAATAATGATTGCATTTATTAAATACATGATGATAGCATTTGAGTTCGGCATCCGCTATTATTTTAGATACGTCATATGCAGAAGTGCGCTATAATCGTTTTATTTGGATTACAAGTTCTCTCTTTGGCAACAGGTAATTGATATCGGTTACAATTAATTCCTGAAAATAAGTAAGGAATATTTTTCTGTCACTACAATTGCAGTAAGAAAACAAATCGTCTGTCCTTTAAATTAATGGGAATCCTCGAAGTTCATTTCCAGTTCATTTCCAGTTCTTTTCTCTGAGACCAACATACAGTTTCCAGCGGACTACCATGGACATGTCTGAATGTATTTCGTTACCAGGCGGTAACTCATCTATCGATGACACTTAGTAACACGCGCTGTATATAGAAATCAGAAGATGAGATGTTCCAATGGCGGGCATGAAGGCAGTTGGTGCATGTATACGCTAAAAGACGACCACTGTTTCTTCACTAATCAAAACGTCTAAAAATCATTTGTTGGTTCTTTGGTAGAACGATATATATTTTGCCCTATAACAGAAATCCAATTACAAGACTTCAGGTCAACCAATTGGGAACTGAACTTTACTAAATGCTTCCTAGTAACTTTCACTTACAGGTCTGACGATGATAGTGAACAAAGGAGGAGGGAAGGCATACTGATGTGCACTTGAGGGCAAGTTTAACGAACTAAATTGATGCTTGAAGGAGCTTAAAGGACATTTATTCCAGAAATAGAGCGTACTTCTGAACTTTATTGAATACGTAACGTAGTAAACTCTATCAATCAATATTGTTCAACAAGGATGAGTCTGGGTCAGGGACGCAACTTGAACGCACATGTGCTCACACGCAAAGACCGAAACATTCAGAGAATAACTGAATGTAAAATTCACCATTTTCTATGAAAAAATTACTAGATAAAATTGGCTTGTGCCTTGTAGAGGAAAGAGATATGTAACACAATTGATTCGTGGAGTGAATCGTGACAGAGTAACGAACAAATACTGTCCCCTTGAATTTAGTTAATTGAGAGCAAAATTATCACTCGCGAGAACCCCATAACACTTGTAACAGCTAACGTTAAGATTACGGGAAGTTTCTAACCCGAAAAATTTGGGCTAACTCCGATCCAAATCGTCATTTCAGTGCTCACAGAAGATTCACATCTGCTCACCATAGACCAGCTCAGCGATTCTTCTACAACTAAATAATCCCTCACAAACTCAACCCGCGGCGCCGCCATTAACATAGACCTAAAACATTGAAGAAGACGAGCTGACCAATCAACGACTTTTAGAGTGGTACCAGACGCCTCCTGCAACGGGAAGACAGAAGAGACGACGCCTGCTTCCTCGTCCTCAAAATTTTCTAACGGTTCAACGTCTAGAAACTAAACAAACGAATTCCTTGCATTTGTGTCTGAAAGAGCTAATCGCGTAGGTGCCCGTTGAGAAAAACTACGCACATAATCTTCCACCAATGTGATGCCTCAAAGTTACCTTTGAAAGCCGTTCCCAACTGTCTTTCTCAGGGATTTGCTACAAAGCTGAAGCCAGAAAGTCCATCTTAATTAACTAATCTGCATGTGTTTGGAATTACATCCACATTCATTCAATCCAGCAGTCATCCATGCTTACAACACTTAGTTACAGGTACATGGTGTGCTGAATATCAAATGTAATGAAAATGAAAATAAAATACATTCAGTCTCCGTTTCTAGTGTGAACTTCGTACCCAGTATGGAAAATTTTATGTGAAGGCACAGGCAGTAAAAAGACACTTTGCAGAACGTCATAAAGCCACGAAGTTATACAGGGCTATTCGAAAAGAAGGAACAGATTTCAGACATTTATTGCTTCCAAACTACAAAAGATAGAAACACAACTCGAACGTTCCTGGGAAGAGAAAATTTCAGCTTTTTATGCTTACACGACACATATCAGAACTGTGGCTCATTTCTTGCCACACACGAAGCAGCTGTTCTCTCGTTATCGAATCCAGAGTTTCAGCAATGCTATGTCGCAGACTTTAAGGAGTGTCAGATATAGGGCGGTGGCGTGGTGGAGGGGGGGGGGGGGAGGGTGGATAAAAACGCTGTCTTTTAAGTAACCGCATAGATAAAAGTAACAAAGTGTGAGGTCTGGAGACCTGAGAGGCCACCTGCGATGAAGTTCATCTTCTGCTGCTTCTTTTCCAATACAACGTCCTGGAATGCTGTCATTCAGGTAACGTCGGACGAGAAATAAGGCGGGGGGCCATCTTGAATGAAGATGAAGTCATCTGAATCATCTTCACGTTGAGGAAATAACCAGTATTTATGCACGTCTAGATAGGTTAGTCTTGCCACAGTTTTCTCCTTAAAGAAGAAAGCAACAGCGGCAAGTCGGCCGTGACTGGCACGTCTACCCAGACTGTTTAAATTTAAACTGTTATCTGTCCAGGAACATTGGCATTATGGTGATAGCTTTTGTGATTTGGGAGGTCTAACGTTCGAAACCTGTTCCTTCTTTTTGAAAAGCGCTGTGCATTTCGATGCACATTGTGGTGCTTTTCTTTATATATATATATATATATATATATATATATATATATATATATATATATATATATATATATATATATATATATTGCTCGGGGCGGTTAGTAGACCCGCAACCGAGCGCCTCCCCAGGTGGCGGATAGGGGAATGCCTCCTACATATAGGTGGTACCGAGGAAATGAAATACTCGGGGCGGACCAAAACTACTAGCAGCGTCTGTTCCCACAGTGGGCGGCTACAAAAGGCGTCTGCTACACATGTCAGTGGCGGCCTCAACCAACCTCCTGATCTGGAAAGTCAGGTTGTAGTCGGCAGCATGCCATACATCCAACTACTAAACATCATGATGGTACAACGAGAAAAATCTCACTACCCCGGGCCCCAGTCAATAGACTGGGATCGTCGTGAGCATCGGATTCCGGGGGTTCACGGACATCATGAGAAGAATCGGAGCTTCTCAAACTCCCTCAAGACCAATCGCAAACACTGCATCGGCACACTCAACGTGAACACACTGATGAAGACAGGAAAGATGAAACAACTGACAGACACTCTCGAAAAATTTCAAATCAAAATATGTGCACTGCAAGAAACACGATTCACAGACGAAGACCATTTCAACACGGAGAACTTTAGAATATACAAAGGAAAACCATCGAGACAACTGAAAAACCTAAGGCTTTTTGGCACAGGATTTGCAGTACACAGGTCCATCACGGACAGCATAATCGACTTTTCGTCACCAAACGAAAGAATCAGCACCATCACAGTGAAATCAGCCAATAAATCCTACACAATAATCAACGCACATGCACCGACTAATGACTAGAACAGGAAAAACCCGGACGAAATTGATGACTTCTGGACGACAATGGAAGAAACTATCAGAAAAATTCCTGCACATAGAGTCAAAATAATACTGGGAGACTTCAACGCTAAACTCGGAAAAGAAAAGATATACCGACATATCACAGGAAAACATACTCCACACAAGGACACCAACAAAAACGGAAAACATTTGATAGACTTTTGCAAAAGCCACGACCTCGCCATTATGTCAACAAAATTCAAGAATCCAACACGAAAACTTACCACATGGAAATTCCCCAGCGGAAAGCAAGAACAAATCGACCATGTAATAGTCCAGAAAGACTCACAAATAGAAATTTTGAACATAGACACCCGTAAAGGCTACTTCGACTCAGACCACCACCTACTACAGATCAGGATTCGTCTTTTGCCCAATAAAAAGCTCCATAAGAACAAAATTGTTAGACCAGATCCAGAAAACGTTACTTTAAACCAGACACAAATATTACGCAAATTTAAAATGGAGAAAACGACAGACTGGACACAACTTTCACGAAGAATCCGAGAGGCCATGAAACTAGCACAAGCACCACGCACACGGAAACACCGTTGGTGGAACCACACATGTGACCAAGCTATTGACCAACGAATCAGTGCATGGAAAAAATTTAGTAGCCATAAATCCCAAGAGAATTGGATGAACTTCTTGAAAACACAGAAGCAATAAAGCAAAATCATTCGCAGTGAAAAACGACAGTATGAGAAACGGCGACTGACAGAGATCGAATCGGACTTAATGAAGAACAATACAAGAAACTTCTACAGAACGTTCAGAGAAAATGTGACTGGATATCAACCACCCAACTTGTGCTTCAGATGACCGGATGGAACCCTAGAAACCAATACCAAAAACAATTGTGACATTTTGGCAAAATACTTTGAAAAACTGTTCAACACGGACCCCCCCTATGGAAGAAATGATGACAGAAACGAGCACATACAATCCAGATAGTGAATCTCCAACTCTAGAAGAAGTTAAAGAAATAATCAAGTCACACAAGAATCGTAGAGCACCAGGAGAAGATGGCATCATCGCGGAAATCTGGAAGTTACAAGACCCAGAACTCACCAAAGACATCCACAGGATCTTGGAAGACATCTGGAAGACCATGAAAATTCCTGACGACTGGAAAACTGCCCTGATACACCCACTACACAAAAAAGGTGACAAGACTGACCCGAACAACTACAGAGGAATATCCCTACTACCGGTCACAGACAAGATCCTCTCTAAAGCTTTACTGAACAGACTAGAATGCCAGACCGACCACTTGATTGGGGAATACCAAGCAGGCTTCCGTAAATGGCGGTCTTGTGCGGAACAAATTTGGAACCTGAAAATGATTTTACAACACAAACAGAACCTAATCATTACCTTTGTTGACTTCAAAAAGGCGTACAACTCTATCGACCGGAAAACTCTCTTCAAAATTCTAGCAGAATACAAAGTAGACAACAGAACACGGGCCATCATAGAGCAAACTTTAACCAACACAACCTCCAAAGTAATGTTCTTTGGGGAACTATCAGAGCCCTTTGAAATTCGTACAGGTGTCCGACAAGGCGATGGCCTCTCACCTCTCCTTTTCAATCTGGTGTTAGATAAGGTCAGAAAAGAATGGGAAACATCAAAACCTTAGGAAACCTACAGATTAAATGCCTGCCTTTTGCAGACGATTTGGCGATTGTCACGAAAGGTATAAAGGAAACAAAAGACGCTATTGAAAAACTGCACGAAATCGCTTCCAAAACTGGACTACAGATCTCTTACGAATAGACACAGTTTATGAGCAGAAAGAAACTCTCATCTCTGAACACAAAGTATGGCACGATTTACAAAACGGCAAACTTCAAATACCTCGGTGAAACACTACAAATGAGTGGACATAACAGAGACTCGACCGAAGAAAGAAAGACTAAACTGGACAAGGCATACAAAGTAGTGTGGAATCATTACAACAAGAAGTCTATCTCACAAAAAGCCAAATTACGCCATTACGACACGGTGGTGCTCCCCGAGGCACTATATGCAGCAGAGACCACACTAATCCTAAGGCATACACGTATCAGACAATTAGAAAAAGTAGAACGGAAAACACTTAGGAAAATATTTGGCGCAACTAACAACAATGGAATATGGATCAAGAAACCTACAGAGGAACTGTACAAACATACGGAGACAATCACAGAAAAGATTAGAAAACGCAGACTACAATTCTATGGACACCTATACAGAATGCCATCACACAGGCTGACCAAACAGATCTTTGACTGGGTAACCACTAGAAACAACAAATGGATGGCAGAGGTAGAAAACGACTTGAACCAACTCAACATAACAGCAGACTCAATAAACGACAGACTAAAATTCAGAAACATCATTAAGAAAAGTAAACTACATGAGATACAATTTGACAAACGAACAGGCATAAAATGGACCGAAGAACGCAAGCAAGATCACAGCCAGAAGATGAAAGAAATATGGGCAGCCAAAAAGGCAATCAAGATGAAGCCGAAGACACAAAGCCGACAAAAAGCATGGACAGAGGACCGGAAACAGAAACACAGCGAGCGAATGAGGGAAGTTTGGGCAGCAAGGAAGGCAGCAAAAGGAACTGGCCATTTAGTTTAGTCCAAATGCGCTCTTTAAGAGCAAAACACCAATAATAATAATAATATATATACATATTGATCAAATTATTATTGTCTTGTGAAGATTCAGAAATCTGTTGAGTTTTGCACCACTTCTTGGCGGGAAGAGCAAATACTTTTTTAAAAAAAACCTAAGTACTGAAAGTTATAGTTTATCTATATTTCACCTGAAATCGTTTGCAGAAGGCGCAGCGTTCTCAAGATTAAGAACAGAGTTCGCATTGCTACTTAATGTATTTGTGTCGCGATCATGTTTGGTCACGACCAGATATGAGAAATAGCAACTACGAACAGACAAACCTAAGGGACCAGACAGAGCTGGAAATTTTCTTTGCTATACTACACCATACATTAAAAGAAGTTGGATTTAAATCCTAAACAAGGTAAATAGCAATGCGCCTTCTGCCTTAACTATGACGTTTGCCGACATGCAGTCGGTCCCTGGTAGCTGTATGAAAACTATAAAAACACCGTTATTTCTGTTGCTATTAATAGGAGATGGATAGCAAAAAAATATTTTTAGTAATAAGCAGGCACTACTGCATTTGAGAACACAATAACTTATTTAATTACCGTAATCAGTTTTTCTAACAATAGGTTCCATACAGTTTCAATTTTCTACCTTTCTGGCTGTTTCCTTAAATAAAGTCCTTTAATATCTTCGATATTTCATCTTAGATGCACACGAATTCTTAAACAGCACTGAACAACTAATTAGTGATTGCGGACCACGCCATATACGAGTCTGCCATCTTTAAAAAATATCACAACTGTGTTAACAGAAGAGGATTCTTCAGCTGTCAAAAAATAAGAAACACAAAATATCTCTATCGATACAAATTATGAACAATTCGTACTGCGCGCCGTGGCGCGTACGTATTCTTTGGAATATCAGGTGGTCGCTGCTCAGCGACGATCTAAGAAATTTTTTACACAGGTGGGTTTTTTGAACGTGCATGGTTAGATTATCGAATGTAAGTATTTTTTAAGCTATAGAAACAGATATTACAGCATATGGGAATGACCTCCATATGTCACTAGAGGCGGACCTGTCGTTATACGAGTATGCTTGAGGTATTGCGTTATCAACAGAAAATCAGTAATAACAGAATAAGTCGGTCAGTAGGGCTCGGTGACTTCGAATCATTGGATGTCACCTAGGTAAAAAAGCCATGAACGACATTGCAATCCTTTTAAAGCTGCCCGAGTCGACTGTCAAGTGATGTGACTGTGAATCGGAAATGCGAAGAAACAAACACAGCTAAATCAAGATCAGGCAGACCACACGTACTGACAGAAAGGTAGGCTAGTTGCAAAAAGTCTAATGAAGTCAGCGACGGGAATCGCCAGTGAGTTCCAAAGTGATACTGGCAGTCCTGCTATAACAGAGAATTAGTGTAGCGAGATAAAAAGAATGGATACAGTGGTCGAACAGCTCCTCATTAGCCGTAGTTTTCTGCAGTCATTGCTAAGCGACACTTGGGGTGGTGTAAACAGTGACGCCACTGGACAGTGGGTGATTGGAAACCAGTGATCTGGAGTGATGAATGATGCTAGTCCCTGTGGCAATCCGATGATACAGATTAGGTCTGGCGACTGTCTGGATAACGTTACCTTTCATCATGTGTATTGCCAACACTGCAGAGGAAGTGGTGTTACGGTATTGGGATGTTTTTGTGGTTTGGGTTTGGTCCTGCACTGCTCTTTATTTTTTTTTTAGTCATTAGTCCCTGACTGGTTTGATGCGACCCGCCACGAATTTCACTCCTGTGCCAGCCTCTTCATCTGAGAGCAACACTTGCAGCCTACGCCCTCAATTATTTGCTGGATGTATTCCAATCTCTGTCTTCCTCTATAGTTCTTATCCTCTACCGCTCCCTCTAGTACCATGAAAGTTATTCCCTGATGTCTTAACAGATACCCTACCATAATGTCCCTTCTCCTTATCAGTGATTTCCACATGTTCCTTTCCTCTCCGATTCTGTGCAGAACTGATGAATGTTGCGCCACATCTCAAATGCTTCGATTCTCTTATGTTCCGGTTTTCCCACATTCCATGTTTCACTACCATACAATACGGGACTCCAAACGTACGTTTTCGGAAATTTCTTCCTCAAGTTTAGTCCTATGTTTAAGGCTAGTAGACTTCTCTTGGCCAGTAACGCCCTTTTTGCCAGTGCTAGTCTGCTTTTGATGTGCTCCTTGCTCCGTTCGTCATTGGTTGTTTTGCTGCCTAGGTAGCAGAATTTTTTAACTTCATCCACCTTCGTGACCATCAGTCCTCATAAGTTTCTCGCTATTCTCATTTCTGCTACTTCTCATTACTTTTGTCTTTCTTCGATTTACTCGCAGTCTATATGCTGTATTTATTAGAATGTTCATTCAATTCAGGACATCATGGTAATTGTTTTTAACTCTTACTCAGGATAGCAAAGTCATCAGCGAATCGTATCATTGTTATCCTTTCACACTGAATTTTAATTCCACTACTGAACCTTTCTTTTATTTCCACTATTGCTTCTTCGAAGTACATACTGAACAGTAGGTGCGAGAGACTACATCCCTGTCTTACATGATTCTTAATCCGAGCACTTCGTACTTGGTCGTCCACTCTTGTTATTCCCTCTTGGCTCTTGTACATACTGTACTCCGCTTAAGTAACACTAAATGCTGAAAGATATGAACATATTAAGTGTTGTGTATAGTGTACAGTAGAGGAACACTTCTGAGACGACAGTTGTTGCTGTTTTAACAACAACTTTCGTTGTTATTACATAACGGCCGCTTCCCCAGCCAAAAACCCTACAAATAACTCTCGGAAACCATTTCAGCTTGATATTTAGACGCATTTGGCTTATTTGATATCTGCAATTTGTGTATTTGTGGTGTCTTCAATAAGCGCCTTTCATTAATGCGTGTTGGTTGTAGTCCAACAACATGGGCTGAGTCAACATTCGGTTCGTATCTGTCAGGACATACGAAAATCGCTCCAAAAGAAATGCACAACATGTTTTCAAAAACTTAACTCTTGTTCTACATCTCTGTTAGTCACAAAAATCATACAGACATTTTTCCCTGCTGTATTTAAATTTAACTGTACCTCTCTCCGAAAGGCGCGCTGTCGCAGCATTACGTCAAGATGGGAGCTGCACTTAATGTTCGTCTGCAGCAACGTGTGGTCATACAGGGTGTTCCGATGTTCCCGTCGCAAACTTCTATGACCTTTTGAGGGGAGTGCGTACGTAATGTCTTGAGTAGGAACCATGGTCTGAAAACATACCGTTTCCTTCCTATGACGGTTTCAATTCAGATGTGTAAAGCATCCACGTCTACTGACGGAAAGACAAAAGTGTCACAGTTGCTTGTCCTGATATGCAATAGGTAAACAGGATGACGTCTATTGCGTCAGAAGGTCATCTGATGTCACTTAACATCTGTATTGGTGCGCGGCCCATTCAATGCCTGCGCATCTCAGATACGATAAACGTTTTTGGAATTCGCAGACATCCGCTTTTTGTATGGCGAAGCTTGAAGTAACGGAAGAGCTGCTAGTCAGCTGTATCACGAACGTTTTCCGCAACGTAGCACATCATCACACAAACCTTTCGTCCAAGTTACGCAGCGGCTGCGAGAAACAGGTACCTTCACCTAAAGACGCAGAACTCTGGTGCTCCACGGCAACGACGCACGCCTAAATTTGAGGAAGATACAGAGCACTGCGTTGCAGAGAACCAAGTCAGCGGGCACTCGAGCAACTGCGCTTGCAATGGGTGCTAGTCACAGCGCCGTCTGGGACGTTCTTCATGAGCAACAATTACATCCATACCCCTTAGAAAGGGTCACGCTATGGGCCAAACCGACTTTCCACATCGCATTGCCCATTGCACATGGTTCCTGCACCGCTGCATTCAAATGGTTCAAATGGCTCCAAGCACTATAGGACTTAACATCTGAGATCATCAGTCCCCTAGACTTACAACTACTTGAACATAACTAACCTAAGGACATCACACACATCGATGACCGAGGCAGGATTCGAACCTGCGACCGTAGCAACAGCGTGGTTCCGGACTGAAGCGCCTAGAACCGCTCGGCCACATCAGGCGGCCACCGCTGCATTGACACACTCCTGCTTCCATGTCAAATTCTGAGGTTAAGTTGAGAGTTGGCAATACTCTCTTAGGATGTTAAGGTTGGCTACAGTGCCCATACACAAGCTCTGGAATCTAAGATATTGTCGCGCTTCGCAGTGCACGGATTAACTAGTGGCATTTTGGAGGCCAGTTTAGGAGACCGCCTGCTGTGGTGCGCACGTGTGTTGGGCGAGAGTTGTAGCCGACCTGCCGTACTGCTGTGTCCGCCAGCAGCGACACAGGATTTGGTAGTGAGTTGATATTTTTTTATAATTTGCAGAGCGCTTATTAATTTAAACAAAAGAGTTTTTGTATGTGCGTAGCAGCAGACGATAATTTTGATAATGATAGGAGTTGAATTCTTAAGGGAAACCATTGTTAGATTAAGTACTGGTTTTTGTCATTGAAACAGTCGGCCGTGACAAAAACACTGAGCTATGACCTAGATAATTATGTCGTGCATAAAACGATTTCTTTTCTCTTTCCAGAGTGAAATGACTCTTACGCCAAAAGGCGAGAGTATGCCATATTTTATGAATGTGTAAATGGTAGTGTAAAATAAGTCAATTTAATATTTATCTTGTGTTCTTCTATATCATGATTGTCATTTAGTGATGCAGTGTCGATTCAAGCACGAGGTTAATTGGAAGGTGATGATTTTTCTATTGTTATGTCATCAGTTTATTTCTTGTTACCTTGATGAATAAACCATTCCTTTCAGTTTCTACTGGAGAGATGGAGGGGTTTTGTGTGTTGTATTTTGTAAATAATCTATTTCTTTATTATGTACTTTGTAGGTTGTTTCTTTTTCTTGTTCTTTGTGAACGTCCAAGGTATGGCCACACAGATTCATACAAAGACTAGGGAGGCCTCCAAACAGAGACAATGAGGACTCCACATAAAAACGATTGAGGCGCTATACCACAGACATTGACGTTTGACATCAGAAATATTGACAGTCATTACAGACTGATAATTATAAAATTGGTATAACTTAGTAATTAGAGTGTAAAAATTCTGACGCAAAGTCATGTAAATATTCACTAAATTTTGTACATATTCATGAATTGATTTGGCAAGCCGTTGGCCAGACTTTTTCTAAATGATTCTGTAACTTTTATTGTATATAATAGCATCACTATGGAATTACTTTTCTATTTGTAGGATTATTTAAATATTTTATAACCAAAATGTACATAACAATTATTGTAACAAATATTGTAACATTCTTTTTCAGCATCGCTAGTAATGTAAAAATAGTAGGTAATTAGAGTTCGACGGCACAGGACTTATGCCTTGAAATTAAAACAATATTTTTTGTGTGGTGCCACATTTGTAATGATTCGTGGTCACAATCAAAACTTTGTCACTGTTATTGGCCAAACTAATCGTAAGAAAATTAACTTGCCACCGTGTGGTGAGCCTCATATTATGACTGAATTGAAATATACATGCCACAAATCTGTGATTGCTGTGGCGAGATTTAAAGAAAATTGGCTTTGCCACCGTGTAGTGAGCCTCACATTATTCATGACTTGAGATATATGCCACAAATCTGTAATTTCTGTGGTAATAGAGTTAAAGTAAACATTTAAATGAGCTCAGAGCTGACATGCCTGTTTATATGATATAATATTATTCCTTGCCTAATTTTTGTAATTAGGTTAGAGATATCGTAATTTAAAGGGAGAATATATTTTCTATAGAATTTGATGTTTCCAGTGTACAGAAATACTGTACTACATACGTTTGAGGAGGTACTTATGCAATAACGCAGTGACGTGTGGTAGTCAGTGGACACGAGGTCCCTGAGTGTGCAACCACTGTCAAACTGTGTCATCCTGAGAGAATGGACGCTACGTATGGTTGTCAGTGGACACAAGGTCCCTGAGTCTGCCTACATTGTCAAACTGTCTCACCAGAGGAAAATTTGACTTCAGGTGTGGTTGTCAGTGGATATGAAGTCCCTTAGTCTGCCTACACCGTAAATTAACTGATGTTGGAATATTAGTGTAGCTGTCAGTGGATATGAAGTCCCTGAGTCTGCTGCACTTAAAACATGTAGACCTGGTTTCTTTTGACCAGAGGGAACTGCGAGCATAAAAACACAAAATATCATGTAGTCAGACCACTACTGATTAAAGTCATGGAAACGTAAGTGCCCAAATGCAGAAAATAAGATATTATTTTTACTGGTTATTAGGTTATGTTAGCTTATTGAAGACTATTCAATGCTTAAGTAGTTACTGTTACGCATCTGTTAAAACTTATATGATCTTTTTTATCTACTTATGTAAGAAACTTGTTATATTTCCTTTGATGTTTTCTTATTACATACATACCAGGCTAGCAACATTTTCATATTATTTTTGTAAAAGCAGCCATGTTTTCTCCTTTCCAGTCAATTAGGCAAGCAACATATCTGCCATTTTGTATAAAATCGTAACATTTTTCTCTTGCCTATATGCCATGCAAGACAATTTTCGTCGTTTTGTAAAAAAAAATTATACTTAGATGCTAAGCAAGAAATACTTTTAGTCACTGGATATAAATTGTAACATTTTTTCTGTTTGCCTACTTTTTTCATTGTTTTGTAAAAAAACTACTGTTTGTTCCTTGCCAATATGTTAGGCAAGATCACCCCGCAAAATTTTCAAAAATGAGGTTGGAAATACTCTCTTAGAAAGTAAAGGTTGGCTACAGCGCGCATACACAAGCTCTGGAATATAAGATATTGTTGTCGCGCTTCGCAGCGCACGGATTAACTAAGGAATTAGATTTGACCAAACCCTTTCTCTTGAATTATATGTAGTTGTAGTAAGCAGCAGTAGCCGCAGCAACAGCAGGAGCCGCCATAATGACCATGCATTGCACTCAGCATGAATAATAGGTTTTTTTATGTGTTTGTTAAATAATGGAATGCAGCAGATCAAGCAGTGGCAGCAGAAAGACCAAGTAAGTTATTTGTTGCACACAGGACCAATTAAAAAAAAATAAAGTTTAGGCGATCTCTTTAATAGTAAAGATAACAAGAGTACAAGCACGAGATTTTCAGTACAAAACACGAGATAAGAAGACAGAGCTCGCGACTTTCAAAGTTTATTAGGGACTATGCTCTGAATTCGCTAAACACCCGTGTCTGGCCCACGAATGTATTGGGATTTCAGCACCGGTTTGATATTAACGTGTCGTCAGATTTTTGGGTAGTCATGTGATTGGGTCATCATAGAAAACTTATTGGACCAGTTCTTGGAAAGTGTGCCACTGAAAATCCGTCAGGAAATGTGGTTTCAGCATGCCGGTGCACCATCTCACTTCTTATGTGTGGTTCTGAGACATCTAAACAGACAATAGGGTGAAAGATGGACAGTTAGAGGTGGTACAAACACGTGACAGCCGCGATAGCCGTATTTAACACCTATGAACAATTTCTTGTGGGATCGTATGCACAGATTAATTTTCGAGACTCTTGTAATGACAGAGGAAGAGCTGTTGGCACGAGTTCTGACCGCTGCACTAGAAACTGAAGAGACACGAGGTGGGATGGAGAGTGTGAACCGGAACACGCTTCGTAGGTACAATGTCTTAATTGGATGTTTTGTGATGGTCCCTTTCCAGTTGTTATCCAATAATTGTACAGCGTTAGGCCTAATTCATTTCCTCAACCAGAAGTGGATGAGTTAAACGTATGAACTAGAAACGTCTTCGAACGGAGACGTTAAGTTTCCGGACATGGATTCCTATTACAAATATTATGTACCATCTCCCATTTATAGGTCCTAGAAGTTTGTAAATGGTATTTCCGAAAACCCTGTAGACTTCTTGTGCTGTAAGAACAAGGAGCCGGCCGCGGTGACCGTGCGGTTCTAGGCGCTACAGTCCGGAACCGCGGGACTGCTACGGACGCAGGCAAGCCTCGGGCATGGATGTGTGTGATGTCCTTAGGTTAGTTAGATTTAAGTAGTTCTAAGTTCTACGGGACTGATGACCTAAGATGTTAAGTCCCATAGTGCTCAGAGCCATTTGTTCCATTTTTTTTAAGAACAAGGCAAAGACAAACATTAACGGAAGATTGACGAAGGGCTATGGGAATGACGTAGTTGATGGCACCACAATCAGTCGCTGGGGAAGAAGGTTATGTGGCCAAAGTGGGCACGCTAATGCTCAGGACCTTCCGCAAAGTGGGAGACCGAGCACTGATGCAGACTCCAGACATTGTGTTACGTATTCACAAACTGATGTTGGCTCGCAAACGCATATCTGTGAACCATCTGTCAATCCGAATGAACCGCTCCTCGCCCACCATGCGCCGTCTTCAGCTGCCTCCTGGATCAAGGTGAAAGGGTAAAGTGTTACTGCATTGGCGTAGGGTTGTTAAATGATATTCACAACTCCATGTTCTCAAGGTGAACCATAGTTTGTGGTGTACTTTATGGTAGTTGTATCCATTTTAATAGAGTTGGGCCTCACAGCGGATTCATGTAAATAAACTCAAGTTGCGTTGTAAAAAGGATTAATTCACTGGAGAATTTGTATAGCTTCCACTCCAATGTATGCTTTACCAATCAGACACCATTCCTTAACCGATTCCTGTTTGTCATCTTTGTGTAAGATTTATGAGCAGGTTCTCCAGAAAGTTGTAGTTATTAACGATTAATAAAACTAGTCATTATTTTATAAACTTAAATACGCCACTGTTTTCATTCATGCTCACTCTACTATTTAATTTTTAATTTTATTGTGGTGGGACATGGTTACACCAGCAATTTAAGGCTCAATATTATAGAATTAATTAATTTGATTATTAATTTGACTTCTGAAAATGATTACATGCATAGGGCAACAAAGTGCTATGAGTTGTTGTTGTGGTCTTCAGTCCAGAGACTGGTTTGATCTACGTCTCCATGCTACTCTATCCTGTGCCAAGCTTCTTCATCTCCGAGTAACTACTGCAACCCACATCCCTCTGAATCTGATTAGTGTATTCATCTCTTGGTCTCCCTCTACGATTTTTACCCTTCACGCTTCCCTCCAATGCTAAACCGATGATCCTTTGATGCCTCAGCACGTGTCCTACCAACCGATCTCTTCTTTTAGTCACATTGTGCCACAAATTCGTCTCCTCCCCCATTCTCTTCAGCACCTCCTCATTAGTTACATGATCTACCCATCTAATCTTCAGCGCTCTTCTGTAGCACCACATTTAGAAATCTTCTAATATCTTCTTTTCTAAACTGTTTATCGTCCACGTTTCACTTACATACGTGGCTACACTCCATACAAATACTTTCAGGAAAGACTTCATGACACTTCAATCTATACCCGATGTCAACAAATTATCTCTTCTTCAGAGACGCTTTCCTTGCCAGATCCAGTCAACAATTTGTATCCTCTCTACTTCGATCATCATCAGTTATTTTGCTCCCCAGATAGCAGAACTCATCTACTGCCTTAAGTATCTCATTTCCTAATCTAAGCATCACCTGATTTAATTCGACTACAATAAATTACCCTCGTTTTGGTTTTATTAATGTTCATCTTATATCCTCCTTTCCAGACACTGTCACATCTGTTCAACTGTTCTTCCAGATCCTCAACTGTCTCTGACAGAATTACAATGTCATCGGCAAACCCCAAAATTTTTATTTCTTCTCCATTAGTTCTTATTCCTATTCCAAACTTTTCTATTGTTTCCTTTACAGCTTTCTCAATATACAAATTGTATAACATGGGGGATAGGCTACAACTCTGTCTCACTCCCTTTTCAATCACTGCTTCCCTTTCATGCCCCTTGACTCTTATAACTGCCATCTGGTTTCAGTAAAAATTGTAAATGGCCTTTCGCTTCCATTATTTTACCCCTGTCACCTTAAGAATTTGAAGAGAGTGTTCCATTCATTATTATCAAAAGCTTTGCTATGCTACGAGTGAGTTCACTAATTCATGTAGAAGACTCATGTGAGCTGCAAACGATTTGAAGGTTATTGCCAAAATCATATTTTTCTTCATGTGAAGACAATAACATTTAGCTTCACTCAGATATAAATTTATGATTAAAGCGAGCGACGTCTTGCAGTATTCCCACTTCAGCCTCTATAGATGAAGGCGCTGTACGTAGCTTTCAAAAAGGTGTCTCTAACAGAGGTGCGTTACAGTCATAAGGCTGTCAATGAATTTCCTTTAGAGGGAAATGAGAGAATCACATATGCGCTTGCAGAATGTCGAAGGAGACCTGTCAGTGAACAAAAGCACTGTGAGGCTTTGGGCGGGGCGTCTATCATCATTACAACAAGGTGGTGCAAACCTGTCTGATCTCCCGCGTGCTGGCAAGTCACAAACAATTGTAACTCCTGCAATGTTGGAATGAGAGGACTCTCTCATTCGAAATGATCGACGAATCTCAATCAAACACGTCGCTGCTCCACTGGACGTTTCTATTAGTAGTGCCGCCACACTCGTCCATCTTTTGCGATATTCAAAGGTGTGTGCCCCTGGCTTCCTCGTCGCGTAACAGAAGATCATGAAGAGCAATGAAAGACCATTTGCGGGGAATTCCTTTACCGTTAGGAGGCACATAGAGCAACTTTTTGTCGAACATCGTCGTAGGCAATGAAATATGGATTCACCATTTCGAACTACAAGCAAAATGGCAATCTGTTGAGTGGCGTCACTTAACATCTCCTCCAAAGAAAAAGTTCAAAGCCGCACCCTCACCCGATGAAGACATGGCGATGGCCTTCCGGAGCACTGAAGAGGTTATTCTGTTTGGTGTCCTCCCTCACGGTGCGTCGATCAACCCTGAACTGTCTTGTGCTACTCTCAGGAAATTGAAGAAACGACTTCAGCCTGTTTGTCACCACAAAAATGCAAATAAACATCTCCTTCTCCATGACAACAAAGGACCTGACACAAATCTATGCACCCGCGAGGACCTAACAAAACATCAATGGATTACTCTTCCTCATCCACTCTACAGAGCCCATTCGCACCTTCCGACTTCCATCTGTTTGGCCCACTGAAGGATACACTCCACCGGAGCCACTACATGGATTATGCGGAGGTTATTGACGAAGCAAGTCGTTGGCTCCGACGTCAACCAGCAGAATGGTACCATGGGGGACGTACAAGCCCTCCCAGTATGGATGCGTAAGGCCGTCACATTGGCCGAAAATTAGATTGAAAAATAAGGCCTTTTAGACAAAATAGTGGGTAATAGTAAGGTTCATTGGAATCCTGAATAAAACCAACCCACCTCCTCAAAAAAAGATGCGTTACTTACTGAATACCCCTCGCGTTTATTTACAGGTGTAATAAGGCTTGTTTCATACAAGTTGAAAGGACGCTGTTCTTTTTGCGATGAAGATTTTCAGGGAGTTTTTGGCGTAAATGTGAATGGAGTTGCGAAATTGACAAATGTACTCAACCCACGTTACAAAGTTTCGGTCTACAACAGATAGAGTAGTTGCACGTTTTAAATTATAACTTTGGATTACAGCGTAAATAAAATAAAATGTGCAAAGTGTAAATTAGTCGGACAACTAACCTTGTAAATCGAATTGTAGATTGGTCTGCATGTGCCTTCCTCTCCCTCCCCTCCCAACCTCTCATTAAATCTTGATTGTGTGACAGACTGACCTAATGGCCTAATGTTTATATTCACCCCTTATTTAGCCGCACTTGGAACATTTAACGCACTTTTCATAACACCTAAAACTGCAAGATGAATTCAGAAAACGTAATATACATAATGGATAACTGTTCCACTGTTTTGATGCATGTTATGTACATACATTGTCATAAAAACTATGAATAATACTATGGGAGATTCTTTATAAAATTCTATATGCAAGCAGAGAAATCTGATTCATGAGAAAGACAGGGAAGTACATTGGCTATTATTTTAATGAACTTACGATCGACGACAAGCTTCATTGCATATTCGGCTGCCTGAGTGGCTTAGATCGTAATATAAATGCTGTGTGGGGTGGTTTTTCCTTACTCAGCACAACGCAATTTTTGTTTTGAATGTGAAGTGAGTGCTACATATAATCTAAATAAACGTGATATTTCCGTAGAACGTTCGTCTCTGGAACTTTTGTCTTCTTCTTCTTCTTTTTTTCTTCTTTTTCTGTCTTGCATTAGGCTTTCCCTCAGCCTGTTGCAGCTGCACCTGGTCCTTCCATCGTCTTGTAGGACTTCCAATGCGTCTTTTACGAGTATATCGCCAAAAATGTATTTCTAATCTTGATTTTTCCTTTCGTAACATTCATTTTTGTCGTTATTCGTCAACCTTACTGTTTACATCAAAAATATTTAATTCCTTCCTGACATCTACACTCCTGGAAATTGAAATAAGAACACCGTGAATTCATTGTCCCAGGAAGGGGAAACTTTATTGACACATTCCTGGGGTCAGATACATCACATGATCACACTGACAGAACCACAGGCACATAGACACAGGCAACAGAGCATGCACAATGTCGGCACTAGTACAGTGTATATCCACCTTTCGCAGCAATGCAGGCTGCTATTTTCCCATGGAGACGATCGTAGAGATGCTGGATGTAGTCCTGTGGAACGGCTTGCCATGCCATTTCCACCTGGCACCTCAGTTGGACCAGCGTTCGTGCTGGACGTGCAGACAGCGTGAGACGACGCTTCATCCAGTCCCAAACATGCTCAATGGGGGACAGATCCGGAGATCTTGCTGGCCAGGGTAATTGACTTACACCTTCTAGAGCACGTTGGGTGGCACGGGATACATGCGGACGTGCATTGTCCTGTTGGAACAGCAAGTTCCCTTGCCGGTCTAGGAATGGTAGAACGATGGGTTCGATGACGGTTTGGATGTACCGTGCACTATTCAGTGTCCCCTCGACGATCACCAGTGGTGTACGGCCAGTGTAGGAGATCGCTCCCCACACCATGATGCCGGGTGTTGGCCCAGTGTGCCTCGGTCGTATGCAGTCCTGATTGTGGCGCTCACCTGCACGGCGCCAAACATGCATACGACCATCATTGGCACCAAGGCAGAAGCGACTCTCATCGCTGAAGACGACACGTCTCCATTCGTCCTTCCATTCACGCCTGTCGCGACACCACTGGAGGCGGGCTGCACGATGTTGGGGCGTGAGCGGAAGACGGCCTAACGGTGTGCGGGACCGTAGCCCAGCTTCATGGAGACGGCTGCGAATGGTCCTCGCCGATACCCCAGGAGCAACAGTGTCCCTAATTTGCTGGGAAGTGGCGGTGCGGTCCCCTACGGCACTGCGTAGTCTCCTACGGTCTTGGCGTGCATCCGTGCGTCGCTGCGGTCCGGTCCCAGGTCGACGGGCACGTGCACCTTCCGCCGACCACTGGCGACAACATCGATGTACTGTGGAGACCTCACGCCTCACGTGTTGAGCAATTCGGCGGTACGTCCACCCGGCCTCCCGCATGCCCACTGTACGCCCTCGCTCAAAGTCTGTCAACTGCACATACGGTTCACGTCCACGCTGTCGCGGCATGCTACCAGTGTTAAAGACTGCGATGGAGCTCCGTATGCCACGGCAAACTGGCTGACACTGACGGCGGCGGTGCACAAATGCTGTGCAGCTAGCGCCATTCGACGGCCAACACCGCGGTTCCTGGTGTGTCCGCTGTGCCGTGCGTGTGATCATTGCTTGTACAGCCCTCTCGCAGTGTCCTGAGCAAGTATGGTGGGTCTGACACACCGGTGTCAATGTGTTCTTTTTTCCATTTCCAGGAGTGTATATTTCCTTTGTAGTCTAGCTTGGTATATTCTGCTATGTATCTGAGGAGCTTTACTGTATGATTAAATGATGATGGCGTCCTCTTGGGTAAAATATTCCGGAGGTAAAATAGTCCCCCATTCGGATCTCCGGGCGGGGACTACTCAAGAGGACGTCGTTATCAGGAGAAAGAAAACTGGCGTACTACGGATCGGAGCGTGGAATGTCAGATCCCTTAATCAGGCAGGTAGGTTAGAAAATTTAAAAAGGGAAATGGATAGGTTAAAGTTAGATACAGTGGGAATTAGTGAAGTTCGGTGGCAGGAGGAACAAGACTTTTGGTTAGGTGAATACAGGTTTATAAATACAAAATCAAATAGGGGTAATGCAGGAGTAGGTTTAACAATGAATAAAAAAATTGGAGTGCGGGTTAGCTACTACAAACAGCATAGTGCACGCATTATTGTGGCCAAGACAGACACAAAGCCCATGCCTACTACAGTAGTACAAGTTTATATGCCAACTAGCTATGCAGATGATGAAGAAATAGAAATTATTCAGGTAGTGAAGGGAGACGAAAATTTAATAGTCATGGGTGACTGGAATTCATCAGTAGGAAAAGGGAGAGAAGGAAACATAGTAGGTGAATATGGATTGGGGGGAAGAAATGAAAGAAGAAGCCGCCTTGTAGAATTTTGCACAGAGCATGACTTAATCATAGCTAACACTTGGTTCAAGAATCATAAAAGAAGGTTGTATACCTGGAAGAATCCTGGAGATACTAAAAGGTATCAGATAGATTATATAATGGTAAGACAGAGATTTAGGAATCAGGTTTTAAATTGTAAGACATTTCCAGGGGCAGATGTGGGCTCTGACCACAATCTATTGGTTATGAACTGCAGATTGAAACTGAAGAAACTGCAAAAAGGTGGGAATTTAAGGAGATGGGACCTCGATAAACTGAAAGAACCAGAGTTTCAGGGAGAGCATAAGGGAACAATTGACAGGAATGGGGGAAAGAAATACAGTAGAAGAAGAATGGGTAGCTTTGAGGGATAAAATAGTGAAGGGAGCAGAGGATCTAATAGGTAAAAAGACGAGGGCTAGTAGAAATCCTTGGGTAACAGAAGAAATATTGAATTTAATTGATGAAAGGAGAAAATATAAAAATGCAGTAAATGAAGCAGGCAAAAAGGAATACAAACGTCTCAAAAATGAGATCGACAGGAAGTGCAAAATGGCTAAGCAGGGATGGCTAGAGGACAAATGTAAGGATGTAGAGGCTTGTCTCACTAGGGGTAAGATAGATACTGCCTACAGGAAAATTAAAGAGACCTTTGGAGAGAAGAGAACCACTTGTATGAATATCAAGAGCTCAGATTGCAAGCCAGTTCTAAGCAAAGAAGGGAAGGCAGAAAGGTGGAAGGAGTATATAGAGGGTTTATACAAGGGCGATGTACTTGAGGACAATATTATGGAAATGGAAGAGGATATAGATGAAGACGAAATGGGAGATAAGATACTGCGTGAAGAGTTTGACAGAGCACCGTACGACCTGAGTCGAAACAAGGCCCCGGGAGTAGACAATATTCCATTAGAACTACTGATGGCCTTGGGAGAGCCAGTCATGACAAAGCTCTACCATATGGTGGGCAAGATGTATGAGACAGGCGAAATACCCTCAGACTTCAAGAATAATATAATAATTCCAATTCCAAAGAAAGCAGGTGTTGACAGATGCGAAAATTACCGAACTATCAGTTTAATAAGCCAAGGCTGCAAAATACTAACGCGAATTCTTTACAAACGAATGGAAAAACTGGTAGAAGGGGACCTCGGGAAAGATCAGTTTGGATTCCGTAGAAATGTTGGAACACATGAGGTAATACTAACCTTACGACTTATCTTAGAAGAAAGATTAAGGAAAGGCAAACCTACGTTTCTAGCATTTGTAGACTTAGAGAAAGCTTTTGACAATGTTAACTGGAATACTCTCTTTCAAATTCTGAAGGTGGCAGGGGTAAAATACAGGGAGCGAAAAGCTATTTACAATTTGTACAGAAACCAGGTGGCAGTTATAAGAGACGAGGGGCATGAAAGGGAAGCAGTGGTTGGGAAAGGAGTGAGACAGGGTTGTAGCCTCTCCCCGATGTTATTCAATCTGTATATTGAGCAAGCAGTAAGGGAAACAATAGAAAAATTTGGAGTAGATATTAAAATTCATGTAAAAGAAGTAAAAACGTTGAGGTTCGCCGATGACATTGTAATTCTGTCAGAGACATCAAAGGACTTGGAAGAGCAGCTGAAGGGAATGGACAGTGTCTTGAAAGGAGGATACGAGATGAACATCAACAAAAGCAAAACGAGGATAATGGAATGTAGTAAAATTAAATCGGGTGATGCTGAGGGAATTAAATTAGAGAATGAGACACTTAAAGTAGTAAAGGAGTTTCGCTATTTAAGGAGTAAAATAACTGATGATGGTCGAAGTAGAGAGGATATAAAATATAGACTGGCAATGGCAAGGAAATCGTTTCTGAAGAATAGAAGTTTGTTAACGTCGAGTATAGATTTAAGTGTCAGGAAGTCGTTTCTGAAAGTATTTGTATGGAGTGTAGCCATGTATGGAAGTGAAACATGGACGATAACTAGTTTGGACAAGAAGAGAATAGAAGCTTTCGAAATGTGGTGCTACAGAAGAATGCTGAAGATAAGGTGGGTAGATCACGTAACTAATGAGGAGATATGTAATAGGGTTGGGGAGAAGAGAAGTTTGTGGCACAACTTGACTAGAAGAAGGGATCGGTTGGCAGGACATGTTTTGAGGCATCAAGGGATCACAAATTTAGCACTGGAGGGCAGCGTGGAGGGTAAAAATCGTAGAGGGAGACCAAGAGATGAATACACTAAGCAGATTCAAAAGGGTGTAGGTTGCAGTAGGTACTGGGAGATGAAGAAGCTTGCACAGGATAGAGTAGCATGGAGAGCTGCATCAAACCAGTCTCAGGACTGAAGACCACAACAACAACAACAACAACAACAGCCTGAGGAATTTTGTTTTTTTGGCTTGTAATCTAATTTTATCTTTCTTTTTCATTACCTAAGATTCACTTCCATGTAGTACTGTTGGTACTGACATAACTTTGTAAAATTTTAGATATGTTTCTGTTATTACTTTACGGTGGATGGCTGTTCTGATAGTGCCACCTTAGTAGTTAAATTTCTCAATTTTGTCTTTTTGATCTAGGTCTCTCCTGTACCACACCATGGTTCCTAGAATTTTGAATCTATCTACTTGCTCTGTAATCTTGACGTCTATGATTATGTTTGTTCTTACTGGATTTTTTCCAAAGAAAGCCATGGCTTTTGTTTTTGTGTATTGATGTTGACATATTATATATCTGGTACATTTGGGGTGTAGTTCGTAGGCAGCTCTTCGCAGTCCATCCTCATTATTCTAAATTAACACTTGGTCATCTGCGAATATCAAAGTTATCATGTAATCTTTTTGGTGGAAGTTGTATGTATAGTTCTTCAGTTTCATTTTCTGTTACCCTATAAGGTCGTCAATGTATATATTAAAAAGCAGTGGAGAAAGGCTGCAACCTTGGTGAACTCCTAAATTAGTAACCTTTGTTGTTTCTTCATTATGACCAATTATTTGGATGCTTGTTTTGGCATAGATCTTTTGAACTACCTGTACAATGTGTATTGGTATACCTCTTCTTATTAAAATTTCCCACAATAGCTGTCTATTCAGTTTATCAAAGGCCGTTACATGATCGACGAAAAGGATGTGTGTTTCTTTATTGAATTCATTATGTTCTTCTGTAATTTGCTGTAGCATCAATATCTTGTCTATACATATTCTTCCCTTTCTGAATATATTTTGTTCTTCTGACAGTGGGCACTCCATTATGTGTTTTAGTTTTTCGCTTATTATCCTAGCGTAGATCTTATATGCTGTATTTAATAGTGATATGCCTCTATACTTTTCGGGTTTTCATCTGTCTTCTTTTTTGAGTATTGGTTGTATAAGTGAGATCTTCCATTCTTTTGGTATTTCCTTTGTTATCCAGCAAAGATTCAAAATTCTAACGAACCTTTTTAAATGCTACAGAAGAATATTTTATTAGTTCGCTGCTAATGCCATCACTTCCTATTGCCATTCGGTTCTTCGAATATTTGAGAGGATGTTCTAATTCTTGGAATTCTAGATGTTTTGGATTACACTGGTCAGTCAGGCAGAGGCCTAGCAACTAGGCTGGCTGAAGAGCTGGATGTTGCAAAATTCTGACTCTGCATTTGTTGAGCATGTACTGAGTGAGGGTCACAACTACCAGCCAGTGTCCCATGTACTTCACTTAGCAAACAAAGGCTATAAACTCAGCCTGCTGGAAGCCCTGGAAAGTAACAAACATCTATCTCAATGCCCTGATCTAATCCTAAATGACCAGTCACAGCTCAACACTTCTCCTCTCATAAACTTCATATAAGAACATCTGTTGTTCTTTACTTACCACACTGTCTGTCCCTAAATATTCCCATTTTCCGGTATTCATGAAGTTCTTTTGTTTTATTGAAGTTTTCTATGTATTCCATGTGGACTGTAGTTTTAACAGTTAAGGCATTCTTTTAACTGTTACTTGTATTACTGTCAATGTTTAGCACCTCTTGTAGTTATCTCATCAGATATTGTTTATATTTTACTTCGTTCATTTATTTAATGCAAACTGTTACATAGCCGCAGTTTTGAATATAATATTAATGTTAAAATGCGTTACGACCACACTCTCGAGGATTGCATTTACTGTATGTTCCCTCAAACTCCTCCAGTTTCCTGCATTTATTTGTTCCTGTTTATCTTATTGATATTGCTTAAGTTCCTTATGTATTCTGTAGCTACATTGATAATTGTTTCTTCTTTTAATTGATTTGTGTATCACTCTCCATGTTTTATACCTCCTATGTAACCTTGTTAAGTACTAATTTTATTTTATTTTATTAGGTTTTTTCCTGTCTACTCCATTTTTATTTACTATTCAATTTTTTACTTTTTCATTGCATTGCCACCACACTGTCGAGGATGTTACTTACTGTATTTTACTGCTTCAGTCTAGATGTGTTACTTCTCTTCCAGTATTGTTTGCAAACATTGTAACTTATTTGGCGACACTACTCAGTAAATGCCTGAAGATGGTCTTGTAAGCCGAAAACCGGTTAACACAATAAAAGAAATACTGTGACACAAAAGGAAACTGGTGCTTTCATTTATTGTTCTGGATTTGGTTTAAGATCTTCATCATTTTCTGTGTCCAAATCTCCCTGTAATAATGCAGCCAGTTTTTGTTCTTTATTACATTGATATCTGCCATATCCTTTACGCTGTTATTCTAGTGTCTTACCATTTTATATGCAAGTGTTTGTCACGCATGGATATCGTTTTGATCCTGACAACAAACTTATCCCAACGGTCTGGATGGAGCTTCCTGCTTAGTTTCATCACTTCTGCTGTACGCTTCTTGTATGCTTCATTATTCTCCTGATTTGGGTGTTGTAGACATTTTTTATGTAGTTTTCTCTTTATTTCAACAGCCTCCTCAATTTCTTTTGTCCAAATCATATGACCGTTTTTCGTCTTCCTGTGTTTCGTTTTACCTAAAGCTTCACTGGCTGCAGTTCCTATTATGTTCTTAATCTGTTCCCACTCATTTTCAATACTCTCTGATTCTGGAATTATTGTGTCTAGGCGTCTTTGATAAAGATTCTTGATTGACTCCTGTTCTAGTAAGTAGAATTTATATACCTCCCTTGGTTGTTCTGGAGATTTTTTACGTGTTTTGGTCTGCTATGAGGTAGTCAATTATGGTTCTAAATCCTCTGGCGGACCATGTGTATTTATGTAAGTCTTTGTTTTTAAAGACAGAGTTTAATAATCTGAAGTTGTTGAAAGTTGCCAAATCTCTTAACATCGTTCCACTGCTGTTTACTGTAGTTTCTCTAGCATAGTCAACTACATTATCTATTCTTTCCCTTCCTATTCTTGCATTGTAGTCTCCGCGAATTACATTACAGTGGTTCTTATTTATCCTTTCCAGTGTTTTCTGTAGATCTTCGTAGTACGTCTCACATTCCTACATTCTCCCTTATTCTGGGGCATACACTGCTATACAGGTTAGATATCCTCTAGGAATCTTACATCTTATGCTGCATATCCTCTAGTTTATCCATTATCTCATCAATCTGTTTGCCCATTTCTTATTTATTATTATGTCAATCCCAGCTTGTGCTCTTTTGGTTTGTTCTACTCCACTGTATATCATAGCATAATTTCCTATATCTTTAGTTCCTTTCATTTTTTCTTTAGTCTCAGTGATAAATGCTATATCACAACTTCTCTCTTTTACTATTTTATGTAGTTCTCCTTCCTTTGTCGGTATCCCTCTGACGTTCCATGTTATTAAGTTTGCATGTTCCGCGCTATACCAAAATCATTAACCTTTTCCCTTTTAAGGTTCGTCGTATGGTTTTCCGTCCGGCTTTCCCAATGTGGCTTGCCAGTAACATTTTATTTCGCCTGGCCACCTTACAGCGGCTGCGCAGGTGTAGTTGGATACTGGGGCTGCCACTTCAAGGCCTTTTGCCTGATTTTCTTGTAACGGTTTACTCCCCTAGGAAAGCTGGCCTCTCTACGCCTCGAGAGCCCTCCCAGCCCTATGTTGTGGGACACACTTGGTATGGCTCCTCCCCTTTGGCCTGTCCGACTTGGGTGGCCCTGCTGGTAGCTACGCTACCGTTAGCTTAGCCCTTGACTTCATCGAAGCACGCAAACCCTCCTGCCCCGTGAAGGCGGTGTCCCCTGGGAGGGTGAACATAGTTTTCGATTCAGAGATAGACTTTTGTCATTCTTCAAAAGTTTCCTATAGAGAAAGGTGTACTGAAACACAGGAAGATGGGACCTAAACTAAAATTTACAGACCGTGTCGCTTATTATAAATGCTCTGCTCCTGAGCTCTGGAGTTACAATACTTAAAGGAAAGCTCTTGACAATGTCAAGAGACGATAGATATAATGAATGACTGCGCCCTACTAATATTTGATATTGTTTCTGGCTATGACTATTTAATGCTGACCGTCGTAATTTCGTAATTTCTTCACGCACTGGTGCGAACCACGCCCCTTTCTTTCGACTTCAGTATACAAGCGGAGGATGATTCAGTTTGATTCACTTTGGTTGCGGTGTTGTCTCTCTATGGTATTCCATCTCTTTGAGTTACATTTATCTCCCACGGAGACACTTATGTAGCACCTCTCAGTTCGTAACACATTGCACTTCCAAGAGTTGAAAGCTTGCAGATGGCTCTGTCCTCAGTTTCTGATAACTTTGTGTTAACGATTTCAAGCAGAAATAATTTCCTATCTTTCCTTAAACTAGTGACCAACGACTCAGTAAATACCTTGTGGTCTATTTCTGAATCGAAAGTCTTATTTGTTGTGAGCTGCCAGCTGTATAGTCATTGTTTCAGTTCAATTACAAATTTAATTACAGATAGGACAGAGCCTAATTACAGCTCTAACAATATTTCATGAAATACTTGGTAGTCAGTATATACGTAAAGGCATTTATTCTAAATTATATGCTGTCCAAATAACGACTTGCTGCTAGATGTACATGTTGACTGTCAACAAATTCTGATGCGGAAGTTATGTCCTATTTGCCCACTCTACTGTTTGTCACAGGTTTTGCGTATTGCATTACAAGCAGTAGCTTTAAAAATTTTCTTTGTTCCTAGTGCTCTGTCAACAGTGAAGGACAGTGTGATCAGTGTTTTCGTGTAATCCACTTGTATTGTCTGATATTTTGCCACTATAGATCATAATTGTATATTTCCTCTAATTATATTTGGTATTAACATATATTTTCTGTAATTTTGTAAATAGTGAATCTGTAATATCAGTTTTAAACGATTGATTTTTGCTGTTTACGTTTTGTTTTTTCGGTTTGTTTTTGAAATTTAGTTTTCACAGTGGTAGTTTAAGAATTAAAAGGATCATCTCCTGAAGGAGGGACTTCTTATAGCAATGTGGATGAAAGGAATCTACACAAATCAAGAAAAGTTATGCATCACCTTGGTTCCCAGAACTCCTGAAAATAGACGTTGACCGTGGGTATTGTATAAGAGGCGCAGTCCCTTTGACTGTTCAGAGATGTCAATAAACCCGTCCAAAGATGTAAACAACCATGCATGAGCAGCATCTATTACACGGAGGGGGTCAGACAGCTGATCAGTTCCAGTCATTCCACCAGGAAGGAGGTTCACGGCCCTTGTTGTCTGTAGTTCAACCATGCTTAGACGGTCAGTACCGCGGTTCGATCGCGTCCGGATTGTTACTTTGTGCCAGGAAGGTCTCTCAACAAGGGAAGTGTCCAGGTGTCTGGGAGTGAACCAAAGCGATGTTGTTCGGACATGGAGGAGATACACAGAGACAGGAACTGTCGATAACATTTATCACTCAGGCCGCCCAAAGGCTCCTACTGTAACAGGTGACCTCTACCTACGGATTATGGCTCGGAGGAACCCTGACAGCAACGTCACCATATTAAATAATGCTTTTAGTGCAGCCACAGGACGCCGTGTTACGACTCAAACTGCGCGCAGTAAGCTTCATGATGCGCAACTTCACTTCCGACGTCCATGGCGAGGTCAATCTTTGCAACCACGACACCATGCAGCGCGGTACAGATGGGCCCAGAAACATGCCGAATGAACCGCTCAGGATTGGCATCATGTTCTCTTCATCACTGAGTGTCGCATGTGCCTTTAACCAGATAACCGTCGGAGGAGTGTTTGGAGGCAACGCGGTCAGGCTGAACGCCTTATACACACTGTCCAGCGAGTGCAGCAAGGTGGAGGCTCCCTGCTGTTTTGGGATGGCGTTATGTGGGGACGACGTACGCCGCTGGTGGTCATGGAAGGAGCCGTAACGGCAGTATGATTCGTGAATGCCATCCTCCGAGTGATAGTGCAACCATATCGGGAGAATATTGGGGAGGCATTCGTCTTCATGGATGACAATTCGCGCCTCCATCGTACAAATCTTATGAATGACTTCCTTCAGGATAACGACATCGCTCGACTAGAGTGGCCACCATGTTCTCGCCAGCATGTTCTCCAGACATGAACCCTATAGAAATTGCCTGGGATAGACTGAAAAGGGATGTTTATGGACGATGTGATTCACCAACCACTCTGTGGGATCTACGCCGAATCGCCGTTGAGGAGTGGGACAATCTGGACCAACAGCGCCTTGATGAATTTGAGGATAGTATGCCACGACGAAAACAGGCATTCGTCTTGCAGTGTATTTTAGCTCCAAAGCAGAAAAACTTTTCAAACAGCTATTTGTAATTACATTCGAAACAGGGATTACACAGCTTTCTGTGCATATTAGTAAAGTGTCTATATTGTTGGTAATTCTGGACAGTGGTTACATACGTTTCCTGCAGTGTATAACATGGCATGCAATATTTATGCTCGGCGCTGAAGAACTACTAGCAACCAATACAGATACGAAAACCATAAGGCGCCAAATAAATTGCAGTAGGGCAGCGACGTAGCGTCTCTGATCATAATCGACAAGTTCTTGATCCGTGCCATCGTCTTCACATGTCATCTCGGGGTAAAACGTCGTATAATTTATTTTCAACTCAGTGTTTATTGTGTTACATGTTTCCCTCTACTGTTTTGTACTCTAAATTACAGAGTCTGGTCCGAAGATGATCCACAACGTGTCAAAACTGGGCACCACATATGAATAAAAGTGTTTTTATGTGACCAACAATTAGATATGGAACGTAGGTTGTAAGTCTGGAGAAACAGGAATTTGAAGTGTTTGAAACGTGGTGTTATCGATGAATGTAAAAATTAAATCGACAGGTAGAGTGCATGAAATAGCACTACAAAGAGTAGATTAGGAACGATATTTACCAGAAGAAGATACTGTTTATAGGGACTGTTTTAAATGGCGTAGATGAGCAGTAGTAGATAACTTGACGTTGTAAGCAGCAGGGCTACAATATGCAAAACATTTTATAGAAGATGTTGCGTGTAGTAATTACTTATGAGACGACAAGTTTAGTACAAAGTAGTTCATCATACCAAGCGACTTAGAAAAAAAAGTATATCAATTTTTTGTATAACTCATGCTTCAGCTGTTCCTAGTCAGTTGCGCCGGCGGCAGAAATGCCAGCCCATATAGCCATTTTTCCTAAGTGCCGACAGAAGCTGCACGAATGTGGTTTGTTCTCGGTTGTTTTTTGTACGTCACTGAGAGTGGGCTGCATTAGATAGCGTCTAGCTGCTATCAGACTGATTGGAGGCTCTTAAAAGTCAAAATGTCTGATGGAACTAAGGGAGTTGCAGTAGACAGGTGATAGATGCTATCAGCCTGATTAGAGTCTGCTAAACGTCAAGTATTGAGAGAGAACTAAAAAGACCAAAAAACTTGGCTCTCCTTTACATTCGATGGATGTTGCTCTCGAGTGATTACTCTTCTGACACAGCAGTAGCTTTTCGTAACCAAGCTGAAGCAAAGAAAGGCTCGCTTTCTGTGCATTCAATTTGTCTGAGAGGCTGCTTGCAAGTTTGTAAAACAGCCAACAAGTGCTCTAAAAGTGACAACAGGTAATTAAGACATGTCAGACTGAATGTAAATGACTACTTAGTCGTTAATGTTTTATTTGTGCATCCCCAAGCAGATTACTTGCTTTTCATAAATTACAGCTACACGATATTCTGAAGCATTAAATGTGGTGAAATGAGAATTGTAACAAAATGTTGCAGTTTTCCTTCAGGTGAAGTTCTGAAAACGAGCACGGAAATACGTCAGAATAGTTCTAATGATATAACACCGATACTACAACCATTTATTGGTGAATGCTTAAACCAGACAGTAACAGTTTATGATTACCAGGTTAATATGAATCTTTTTACAAACTGGTACGTTTCATCATTAATTTGTTTTCATTCTTTAGCTATCGTTGAAGTCGTACTTATATAACTGTAGCATGGCGTGCGGTAAGGGAGTGAGAAAGGTCTGCTAGAAAACAAAACTCGTGGGAGAGAAACACGTTACGTTCCAACCTTAGTTTTTAGGAAAAAGAATGTGAAATATCAAAAGAAACATAAAAATAAGATTAAAACATTGACCCAGTATTCTTGAATAGCATCTCCATAAGGTAAAAAAATTACCGTCCACCCTAACATGGTAAAAACGAAAAGGAGACACGACCTAAATGAGTGCACTCGACGTTGCGGTGTGGTCAGATAGGGGTAGATATCAGCATACGGAGCGGCGCTGCCATGATTAAATGCATTATTGAATCCACAGGCGGCGGCGTGCATTAGTCGGCTAATGCAGCGCTAATTGCGCAGCGTTCCGAACACACGGTGGGGGTAATTGCGCCGGTGTGACTGCCCATCAGTACACCTCGTGCTCACCGGCGTCGGGCAAGCTCGGACGCAACCCATGGTGGACGCGGATGCATGGGGTGGTGGTTTCTTTCCAGCCCCTTCCGTTGTGAAGCCGTCGTACAGAAGAGTGTAGCAGAGTGAATTGATAGCTTCACAGCCATTGTATCCACGTATTTGCCCTAATGAAGTTCTATAAAACCGAATTTTGCGTCCGTCGTTCACAGCACATGACAACAATATCAAGAAGACAACACTTTTCTAACATCCTCCGACTACACCAGTGACCATTAATATTACGACACAACCATCGCCAGCAGACAACGCAGTTCTCCTTATTGTTAGTGTACTGCATGGGGATGAAATTCGTATATGAACTTCAAGTAACACGACTTTGATTCATTGCTAGGCCACTTGGAGCGCTGCAAGTTTTTAAATCATCATCTCGTTTTCTTACTGGCTGATTTTTAGTCTTTCACGTTTGTTTTCGTTTCGAAGGTACCTGTTTCATCATACTGTGTTTCTGATTACGATTTCTTCTGTGTATTGAGCTCTTTCCTTTACATCATAAATATGTTTCTCATATTCAGATTCCATCCGTAATATTGGGTGGGGTAAATGATTCCGCGTTTCTTTTTATTTCGTATTAAATAGAAGTTGCTTTCGTTGCATAGTGTTCTGCCCACGTACGTGCATTTATTATTGTTCATGAACGTGTGCGTGAACTGATCGACTTAAATGCATTTTAAGTATGTTGCTTAAATTGTATTTTATTTTTGTTTGCGTCCGTTTTCCGTCCTTTCTCACATTTAACGGAGAACTACACGTTAACAGGATTTGACAGTATTAGTGTTCAGCTTTATTACATCTGGTCACGGAATGGGTACGTAATTCCGGCTTCATTGGTGTTGCTTCTTGCAACTGAGTGCCATGCATTTCATAGTGGTTTGCAGAACATGGTTGCAGATGCACACTATGTGATCAAAAGTATCCGGACACCCACAAAAACATACGTTTTTCATATTAGATGCTTTGTGCTGCCACCTACTGCAAAGTGCTCCACATCAGCGACCTTACTAGTCATTAGACATTGTGAGAGAGCAGAATGGGTCGCTCCGCGAAACTCACGGACTTCGAACGTGGTCGGGTGATTGGGTCACTTGTGTAATACGTCTGTACGCGAGATTTTCACACTCCTAAACATTCCTAGGTCGAATGTTTCCTATGTAATCGTGAAGCGGAAGCGTGGAGGGACACGTACAGCACAAAAGCTTACAGGCTGACCTCGTCTGTTGACTGACAGAGACCGTCGACAGTTGAAGAGGGTCGTAATGTGTAGTAGGCAGACATCTATCCAGACCATCACGCAGGAATTCCAAACTGCATCAGTATCAACTGCCAGTTCTATGACAATTAGGCGGGAGGTGAGAAAACTTGGATCTCATGGACGAGCGACTGCTCATAAGCCACACATCACGTCGGTAAATGCCAAACGACGCCTCGCTTGGTGTAAGGAGCGAAAACATTGGACGATTGAACTGTGGAAAAACGTTGTGTAGAGTGACGAATCACGGTACGCAATGTAGCGATGCGACGGCAGGGCGGGGGTATGGCGAATGCTCAGTGGACGTCATTGCCAGTCTCTGTAATGCCAACAGTACAATTCGGAGGCAGTGGTGTTATGGTGTGGTCGTGTTTTTCATGGAGGGGGCTTGCACCCCTTGTTGTTTTGCGTGGCACTATCACAGCACAGGCCTACATTGATGTTGTAAGCTCCTTCAAGCTTCCCACTGTTGGAGAGCAATTCGGGGATGGCGACTGCATCTTTCAATACGATCAAGCACCTGTTCATAAGGCACGGCCTGGCGGAGTGGTTACACGACAATAACATCCCTGTAATGGAGTGGCCTGTATGGAGTCCTGATCTGAATCCTATATAACAGCTTTGGGATATTTTGGAATGCAGACTTCATGCCAGGCCTCACCGACCGACGTCGATACCTCTCATCAGAGCAGCACTCCGTGAAGAATGGGCTGTCGTTCCCCAACAAATCTTCCAGCATCTGATTGAACGTATGACTGCGAGAGTGGAAGCTGTCATCAAGGCTAAGGGTGGGTCAACACCATATGAATTCCAGCATTACCGATGGAGGGCGCCACGATCTTTTAAGTATTTTCAGCCAGGTGTCCGGATACTTTTGATCACATAGTGTAGATGAATATGCTTTGTAGTTTTGGTGACTAGAGCATTCTTCCTTGCAAATGCTAAAAATTTGGGAATAGTTACGCAAATATTTTCATACGTTATTAACAGGTAACGCAAACAGTGCATTTTAGCAGAAGTCAATGATAATTTTGGTAGCCTCCATTACATGAGAGAGTACCAAAAACGGGCAGGAGCAAAAAAACATAGAAAACAGGCAATATACATACAACGCATTTCGTAAGCAGTAACAAACATGAGACCACAGAATACCATGCAACGAAATCAACATCTATTTCATATGAAACAATAAAAAGTACAGAATGCCTTCTAGTTTTCTTGGCGTAAAGTCTGTTCCATAACTCTGTGTACTTCATTGACGAACTGAAATCACTCAAACTGAACAATTATGATATATTAGACAGTTTTCATGTTGTGTCATTGTTTACAAAGGTTCGCCTCTTTCGGGACCATTGTCTCTCATTCGAAGAAAACAATTCAGCTTTATTTGAACATGTTTTGACCTCGACATATTTTTTATTCAATAACGAATTTCATGAACAGACTGACGGTGTCGCCGTGGGTAGTCCTTTGCGTCCTTGGTGGCCAACTTTTTTATGGAGGACTTTGAGGAGAAAGAGCTGGAATCTGCTAGCTTGAAGCCCACAGTGTTTTGGAGGTATGTAATTGACACGTTTGTAGTGTGGCCCCATGGTGATGGCAAGCTAAGAGAATTTTTAAATAACCTGAATTCTATCCAGAGACAAATTCAGTTCACGATGTAAATCGAAAAAGATGGATGGCTCCCATTTTTGGATGTGTTGGTGCGGCGCAAAAATGATGGCACTTTGGGACATGCAGTGTATCGAAAACCGACCCATACGGATTTATATTTAGTTGCAGATAGCTGCCACCATCCCTCGCAGACGATGAGTGTACTCAGAACTCTACTACACAGAGCATACGTCATTGCTGACGAGAGCAGTCTGGGGGACGAACTTCTACACCTAAGAACAGTATTTGAAACCAACGCGTGCTATCCACAGCAGATATGTAAGGCACTACAAATGAAATCAACAGTGTGCACAAGAAAAGCGAAAGGAGACACGGAAAGTTTAAAATCCATGGCTTTCCTGCCATACGTGGGAAGCCTTTCGTCAAAAATAGAACGGATCCTCAGTAAACACAAAGTGAAAGTAAGCTTTCACCCTCCACGAAAGAGTACAGCACCCCTGTGTTCCTTTAAAGATGATTTGATTCTCGGGAGCCAGGGATTTATAAGATCCCCTGTGAGTGCGGCCGTTTATACATCGGACAGATGACACGTACAGTGCAGAAGAGTTGCACAGAGCACCACAGGTACACCAGTCTCTTACAACCTAATAAATCTGCGGTGGCGGATCACTGTATTGACACTGGAAACTCTATGGTGTACGATAATGTCACAATTTGAGCCTCGACTCAGTGGTGAAAGGAGCAAAAATTCGGTTGGCGACCAACTTAATTAATTGAGATAGCGGCTTCAGCTTGGACAAATCATGGAATCCGTCAATTTACATACGAGTTAAACCACAGACACGTCGCGACGGTGCAGTTCTCCGTGACACATCGTGACGTGGTATGAGAAATAAGAACACAGGTCCTGTGAATTTGGCTTCCCACTGAGTCCTCCTACGAAGAAAATTCTTCCAGTCCTCTCACCGTTAGGCAGCACACTTTCCATGGACATAGCCTATTAGAAACATACTTTCCAAAATGATTTAAATGGCTCTGAGCACTATGGGACTTAACATCTGAGGTCATCAGTCCCCTAGAACTTAGAACTACTTAAACCTAACTAACCTAAGGACATTACACTCATCCATGCCCGAGGCAGTATTCGAACCTGAGACCGTAGTGGTGGCGCGGTTCCAGACTGAAGCGCCTAGAACCGCTCGGCCAATACGGCTGGCACAAACTTTCCAATTAGTATCGCTGGTTTGAGGTATTTTATTTCGTCACATGATATTGGTACAGTGATCGTTTGGTATGAGAAATATGAACTCGGTTTCTGTATTCACGGTTCACTGATATGAGTATACTTTGCTGGACCACATTACCATTGTTTTAACAAGAAAATGTTCTGGTAGAACTTGCAAAACTGTTCTCAGTGTAAAGTCTCTCCCCACTTCCTCTGTTGCATGCAAATATGTATTCACGTACTTTTGATATTGCTAGTGATAACTCTCTACCTTAATCGAGTCCAAACCCTTTATATGGTCACAGCTACTCTCTTTTATTGTGGGTATATGCACCAGAACATGTCGTATAATGACTCTACCTTATTTGCTACCATTCTGTGATTCATCGAAATTGAATAGTTATGTGTCTTTTCACTTGCCCAGCAATCTGAAATATGGTCATTGTTTGTGTGTGAGATGCGGTGGGCAACCTTCTCTCATTCGAAGAAAATGTAACTTTCTGCTTAAAATATTTGTTCTTTATGCATATCATATAGACACTTGGGAGTATGTTCACTATTGTCTCAATGATCATCATGCTTATTAAAAGTACATTTCGTGATATGGGAAACATGTAGTGGTTCGTCGACAGTACATACTCGTATGCTGACCCCACATGACACCATCATTTAGCATGAGTAAACAGATTTTCTAAAGCTTGCGTATCTTGCTTTTCTGATGTCTGGAGCGACTAGTCCGGTGTTTGCTCGTGGCTTGGCAACAATGTGTTCTCAAAAATTCCATCGAGTCCTCAGCTTGCGTAAGAGCTCAGGAAGCGTCCATTGTGCTAGTGGTGGCTTGTCTGTGTGTACCGGTAGCAATATTGACTTTGCGCAAGCCACAGTTTAGCTATCGGGTGAGCTGGTTTTTCGTGCCACAGGAGTGCATTAGACCAAATCTCTGCCGGGAAAACATGCATCCGTTAGCTCGTTCCTCGTATCTTCTGTCTCGTGTCATCTACAACACTCTCGTGTCATTCTCCAATATGTGACTAATGTGACCTGAAACTGTGTAATAGTATTTACATTAACATTACATATTAGAATACACAAACGTCTCTTTCCTCATTCTACTATTCCCTTAATATCGTTACAACTAAACATTCATAGGTTTTTTTATATAAATTTATCGTTACTCATTACTATTCATGTCATTTTAATCTTGCAACCACTGTGGCCACTGTGTACATTCTACAACCTAATCATCTTACCCTTAATATTTTATCCACATTTTCTACCTTCCATATCACTGGTTTGATTTTCCATTTTTCCATCACATTCTCTCTTATAATTCTTCTATTTTACCATAGATTCCCTAAATTGTGGCGTTCGTTTCTCTTAAACATAAGCAGATGCTTAATATGTCTCTCTTCTGATAACTGAAAATTGTAACACAAAATTCTCTTACTTTATACATTACTTTCTTCAGTGGTTCTCTCTTACTTTGCTTTCCTCCTGTCCATATCTTTGCTATATTGTTTGGCATTTTGTAATAGCTCTTGGTATTTCCATCTTTGATTTATGATCCGTTGCTGTCTTACTGTTCCTCCTTCCTAGGTTGTGTCAAGTTCACTCTTTTGTCATCTTTCATTCCATCTTTCCTTTCGCTATGGTCTTTCTCTAAAAGCTCAGTTATCCAACCTGTCAACAGTAAACTCCCTAGTTTAGATGTGTCCTAGAATCTGTACAAAGTGGCACACACAATTATAGTTTGCGGTGTTTGATTCAGCAACTCTCCAAATTTGGCTCCCCTGGAGTTGGCAGGTCTGCTTGACCTTGAAACAGCACCAGTGCTGTTTTTTCCTCTAATCCCCCAGTTTAGTCCAGGCGTGCGTGCAGTTCAGTGCAGAGCAACTCAGCAACAATGTGTACTCCGCAACAGAAAGCGCAGTGTGTTATTTGGATTTCTTTTGAAGCCACATAAAATATGTTGTGTACAGTGAAAAGATCAGAGACATAAATCATTTACGGGAAAGAATCGTCTCAGTGGTTAGGACAGTTACACTTGCAATGGTGAATACGTGGCTAGAAACGGAATATCGTCTCGACGTGTGCAGGGCAGCAAATGAATCCTAAGTTGACGTCTACTAACATTAAACAAAACTTGAAGGGATTCTCTTTCATAGTATGTACTCACTGATGTAATTTTTCCTTAAATTCCCAAATAAATTTGTACTTCAAACTAGAGAGTTCTCTTTCAAGCACCCTATATATGGAGATACACAAAAATTGCTGCATCATTCTCTCATTGAAGTAGCAAATACGTAAGCTGGTTTATGGTTTTCATCAACAACCAGCCCTACTCTCTCATCAGTTCAGTGCAGCATTCCTTCATTCATGCTGTCCTCAAAAATTCTCATTATTTCAGTGTTACTTTGCATTTCACTTACATAAATCCCTATTCAAGCTCCCTGGCTCATTGCTCAGTGGTCCTTTGCATCTGGTGAACATACGTAAAATAATGGTCTTCAGCAACTATGAACATCTTTAATAACGAGCAACTTCAGCCAATTGTCCATGCACTGTTTCTTTCTTCGGTATCTCGTACACCAACTTTTTGGCTTCTCCTGATGACAGCTGGGCTTGTTCCATTTGATAAACTCTATTTTACGACCTCGCGACTCTCTTTCATTTACATGGGATTTCTTCAAGTTTGTTAATATGTCTTCTGTGTCGTGTCTCTATTCATTCCTCTGAAGTGTTTCCTTCCTTGAACATCTTGACATAAGTGTTCTGTCTTCAAATTGATTATCGGCTTTGTATCGCTTCTGATTCTACGACATTGTGAGGAATTATTTTCTGTATGCGTTCTGGTACACAAAATATATTACAGAACTTGTTGCTCAGCTACCTGCTCTTCTCGGATTGTTGACGCGATTGTGGTAATAATTTACCATCTATAGTAAGCTTAATCTCCATTATTAGTCCTCTATCGGTTTCCTCCCTCTTCAGGCTTTTGCGTTTATCCTCTCAAGTACTAATTTTACAATTTCTTGGTGGCGTTCACATCTGACATGTGGCTGATCTCTCTGGCTCAATCTGCAGGTGATTGTTTTGTCAGTACTAATCCTAGTGCCACTCCAGTACCCTTGTGTGGTAAATCATTGATCATATCTTGAAAGTCTGCTAAATGCTCGTCTCATGGTCATTGTTGATAGGGGCTGTGCAGAAGATGCACACCTGAAATCTCTCTCATTATACTCCCTGAGAGGTTTGAGGGCAGGTGATATCATGATGTATAGACTGCCTTTATCTTCTTTTGTCTCACAAATGTCTAACACTTTAATCTAAATTGTTGTCCATTGTCTGATGGGATCCTCCTTATCTTTCCAATTGTGCAAAGTTGGTGTAACTAGAAAGCTTTGGTGACAGGTCTACCAGTGGTCACTAGTATGTACTCATTCCTCTACAAAACAGCGGTATCTGTCCAAAAGTGTCCGTGGCCATGATGTCTCATTGTACTTTCGGTACTACCAGGATGTTACAGCTCACAGAGAATATACATAAGACATAATACAACTTCTGTATTGCATTCTTTAAGAACCAAACGATGTCATTAACTCTGTATCATATCTGATTTATGGAATAATCATTTTATCCATAATTACTGATATCTGCAGTTATTGTAGAAAGGTTTCTTCTTAGAGTATTAATTTTACCAGTGATATGTTTCAGGTATTTGTATCAGGAAATTGTGCACACATTGTATGAAAGTAGAACTACTAATTGCTTATTGCATCACTTCATCTAACCACCATATTCCCCATAATTTAAACGCTGCAGATCTATTTTTAGGAAGTCAAAATTATATTTATTACAACTTTTTATGTGGAAATCGGTATAGTATTTTTAAGGTCAACGAGTCCTCAGACAATCATGATGATCAATAGAAGCCATAGCCTGACACACCAATAGATCAGGATGCGCGATGATGACAGGAATTTAGATGCTGGTAATACAATATGTTAGAAAGTTGATTATCTCGATGTGTGTAATGCTACTAGCCACATTGTGCCATTACATTTGTAGCATGTCTATCCTGAGGCAAACTTTTATTGATTTCTTAACTTATTAATTAATAGTTAATATTTATTTATTTATTTTTATCAATATTTAAGTAGCTCTCAAGTTTATCTGCTGAAAAGAGAAAATGCATTACAGCTGGCGACCATGACAGGATGTTTCGTGTGAAAATATTTAAAATTATGCATGTACAAATATCACACATATTCTTTTTGTTGCATGTAATATGCCTTTGCCACGCCAAATAAGAGGAATTGCATATAAAGGAACCCAAGGAGAAGAGATAATTAAGAAAGTAGTATCCAGTTTTATTTGTTGGGCAATAAGAAAATTATATGAGATTACATAAATAGCATAGTCATCAAAACAAAAATTCCAGATGAAGACATTCTTGCTGTCAGATGTCACTAATCTTGAGGTCCTGCAGTCGACATACATTCCCGAGAAAATTTTCAATTTTAAGAATTTTAATTATACTTATGGTTGGGTTCTCAGTGGTTGTGATATTGAGGTGGTTGCTACTGCACTCTGTATAGTCAAAATGTTAGCAAGATCTTGTCTTCTCTTGCAATGTCCCATGCTTCATGTCGAAAGCTCAGGAAGAATTTCATTATTGCTAACTGCATTACTTATATGCACACGAGCTCAAGTGAATAACAAATTTTCAAATTATTTACTTTGACATGATTAAAACTGGCAAAGTAGAAAATATGGATCACACAGAAAAAATGCAGGCCCACAAAAATATCTAACTTGGCAGTATGCCATGGCTGAACGTCGAAACCACTGAGACAGAAGTAGAAGTACATCCATAGCCAGTCGAAACAGTTCAGAAAACATCTGCAGCAGCAGACCCTTTTGTGATGTCACAACAGAATTTACAGAATTATATAAAAAGCTAGTTTCAACAATTTAGTCAAAGGTTTGGATTCAGTGAAAATTTTAATAAAAAATACTTATAAAAATTTAAATTTTAAAAGAGAAAATTTTATTGAAGTGGCAAAAGACTAAAGAGAATAAATTTGAAGAACATTTGATGAGATACTCGGAGAACAATCAGATGCTGTGTGGAGCAACCGAGTGGTCTGAGGCGTCTTGTCACGATTCGCGCTCGCGGTTCCCCCCGTGGGAGATTCGAGTCCCCCTCGGTCATGGGTGTGTGTGTTGTCCTTAGCGTAGGTTAGTTTGAGTTAGATTAAGTAGGGTGTAAGCTTCGGGACCGATGACCTCAGCAGTTTGGTCCCATAAGATCTTACTACAAATTTCCGAAGACACATGAAATCAAAATAACGCTTGATCAGGTCGCAGAGGAACAACCAGATCACATCAATGCGAATTCCGAGGAGATACGTTCCGAAATAACAGCATTACAAGAGGCACATGAAGGTAAATCGGTCGTGATACAACAATTAACGAATGATGTTGGTGCGCTAAAAGTGGCGCAGTCCACAATGGAACTATCGGTACAATGACTTCAAGCTCAGTTTCAGAATTTAGAGCAAGAGGGTACGATGAAAGAAAGGTTTGACAGTCAATACAGGGAATTTGCAAATGAATTTTCGTCCTGATTAAGGATGCAAGAGACGTACATTAACAACGAATCGCTCCACACTGAGCTATGTGCTGCTGTACAAAGTCTGAGTAAGGAACTCGAAGAGTAATGTAACACCTCTAAAGGTATAGTGGAAAATGAATTCACCCAGATTAATACAGAGTTAATAACGCAATGGCGTTATCAAGTTGATGCTCAGGTCAACCGACTGTGGCAAGATATAGAAAGATAAAGGCTGCCATGCACGATCTTTCACCGGCAAGCACAGATCCCGGATCATGGTTTCAGAAATGCACATTTACGTAATCGACAGTACAGGGAAGAGGTGGGACCCGTTAGTCCCTATACATCATTTCATCATGTAGGGGTAGGGCCATCCCTGTCTGTTGTACTATTAGAAGAAACCGTTCTAAAACATAGGAGGTTTCTCGCCTTATTTCCAGAGAAAATGTCCCCTCATCCTGTCATGCTCATAGGAGGGCTTAGGAGAGCGTTACCCCAAATGTGGAAGGACCAGCAAAAGATAAAATTTGTGACAGCTTACACAAGGTAATGTCGCCCTTTGGGCTATGGAAATTGCTGAACAGTGTAAGAATTATGGAGAATCTGAAACAGCTTTCTTAAACAAATAGTGGCCTGCATCCATACAGGAGCGACTACAGAAGAAAGTGAACGATCCTGAGCCCTATAACATGAAACAGGGCAGTTTAAGAAAGTGTTGCGAGCGATTTTTAAACAAAACAATATACTGGGACGCAACCATGGCCCATAAAAATGTTATGAAGCTGTTAAAATCGAAATTACCCTCGCATATAAAGGAAAAATCCTTGCGCAAGAGATTAATCAAGAGGCTGTTCTTGATTCCCTGGATTTAATACAGAAAGATTTAAAAGTCAGCTCTGGCAGGGGTAGGTCAGCAGGAATCTTCCAGCAGCGGCCACAACAATCACAGCAGGAACGCCGGATGACGTCATAACGGCGCACATATACACAGCGGACATGTGAATGTAAACATAACTATTGCATCAGAATAGCACGGCAAGTTTCAACAGTAGGAGGAAGAATGATCACTTGTTTAACCCGGATACAATAAAACACACATGGGAGTGACAGAAATGTAAGAGTAGACAGAGCAATACGCGGGAGCATCACAGACTAAATAACGCCGGCCAGCTCCATGCACGTATCACAAACGTAGGGGATAGCCGGAGCCTAATCGTGGCAAAAGCTTGAACTGGTCACAGCCAAGAAACCAAAACCGGTCGCCACTCCACTGACTCCAAGCGGGTCGACAAACTAAATGCGACTTACTCAATCCTCTGATGGATGTTATGGGGTGGAGTGAGGATAGTAGATGGAATTCCAGCCTTGATGTGAACAGATACACAGACGATATGGACATTCGCAGTGAGCTATGCTGGAGTTCTTGCTGTTGTTGTGACAGACACAGGTACCACGATAGACGTTACGGCAAGTGATTCTCTTGACAAAATCAGCGAGACATGACCAATACTTACCTTTCCGGTGCAGAACTGCGAGATTCCGGTAGCTACTGGCGCAAAACCGCCAACTGTGAAATGGCAGGCGCAGGTTAAACTGAATGTAGGTAATGGAGCAACGAAATAAACATTCACAATCGTGAAAGGGTTCACTGTGAGCTACACAACTGGGTTAGAATTTATGCGTGAGAGGAACAATGTCATTGACCTCTAACATGGTAAATACATTTTGACAGTTGCTGACGAAGAAGCCATAGCAGATATGTTGAAAACTAAAGCATGACATAGCAGATACTGTCAGGGTAACACGGTAAAGATTATAAAGAAGGAATTACTGTATATCATTGACATACAGTATCGCTGGTTTGACGAATGAAATTTATGCACTAGAAACGTGGAAGTGGAATTTGACGTGAACCACATTCAGATTAAAGTAGAAAATTATGATGCCTCGCTGCTACACGGCAAGCCGTTTTGGTTGATCTATCAATGAAATACATGAATGTCTTTTGTGAATAACCCAGGATCGTTAAGTATTACCAATATACTGTAGAGACAGTTCCCCAAAAACTCTACTGTTCATCTACTTACCCCACCATTTGGACATAACGCCAAGATGCACAGAAATAGATCAGAAGTATTTGCACTGGAGGATGAAAAGGAAAGAGGCTTATGATTAAAGGTAGTTGAAAACACGAGTCTAACATTATGGTCAAGGTACTACTTGGAACCAACCCAAAAACTCCACTAAGGTTGAAAGAGAATAATGAAATGGCAACTGATACATAGTGGTCCGTTTGGAGTGGTAAGTTAACTGACAGTATATGCAGACTCAGAGAAAATAAAAGGATTGTATCCTCATAAAAGTCTATGATGTTGTTTACTGTAGAAATAAGATTGTTTTGTTTGATGTGATGGATTAATAAGTATGAGGGCAGTTCAATAAGTAATGCAACACATTTTTTTAATGAAACAGGGGTTGTTTTATTCAGCATTGAAATACACCAGGTTATTCCCCAATCTTTTAGCTACACAACACTATTTTTCAAAGTAATCTCCATACAATGCTACGGCCTTACGCCACCTTGAAATGAGGGCCTGTATGCCTGCACGGTACCATTCCACTGGTCGATGTCGGAGCCAATGTCGTACTGCATCAATAACTTCATCATCCGCGTAGTGCCTCCCACGGATTGCGTCCTTCATTGGGCCAAACATATGGAAATCCGACGGTGCGAGATCGGGGCTGTAGGGTGCATGAGGAAGAACAGTCCACTGAAGTTTTGTGAGCTCCTCTCGGGTGCGAAGACTTTTGTGAGGTCTTGCGTTGTCATGAAGAAGGAGAAGTTCGTTCAGATTTTTGTGCCTACGAACACGCTGAAGTCGTTTCTTCAATTTCTGAAGAGTAGCACAATACACTTCAGAGTTGATCGTTTGACCATGGGGAAGGACATCGAACAGAATAACCCCTTCAGCGTCCCAGAAGACTGTAACCATGACTTTACCGGCTGAGGGTATGGCTTTAAACTTTTTCTTGGTAGGGGAGTGGGTGTGGCGCCACTCCACTGATTGCCGTTTTGTTTCAGGTTCGAAGTGATGAACCCATGTTTCATCGCCTGTAACAATCTTTGACAAGAAATTGTCACCCTCAGCCACATGACGAGCAAGCAATTCCGCACAGATGGTTCTCCTTTGCTCTTTATGGTGTTCGGTTAGACAACGAGGGACCCAGCGGGAACAAACCTTTGAATATCCCAACTGGTGAACAATTGTGACAGCACTACCAACAGAGATGTCAAGTTGAGCACTGAGTTGTTTGATGGTGATCCGTTGATCATCTCGAACGAGTGTGTTCGCACGCTCCGCCATTGTAGGAGTCACAGCTGTGCACGGCCGGCCCGCACGCGGGAGATACGACAGTCTTGCTTGACCTTCCGGCGATGATGACACACGCTTTGCCCAACGACTCACCGTGCTTTTGTCCACTGCCAGATCACCGTAGACATTCTGCAAGCGCCTATGAATATCTGAGATGCCCCGGTTTTCCGCCAAAAGAAACTCGATCACTGCCCGTTGTTTGCAACGCACATCCGTTACAGACGCCATTTTAACAGCTCCGTACAGCGCTGCCACCTGTCGGAAGTCAATGAAACTATACGAGACGAAGCGAGAATGTTTGAAAATATTCCACAAGAAATTTCCGGTTTTTTCAACCAAAATTGGCCGAGAAAAAAAATGTGTTGCATTACTTATTGAACTGCCCTCGTATTTATAAGAATTAGAGAAGAAATTTTATTGTGCACAGAAGACTAATGTATTGAAATTTAAAACATGAATGATAACTGAGACATAAAAGTTCAGATAAGTTAGTAAGAAGTGATGAGCATGTTTTCTTGAACACTATGATTTATAACAGAAGTATGTAGAATATGTACAAGTGAGAATAATGGTTAGACAACTTGTATTAAGTAATGTATGTTCTACTTAGACTTAAGAATAATTAAACATCCTACATCTCATAAACCCACTCAGTGGAGAAAGCACAGTACTCAAAAGTAAAAAGAACACTGGGTGCACCAATTTGTGTGGTACATGCTTAAGATATGGAACTCTAAACGAGTGAACCAAGTAATACATAACTATGGTTAACGTAACGTGAACTCATCAGTTTATGAGTAAGAGGTAAAGTCTAGTGAACTGCATCTCAAGCAATTGGCTTAAGTTAACGGAATAAGTATTGTCAAAAGAGTAAGATTACAAGGCTGAAATCACGAGCCAGTAAAATAAGAAAGAAATGTAGAAAACTGTAAATACTTGTACATAATCCATTCAGACACGTAAGAGTAAGAAAATTTTGCAATTAGTTAGTAAGTGCCTTTCTACGTTTATTTTCATGGATATGTGGTTTAATAAGTAATTAAGAAACTATCAGCCTCGATTGCGGTAATGAAACCAACCTACCTACATTTCAGCGCAAATAATTGAGCCTTCTTCAGAAGATATACCCGAATCTATAATTTGTCTAAGAGGGCATGGTATAGAAATAAAACTAAAACAGCCTGAATAGGGGTAGACACATTTTAAAAATGCGGTACATAAGTACTAAGTCAACCCCAAGACTTGACTTAAGCTCTGGCGTGCGCCTCGCCTCCATGGACGGCGTGCGGTGGGCCTCAGGAGCTCACGTGAGCTTCTGTTTTGGCTTGTAAATTTAACGACAGTTTCCCAATAGGGCAGGCACATCTGTGCTAATGTGAAAATTTGCTGTGTGTGTTTCATTTTATATTTATCTACATTCATTAGTCAAGTGGATTATTTTGATAGCTGTATGAATTAAGAAAAATGTCCTAATAGAAACTTAATGTAAATGTATAAATATTTATCTATACATCTAATTAAAACAGAGATTAAAAATTAAAAGGAAAGAAAATGCGAAAACAATCTGTACGTATCAGGTCATTGGTAATATACGAAAGTCAAAGATATGACTGTACAGACATTAAAATTTCCATGTAAATGTCGATGTTATAAGGTTTTCAGAAAATTTAAAGGTTACTGTGAATAAACAATAAAATTCTGATCCGTTAAGGATAAAAATACATACGAATCGGCAACACAAACAAGTGCGTAGAACCCGAGATGAATAAAAAGCGGCAGGAAAATTAAGTTTTCAAATGGCTCTGAGCATTATGGGACTTAACATCTGAGGTCATAAGTCCCCTAGAACTTAGAACTACTTGAACCTAACTAACCCAAGGACATCACACACATTCATGCCCGAAGCAGGTTTCGAACCTGCGACCGTAGGGGTCGCACAGTTCCAGACTGAAGCGCCTAGAACAGCTCGGCCACTGCGGCCGGCAAAAATAAGTTTTAGTGGAAACATTAGTGATAATAAAGTATTTAAAGTATTTATGTTAACACTTATAGGACAGTTGTCAACGCTCAAGTGAGTGACATCCGTAAGTATAAAAAAAAAAAAAAAAAAAAAAAAAAAAGTTACGGAAAAATTTGGGAAGTGGGCACTTAGTACAGTGATCTCTAACAGTGAAGGTTAGTGCAAATACAGTGGCAGATTCCGCGGCGGATGAACTCTTCAAATGAAGTAATGCATTTCCACGAGCACAGAGAACAGAGGAGGACACTTTAAGAGGCATGAACCCAGCATACACGAAGGGCAACGTAGTGTGGCTGTGAGTAATTCTCCCTCCCGGGACAGTGCTGTCTGCATCGAAATATACACGCGTGACCAGTGCAACTTTGGACTAATCGGAAACTGTTGTTGGTACCTAGCGTGGAAGGACGTTAATGTGAAAGAGAAACGTACACACACGTATAAAACTTCAGTTCCCGCGCCCCTTCGTCGGGACTTGCTACGGCGCGGCGCTTGCCGGCCACATTGCGACCCCTCTTGTGACCCAGCTGTCCATCTGCAAGGGTCGATGATTCGGATCGCCTTCCTGCAGCACGACACTCGCCTCTCCGCCGAGTTAACATTTTGCTCGGTATTGGTGTCAGTGCGGCTGCCTTTAAACTTTGTTTCTAGAGATTGTTAAGAAAGATTTCCTGCTGGTAGTGCAACTCGTTGGCCGCTGCTGAAGGACTTGACCGATGTACTTTAGCGGGAGCTGGGACTGGTTATTGCACCGTTGCTATTTAATACAACCAAATTTGTTGTTTTTGTAAACAAACAAGTTTTGTGTGCTGCCTTGTGTGCAGATCTTTTGTGACAGTTTTGTGCATGAATGGAGTGTTAAATTTTTCGTGATCTAAGGCGTGCATTCTTAAAATCATTTACATGTGTACTGCTTCGGGCGTTCTACTCATTCAGTTATACATTCAACCGACCTAAGTCACTAGAATGAAATGTTTGGAATTCTGTGTCATTACTAGTATCAGTATCATTTATTGTGTCCAGGATTATATTAACGATTTCCCATACTGATGATCTTGGGATTTTAAAATGTTTGTTGTGTTTACAATTGTAATAAATACAAGTTGTTCATAAGAATGTCACACCCACCTCCTCCTAGTCATTCCACTCACTAGTCCTGTTACACATTGGTAGCAGAGCCTGGTTAGGGTGTGATGAAGTGGGTGTGATTCGGAGTAATACCTTTTTACTTGCATACAGTATATGGGTTGTATTAAATGTAGCAGATATTATATCGCGTAATGCTTAGTTAAATGGAGGTGGCCGAGCGGTTCTAGGCGCTACAATCTGGAACCGCGAGACCGCTACGGTCGCAGGTTCGACTCCTGCCTCGGGTATGGATGTGTGTGATGCCCTTAGATTAGTTAGGTTTAAGTAGTTCTAAGTTCTAGGGGACTGATGACCTCAGAATTTAAGTACCATCGTGCTTAGAGCCATTTGAAACATTTGAACCATAATTAAATTCTTACCTGAATATTTCATACAAGGAAAACAGTGACGTTATTCTTATTGTATGAAATGGTTTTGAAATACAGAATTAATGAATCTTTTCTCTTTTATGTATGTAAAAGCCACGGCTAATTTTTATCAGGGCGCTATCACCATCAATAGCATACATTTTCCAAAGTGAAGACATCAGTCCTACTCACAATGTATTAAAGACTCTTTTTTTTTAATATTACGCGATAATACATTTAAACAATACTTATGTTTTTTTGTGGGGCTGGATGCTCCAAGATACCTGCCTAAGTGCAATGGCAGTGTAGCATTCATTGATATCGTTATTAATAAAAAACTGTACCTGTGGCCTAATATGAATTGAAAATTATTCAGATTATTAAGATTATTCTTTTTATAGTTTTAGTATTATATGACTGTTGAAAGAACTTATATAATTTTTGTCATTAATGGCGTCGCTACAATAATGAGCCTACACAAAAATGGCCAGGGCAACATTAAATTATCACTCACTGAATCATATACAGGATAGGTACTCGCTGCTGACAAATACACGCACTACAGCTGTTAATCTCATATATATATATATATATATATATATATATATATATATATATATATATATATATATATATTCAGCGCAATTATATTTCTACTATAAACAATTGTATCAATTACAGACCGTGAACAATTAACGTTCGTCAGCGAGAACAGCATAATCGGTAAGACAATGATACAAAAAACACTCATTCTCCCTCTACAAAAGAATACAGAAAATAATGTCTGTAATTCTGATAGCGCAGATAACGCTGCTCCATTCTTAAATCTCTGGAATTTTTTTCTGCAATTTTTTCTCCCGGAGGCAACGCTATAATTACTTGTTGTGATTCTGTTTCAGCATGGCTACCAGAGAGGTATTCCGGGTGTCGGAACTGCGGAAGAAAGAGTTAGTTCGCGAACTAAGTATTCGCGGGGCTAATACGTCGGGCAGTGCGCCCAAACTAGCGTGTCATCTTTGGGACGTTCTTGACTGGTAGCTCCGCCGGACTTGCAGGAAGGACAGATGAGCGACGCAATGTCCAGGATTATACTTGCGTTATCGGAATTAAAATCAGTAATTTCCTTTGTTCAGGATAGCGAGCCGTCTCGTTCGCTAGTTAACAGAACTAAAGTTCGGGTGATGAATTACGTTGGGAGGGCGCAGGATCTGTGTAGCGTCAAACCGTCCAACCTGGTATACAGGGCGCTGTGCGAACAGCTCGATGAATTGCTGGTGTGAATTCAGGGGATGTTAGCTCGTGTAGGGGACACTGCGTCAGGAGGGTTGTCACCCTATGGGAGAGCAAACTTCTCATGGGTCTCTTTCTACAGTGACGTCCGATTTAAGTTACCCAACCTGTCAGAGGGATTATTTCGGTGAGCAGCGTGTTTGTCATTTTATTCCATTGTGAGTTATTGAGAAATTGCAGGGTTGTAGGATTAATGGGACTTTTTGGATTAAGTGCTAAACATTGTTACCAGTTACTGAGTCCTGTGGTCAGTGGGCGGCTGGAACACGCGTTTATGGACTCAATGCGTGCTCAAATCTCATTCATTGCATTTCGTGGGCTAATTTATAGTACCCGCGGTCGGCATGAGCTTGTAAACAAAAGTTATTTTTCAGTGCAGTATTCTGATGAACCATTAGGGAACTATGTCGAAAGCTTAAGACAATGTTAGACGTTTTTGAGTGCAGTGAAGTGAAATACCCGAAAACATTTTGCACGGAATGCGACGCTGTGACCTCTCTAGGGCGTTGTTTTGCGAACAGCTACATAACTGAGTCGTGTGCAAGCTGATCAGGGACGGGAAGAACATGGCTTGTGGCAAGGAATGGCAAACAGTGACACCAACCGGCAATCGGCTTCATCTGCAATGAGTGGGGTCCTTCCCACCAAGCGTCTTTTGAGGCATTAAAGAAGGCTCTAGCTACCACCCCTGTGTTTACACCGAACGAGGTGGCGCAGTGGTTAGCACACTGGACTTGCATTCGGGAGGACGACGGTTCAAACCAGCGTCAGGTCATTCTGATTTAGGTTTTCCGTGATTTCCCTAAATCGCTTAAGGTACATTACGGGCTGGTTCCCTTAAAAGGGGACGGCCGGATTTCTTCTCCATTCTTTCCTAATCAGATGGGACCGATGACCTCGCTGGTTGGTCCCCTCCCCCAAATCACCCAACGCGTGTAGGCTACGGCCGATTTCAATAAGAAATTTATTGCGGCTGTCGTTTCTCAAGAAGAAATCAGGGAGACACTATTAGAGGCCAAATATTCAGTACACGAACTGGAAGTCCTAGCAGTCTTGTTCGCCCTTGAAAAATTTAAGCTGTGTTTGGAACACCAAACATTTTTGTTAGAAGCCGGTAATCAGACTCTCAGTTGGGTGTCAGCAAGGCCGAGGAGAGTAGGACGAATTGCTAGATGGGCAGTGTGTATTTCTTGATTTACGTTTATGGTCAGATATATCTGTGGTTCGGGAAATGTTGTGGCCGATGACCTGTGCCAAATGTTCGAGCAGGACTCGATCAACTGGATGATGAAGAAACTCCAAGGGAGGTTACTCCGGAGGCACTGGATAATGAAAGTACTCCAATCATAATGGGCTTCCATTTCTTTTTAAGGACATGATTGTGCATCAGGATGAAGACCCAGTGATAAGTGGGACTGAGGGAAGCATAGGGAAAGAAGAAACCGTCAGGCCGTGCTGCTTAAAGAGAAAAGTGTTATGTTGCATTGGCCGTAGGAGACGAGGTGAAAATTATTGCCGGGTGACCTGGTTTCTTTAGTCTTTAAATATTATAATGAAACTCCGGTGGGAGGCCATTAGGGAATGTTCGAAAAGCTTATGGAGGTTAGGGAAAACTGTGTTTGGAAGGGCATGGATAAATAGATGGAGGAAATGGTGTTAGGTTGTAAAACCTTTGTGATCAGTAAACCGGCAGTGAATATGCGTCAAGGCCTTTTGTCGTCCGATGTCGCGACTGAACCTATGGAAAAATTATGTGTTGAGTTCGTGGGACCTTTCCCAAGTTCCAGACAGGGCAACCGGATATCTTCTTTGAGTTCAAGCGCTTCTGCTGGCTGCTTCGCACCCGAAATATTGCCACGCAAACATTTATAAAGTGTTCGCAGGGTATTTTTGGTACCTTTGGACGTAGCCGCTTACTAGTTTCTGATAACGCTACATCGTTTACATCGGCCGCACTCCGTAATTTTCACTTCGAAATTGTGGTAGTTCACAGTACAACCACAAGCTATTATCCGAATCCTTACCGGGCGGAGCGAGTGAATCGCAAGTTGAGGGCGGCCCTGATCGCTTTCTATCATAGTGATCATACCTGGTGGGTTAGTTCCTTATCTTGGTTAGCGTACCTCGTCAATACCGCCATGCTCGAGGCCCACATGGCCACGCCGGGTAGCTTGATGTTTGTGTTCGAACCTGATTCGCCACTCGCGAATTTGTGGTCACTCAATGATTTGCTTCCGGAGAGGATGGACACTGCTCAGATCCGCGCTAATTGGAAGCGCGCCAGTTGTAGCTTGAGGATAGCTGACGGAAAAATGGAAAATCGTTATAGTTCTGGAAGACGGCAGATTTCGCTGAGAGCAGGGGATCAGGGGTGTTTGAGCAGCTTTGGGACGACAAGTCGTGGGGCAGATAAAATTATGGGAAAACGTTTGCTCTTGTGAGACTTGCCCACATTTTGCGCCTCCTCAGTCCGGTCACCTTGCTGGTCAGGATTCCTCAAAATAGGATTTTTAGATCCCATGTATCTCAAGTTAAATCACATGTGGAGTTGTGTGCAACCAAATAAGAACATGTTCTTTTGCTAATGGTACTAGAGTTGTAACTGTTAGTTGCGCAGCGTAGTTGTTGGAGTGCCTTGCCTCAGTAGTTAAGGCCACCATGTTGGTTTTCCTTATTGAAGATAACGCCTTATAATTTAGAGGTTAGGCTGAAATATTTTCTCGCTACTTACACTACTGGCCATTAAAATTGCTACACCAAGAAGAAATGGAGATGATAAACGGGTATTCATTGGAAAAATATATTATACTAGAACTGACATGTGATTACATTTTCACGCAATTTGGGTGCATACATCCTGAGAAATCAGTACCCAGAATAACCACCTCTGGCCGTAATAAATCCCTTGATACACCTGGGCATTGAGTCAAACAGAGCTTGGATAGCGTGTACAGGTACAGCTGCCCATGCAGCTTCAACACGATACCACGGTTCATCAAGACTAGTGACTGGCGTACTGTGACGAGCCAATTGCTCGGCCACCATTGATCAGACGTTTTCAGTTGGTGAGAGATCTGGAGAATGTGGTGGCCAGGGTAGCAGTCGAACATTTTCTGTATCCAGAAAAGCCCGTACAGGACCTGCAACATGCGGTCGTGCATTATCGTGCTGAAATGTAGGGTTTCGCAGGGATCGAATGAAGGGTGGAGCCACGGATCGTAACACATCTGAAATGTAACGTCCACTGTTCAAAGTGCCATCAATGCGAACAAGAAGTGACCGAGACATGTAACCAATGGCACCCCATACCATCACGCCAGGTGATACGCCAGTATGGCGATGACGAGTACACGCTTCCAATGTGCGTTCACCGCGATGTCTCCATCACGGAAGGGACCGTCATGATGCTGTAAACAGAACCTGGATTCATCCGAAAAAATGACGTTTTGCCATTCGTGAACCCAGGTTCGTCGTTGAGTACACCATCGAAGGCGCTCCTGTCTGTGATGGAGCGTCGAGGGTAACCGCAGCCACGGTCTCCAAGCTGATAGTCCATGCTGCTGCAAACGTCGTCGAACTGTTCGTGCAGATGGTTGTTGTCCTGTAAACGTCCCCATCTGTTGACTCAGGGATCGAGAGGTGGCTGCACGATCCGTTACAGCCGTGCGGATAAGATGCCTGTCATCTCAACTGCTAGTGATACGAGGCCGTTGGGATCCAGCACGGCGTTCCGTATTACCCTCCTGAACCCACCGATTCCATATTCTGCTAACAGTCATTGGATCTCGACCAACGCGAGCAGCAATGTCGCGGAACGATAAACCGCAATTACGATAGGCTACAATCCGACCTTTATCAAAGTCGGAAACGTAATGGTACGCGTTTCTCCCCTTTACACGAGGCATCACAACAACGTTTCACCAGGCAACGCCGGTGAACTGCTGTTTGTGTATGAGAAATCGGTTGGAAATGTTCCTCATGTCAGCACGTTGTAGGTGTCGCCACCGGCGTCTTGTGTGAATGCTCTGAAAAGCTAATCATTTGCATATCACGGTATCTTCTTCCTGCCGGATAAATTTCACGTCTGTAGCACGCCATCTTCGTGGTGTAGCAATTTTAATGGTCAGTAGTGTACTATTGTAAGATGGAGTGCAGAATTGTAACTCTCAAGTGCGAGTTTCAACCAGCCCCCCCCCCCCCCTCCAGGGGCGTGGACGTGCCGACATTATGTCGTCAAGAGTTTCGCCGACTTGAATTCCCGCGCCGCCTCGTCAGGACTAGCTGTGGGGCGGCGCCGGGTGCCTTGCGAGTGCGGTGCTGCCTGCTGCCAGCCGGTCCTCGCCGGTCACATCGCGACCTCTCTGGTGATCCAGCTGTCTGTGTGCGAGGATCGATGGGTCGGCTCGCCTCCTTGCAGCGCGCCGCTCGCCGCACCGCCGTGTTAACATTTTGATCGGTATCGGTGTTAGCGCCGTGCCAATTATACCATTACCTACTTTCTGCGTAATTGTTGTTGTGCTGAATTAATTTAGTTATTCCGTATGTCACTGCAGATTGCTACGTGCGTTTTGAAATACGCGTGGAGGCGTCAGTCGCAGCCTGCAGCGATGATAATGTAACGTAGCAGTTCAAATTCTGCATATAGTTTTCGGGAGCGCCAGGTATATTTTGAGTGCTAGTAAATGCGTCTTAAACATATGTAGCGTGACTTAGTCTCAATACGCAGGCAAAAAGTTATTTATTATTAACGGAAATGCTACGGTGTCTTTCAATGTATGACGTTACGTAACCTGCAATTAACCCGGCGGTAATATAGAGCATGAAATGATTTTCTGTTTCAGGAAATTAATCTGATTTTCTGGACTGAGATTTTCACTCTGCAGCGGAGTGTGCGCTGATATGAAACTTCCTGACAGATTATAACTGTGTGCCGGAAAGACTCGAACTCCGGACCTTTGCACAGAGAGAAAGAATGATACAAACACCAGCAATTATCTCTCTAAGAATTCAGTTAACTTTTAATCCTTTGAATTAACAGGAAATATTTTAAACCAGTAGTGGAGCCTCACCTAAGCCTTGCAGTGTTAAATCTCTGAATAAGTTTCGTAATCAAAAATATTAGCCGACTTTAATACTGAAAACCGACTGTAAAAATTCATAAAAGCACTTAAAATACTGAAATATTTTTTACTGCACATAATAGCGGACTCAGCGCCATCGAAACAGTCGAAGCCAGATAGGCAATCGACAGTAATATTTTATTATCTTTAAATAAATTTAGCAGGCCGGAGTGGCCGAGCGGTTCTAGGCGCTACAGTCTGGAACCGCGCGACCGCTACGGTCGCAGGTTCGAATTATGTCTCGGGCATGGATGTGTGTGATGTCCTTAGGTTAGTTAGGTTTAAGTAGTTCTAAGTTCTAGGGGACTGACGACCTTAGAAGTTAAGTCCCATAGTCCTCAGAGCCATTTGAACCATTTTTTTAAATAAATTTCACGTGGAGGCAGAGGTATTTTTGAAAGGAGACATAAGGTACTTTCAATTAACAACATATTGTCACCTTAAAGTACATACATATAGCTGCTTACACATACATACAGGAGAAAGACAGCAAGCGGAAAACAGAAAACAGGCGCGAGCAACATGGCTCTGGCACTTGATGTTCTATGCTTTCATGGAACGTATTGAAACATAGTTTTCTTTGCGATTCATGTAACGTATTTACAATATTTGTCACAAAATATTATCACACTCGACAAAATGACTTATAATATTACAGATATTACTATCTTATTTGGCATTACGTTCACATCGGTTGAATAAATCGCGCCATACGTTAGATAGGCTTCCAGGTGAAGCCACACATTGAACTTTGTTTTTACAAGCAGTTAAGACTTCCTGCTGGTAGTGGAGCCTGTTGGGCGCTGCTGAAAGACTTGGCCGATGTACTTTAGTGGAAACTGGGTCTTGTTGTTGTACAGCCGCTATTTAATGGAAGAAAATTTGTTCTTTTGGTAAACAGACACGTAGTGAGGGCTGCCTTGGGTACAGAACTTTTTTGGCAGTCTTGTTAATGAGCGGAGTGTTAAATTTTTCGTGATTTAGGTGATGCATTCTCAAAACTTTTTTTGTGTGTACTAGTAGGGGCATTCAACTCACACAACTATACGTTCGACTGACATAAATGAGCCAGCCGGAGTGGCCGTGCGGTTCTAGGCGCTATAGTCTGGAGCCGAGAGATCGCTACGGTCGCAGGTTCGAATCCTGCCTCGGGCGTGAATGTGTGTTATGTCCTTAGGTTAGTTAGGTTTAAGTAGTTCCAAGTTCTAAGGGACTGATGACCTCAGAAGTTAAGTCCCATAGTGCTCAGAGCCATTTGAACTATTGACATAAATGATTGTAATGCACTGTTTGAAATTCTGTCATTATTATCATTCATTGCTTCCAGGATTGTATTAACTATTTTCCTTACTTCTGATCTTGGGATCTTAAAATGTTTTCAGTGTTTACAATTGCAATAAATAGTTGTTCAAAAGAATGTCACGTCCACATCCTCCCAGCCCTTCCACTCAGCATTCCTGTCACATAAGCAAAGGACACGAAACGTAGTGGTAAATCAGAAACTGTTTGGCTCCATAGTAAAAACAGTAATATTAGTTTGGTAAATACACTCGTATACTACATCAACAAAAGCAAAACGAGGATAATGGAATGTAGTCGAATTAGGTCGGGTCATGCTGAGGGAATTAGATTAGGAAATGAAACACGTAAAGTAGTAAAGGAGTTTTGCTATTTGGAGAGGAAAATAAATGATGATGGTCGAAGTAGAGAGGATATAAAATGTAGAGTGGCAATCGCAAGGAAAGTGTTTCTGAAGAAGAGACATTTGTTAACATCGAGTATAGATTTAAGTGTCAGGAAGTCGTTTCTGAAAGTATTTGTATAGAGTGAAACATGGACGATAAATAGTTGGGACAAGAAGAGAATAGGAGCTTTAGAAATGTGGTGCTACAGAAGAATGCTGAAGATTAGATGGGTAGATCACATAACTAATGAGGAGGTATTGAATAGAATTGGGGAGAAGAGGAGTTTGTGGCACAACTTGACAAGAAGAAGGGACCGGTTGGTAGGACATGTTCTGAGGCATCAAGGGATCACAAATTTAGCATTGGAGGGTAAGCGTGGAGGGTAAAAATCGAAGAGGGAGACCAAGAGATGAATACACTAAGCAGATTCAGAAGGATGTAGGTTGCAGTAGGTACTGGGAGATGAAGAATCTTGCACAGGATAGAGTAGCAAGGAGAGCTGCATCTAACCAGTCTCAGGACTGAAGACAACAACAAGAACAAAATACACCAGTGTAGATGATGCGAACTGAAATGCGCACTAATAGATGCGGATCAGATAATTAAAAGCACCACCTAAAGCAAACATCCTAACATGCTGTAATACAAACAACAGGTATGTCACCATGGGTTTTCAGTATACGGTATATACTATAGAAAATTGGTACTGTCGCATTTGTCCCAAAGAGCGGCAGTTTACCGCTATAGAGAAGATCAAACAACGTATCGCGACTCCGCTGCATTGGCAACTGCGACAGCTGAACCGTTGTCCCGCATTGCAGACAGCACTGCATCCTAGGCGTACGTTTTGCTTATCGCGCACCACCGCCTTCAACTTTCCCACGTGTAAATAAACCGATAAAATCTTGTTCTGCAAACCGTTCCTGCATAAGAAGATGAAATCAACATTGTAAAAGACATTTAAATCGAAACATAAATTTTTAATAGCACTGAGTGGCGAAACAGAAAGCCATGACACAATATAGATAAACATTAAATTCCGACAAACTATTTCAGAACATCCAAAAGAACTACGCAAAAGTTAAATTTTTGTTGTTTTTAAGTGGATAACTAAAATTGTTCTTTGTCTTTTAGCAACTGAGTAATTATTTTCCACTTTACGTAGTTGTTGGGAAAAAATGGTTCAAAGGGCTCTGAGCACTATGCGACTTAAATTCTGAGGTCACCAGTCGCCTAGAACTTAGAACTAATTGAACCTAACTAACCTAAGTACATCACACACATCCATGCCCGAGGCAGGATTCGAACCTACGACCGTAGCGGTCGCTCGGTTCCAGACTGTAGCGCCTAGAACCGCACGGCCACTCCGGCCGGCAGTTGTTGGAAACCTTGTGACAAAAAGTATTGAAAATTAGGGAGTCTGAAGATCAGATAGACGTTTCAAGAGTCATTTTCCTCAATGAAGCTTCCTAATGGGTGAACGAACGCAACTCTCTCTTCGAACGTGAGTCACAATGATTTCAGACTTCCACAGTGAGCCATTAAACGCTCAAATGTTTTGCACCGAAAACCATATTTTGTTAATGCGTAAAATGGTGAAAACGAAAATTGCTATACGTGTACAAATGACAAAGTCTCATTTTCATTTAGCTAATCTCGACTGTATTCCGGAAGTGAGGTGTTGTTACAGAGTTACCAGTATTCCGAGGGGGGGGGGGGAGGGGGGGAGGGGGATTAATGCGTATCATATAAAAATTAAAATAAATGTTTTAGTTTTTATTACTTCCACGAAGAAACCATCATCCCGTAAGAAACTTTTATATCGTAAAAAGTATATGTAATATCAATGAAAGAAGAGCAGATGCTAGTGGTAACTCACAGATAATATGCAATAGGCGTAATATTTAACTTCCCCGTTGCATTCCTTTTACTGAGAATCAAACGATGTCTTACGAAGCTGAGAGGTCCTCTTCTGGCTACCCACGTATGTTTCAGATCTGGGAGTATTAGGAAGAACTTGTTGTTATCTCTGTGCTATAATAATCATTATATCCATAATTACTGTTTTCTGTGGTTGTTGTAGAACATATAATTTTATTTAATGACCTCATACATTTCAGGTACATGCGTCAGAAAACAGTGTACACTTTGTTTGATGGCAGAACCAGCAACAGATTTCGCGTTGCGTCGTTTAAGAATTTATTATCCTCAAGTCGAACCAGTAGTTTCATTTTTACGGAGTTCAAATTAATATTCGCTACTAATTTTTACGTGGACCTCAATGTAGTATTTTTATGGACAACTAGCCTTCAAACAAAGATGATGCTCAATAACATCCGAGCCATAATACATTAAAAGAACAGGATGCACTATGCCATGGGTAATTAGATGACGGTAATTCAGTATGGGGGGGAAAGCTGATTCTATCTCGATGTGTGTAGTACTACTAACCACACAGTGTCATCGCACTGTAGCGCGTCTTTTCCGAGGCAAGGCTTTATTTACGCATTACAAGTATTTATAAAAATTAAGGTATTTCCGTCACTGTTATCTGCCAGAAGGATAGGTTCAAAGATTCAGCCTTTTGACGTGGTGCGCCGTTATTTAGTACCTAACTTATCCGTCTGTCCATATAATTAAAGTGCGTTCACCCCCTCAAGTTGTTGCACTTGCATGGCCCAAAAACATATGTGACTAAGATGCAGCTACTACATTAGTTCGTCAATAAAATTCTCGTGCATACACAGTAACCAGTTGCCCTCACTGTGTTCGTACGTTTAAATAAAACGTCATACCTAAACACGTAATACAGGCTACTGTTAGTTTCTGTACCATTCTCTTTAACCTTTCTTAAGGCTGGGACCGTATTCTGCTCTCACTCATTGCCCGCAAGTGTTGTTCCCGCAAAATTTCCAAATCTTACTTTTTTCCAGTGTAATATATCAGAATCAGTTATTGATTTAATTTCTTCTTGCACATCAGTACCATAGATACTCGTGATAGTTCATGTGTGACAATGATTTTTTTTCCTGTGATGTGGACTATGTAAAATTTAAACTGTTGAAAATATAGGACCCAGTAAGCCAAGCACTTATGTATCAATTTTGCTGTTGCCAAGAACTCCTATGTTTGAGATCACTGTCTACTTTTGTTATCCGTACTGTCAGGAAGTATGTAAATTTGTTGACTCCTCATAGGAGAGACGTTTCTAATTCTGTGACTGAATAACTTCTGTTTTGGCCAAAGTTCAAATACGAAGGTAATTATTTTCACCATTATTTATTCATCCCGTTCAACGTCTTGGAACAGGTGAATACTGAGACCGCTCCATGATGCATCTGTGCACATGCAGAATGCTTTGCTTAGGTCTGAGTGAAACAAAAATGGTGATATCACAGTTTTTTTATTTTGTGAGCCACTTATAAAAATTCACAGGTCCTAGAAATGAATATAGTTGTCGATTTGTTGTTGGTGCTGAGTACTTTCTATAGTTTCCAACTTTTGCGTGTCTGGCTGGATGCCATCAGGAGATACTATATGTCCTAGGAACTCTGCTTCTTTGGGTCCAAACTCTGATTCTCCCTTGTTCTTTAAAATCTTCGAGTAACTGATGTAAGACTGCATTGTGTTCTTCCCTGCTATAAGTATGTCGCCAACATACAGTGCTACTTTCTCGAGTGCTCCAGGGTTCATGGATCCTAATCCTCTCTCAGTTGATGACATAATCAGGTCCAATGGTAATATCCTCAACTGATATCATTATGTGTAGCATAGAAAAGTTGTACACTGACGACAAGCATGGTGCAGTTCTGCTTGTCAATAGCTAACCAGCAAATATACTGATGAGAGAACACATTCTTCGTGAAATCGCTGTACTTTGCTTCAAGTCGTTCTGGTCTGTCTGTTTACATCTTAGTTATGGTGTTGGTTTGTCAGGAATCCATTATCTGTATGACAAATACATCTTTCTTGATCATGCACCACAATGGGTTATTGTAAAAACAACTGCATCTTCTACCATGCCTTCTCTCAACACTGGCTTAATTTCGTTCTTTACCTTGTTCATGAAGATTAGTGGCAGTTGGTAGGGATTAACAAAAATTTGCGACATTATTTCTCTTCAAATTGTTACAGAGCGATATGGATTGCCTCCGGTACGTGTGAAATTACTTATGCATGTTTCTTCAACATTTTATGCAGACGTGATCCCGTATTTGCGGATTTCATGTGCCATAGTTTCAGTTCTAGCTCATTGTAGACCGCTTCTGCCTCGCTTTAGTTTGTCTCCACAAATCTTAATGCCACTAAACCTCCTCTATCTTCCCTCTCCTTACAAGTGTGGAAGTGGAGGCTCACTTACCAATTTGCAAATCGTTCTGTAACAAATCCTTCTGCCTGGTGCATGACTATCTCATATATATTTAGAAAACCGAGTCCCAATACTGCTTCCACGGTTAATCGTTGTGCATCCATTAAGTTCTTAAGACTGTACATTTGGCACGTAAAATCTGTTCTAATTTATTTCTTCATATCAACACTGTTTCTGGTCACATTTTGTTTCACATACTGGGCATCGCTATTCCCTATTGCAAACACCATGTACTTACTCATCTAAAACTGATACCTGGCTCTCCGTATCTAACGTGCTCTAAATTATTCTACCCTTTAAATCCACATTAAGTATGAGATCCCACTACGAACAATTTCATCTTCCTCTAATAACAATTTGCTGCTGAACTCGGGGAAATCCATTTACAATTCTTCTGCTATCCTTACATCTTGACAAGCTCCCCTGGAATGAATGTGAATAGCTAATCCCCTGAGTCAATCTTTGGCCCCCCGTTCCTTTGTTCTTTTGATTATATCGTGTTTAGGCCCATGTGCTCCCACTCTTCCATCTGTATCTTCTCGCTGATTGCCTCCAATTGTTCCTTCTGTTATTTATTTGGTAAGGTTGTCCCTGTTGTGTATCTATTCTATTCCTTTTCATTTCTTCTCGGTGGCTGCCTCACGTTTCAGTCTTGATTATCCTGATGCTGGTTTTCTGATGAATGGTGTGACTGCCCCCTTTCTTCATCACAACGATTATAACCTAATTCTTGCAATAGGTACTCAGATCCTTGTACATATTGCATGTAGCTTTATGCTATTATGATTTCTCTCTATGCAGCACGTGATAATTTCATGATTCGAAGTAATTCTGCTGGTTTGTGTGGTAGTCTAAGAATTGATTTCCGTCGGCCATCTCCTTGAAATATTGTGTCCTGCCATCTCCATTCTGTGTAATCTTCCATCATTAATATTCTCATCTGTCGTGATCCTGATTCGCTTTAGACCGGAATTCATTGAGGAATGTGTTTTTGAACTCTTTGTATGTCTTACACTCTTCTACAATCACACTCATTCTTGCGGTTGCCCGTTCCCTGGTGTGTGTGCAGACAAATTTTATCTTTAAAAACATATGGTCATGACTTGGATAATGCTTCTGGAAAATGCTCGATAAAAATGATTGGGTGTAATTGGTTCGATGCTTCAAGAAAGAAGAAATACTTCTGTACTGACACAAACTGCTTCCTAATGTCTTCTTTGTCTACATTGTGCAATAATCTTTCAACGGTTGTAGTTGAATTTACTGGTAATGGTGAGTGAGTCGGTACTACCCTACTGCTACATAACATGTCCATTAGCTCTCTTAACTCTTTCTCTTCTCGATTTTTCTCTGTTTCACTTCTGTTACTCTCATTTCCTGTTTCATTACTATCTGAGTTTCCACTTCTCTCTTTATCTTTCACTAATGCATCCATTCTTTCGGTTGATGTAGGACTACATCTCTTTGAATGGTACTACGTCTCTGAATTCTTCATGATCATGTAGGTTTATTGGTACGGCTCTGGCGAATGTTGATTCATTTGGCGTTAATAATTGCTCGAAAGCAGTGTTTAACACTTCTACTTTGCCTAAGATTTTCTTCGAGTCGATGTTACGTGCAATGGCGTCAATGTCTTATCTTAAACCGTCCGCGGTTCGTTTTGTACCTTGAGTCAACGTGTCTTCGCCATACCGAAATCCAGAACCTGCTCAACGACCACCTTCACGAACTGCTTCCATATTACAGAAACCTGACCATCCATCTTACTATTTAACAATTTAATTTGTTTCTCGCTTTTCTATATGTGGTTGTCGATTTTATTTACTGTCCCAGCAACGCTTTCTGTATTTTTAATTAGATCCCTAAGCTACTGGCTATTCTCTCCGAATTGTTCAATTAAAGAACTTCACAGATCAGATGCTGCTGGTACTTAAGGAGTGGGCTCTCAAGCTATATTGCTCTGAACTGCGCTTTCGTGGCTGTCACTTTCGATATCTCTGCTGCTCGTACTATTTGTACATCTTCTTCGCTCCCAATCTCGACTTACGAAATTTCTGTTATTCTGTACCGTATTTTGGTCACTCTGCATACTTGCTTAATTTTACAATATCTGACCTCGCAACGTACAGAAATTTACATGTTCAACATTCTCTTGCTGTACCTCCACATTTGATCCACTGTATACTTTTCCCAAATTAATCGAAATTTCTTGTTCTACTTAGTTCGTTCTCGCTTAAGTCCCAGATCGTGTTCTTGTGAATCTCGGCATGCCCTAACAGAAATCTTTAATTTCAATAACCTAATATTTGAATTGAATTTGGTAATAATAAAAATGATCTAATCTCACGTACACAACTACAATTCACATAGCTCAAAACTTACAACTGGGCACACAGAAGAGAGAAAAGTAAATGCAATCCCCCTCCAAAAGTTAAAAGGTGATCTTCAGCTGCACAACGACAGACGAATACCAACCTCCTTTTCTTGCTGAAATAAAAACAAGAAATGGTTACACAGAAGCAACTTAATGATAATTTAATTTAGTTAAATATAATGATTTTTGAGATTGCACACACAAATCTTCTTCAAAATCAAGTTTTAATTGAAAAAATTTCGTGTGATCCTTCCTGCGACATCAGAAGTTGCCAGATAAACAAAATCCTGAGCAGAGTTCAGCATTTCGTGAGGCCAAAAGGTTTCATTTCTTGCCTAATGAGTGCCTATGGTTCTTTAATTGGACACTTTCACTTGACACTGCAGTAACAGCGACATTTTAATTATCACTTATCAAATCAAAGGTGAAGGGATGCATCTGACAACAAAATCAAACAATGACCAGTATAAACTCAGTTTGTTGCGCTCTTTATCACTTTGTGTGTAAGAAATGACACCTCACAACAAATCATATTTAATGACTGCTGAAATCAATAAACTGATGCGTTCGTAAACTTATATAAATGACCGTTAATGGTAATTCAAAGTTAAAGCATTTTTGAACACAATACTTCCTTCCACAGAGATCATAATATGATTACCATTGGATGGTACAAAGAGGAAAAATACTACAGGATTTGAGTGTGCATCTATGACTGGAGTTGAAAGCATGTTGAACTTCTAAATATAAAAAAGTCTTCGAAATTAAAACTGGAATTAAGAGTCTAAGTTCAACCTTAGCCACATCAGAGCCTCTTGTTGAGAACGTGTGTGGTGTCGAAGCAGAAATTGTTGTTCGAGAATAAAGTCTACAAACTGACTATCAGCAGAGCTCTTCCGACAGGAAAGTGTTTAAACTCTGTTGTTTTCAGCGTAGTGTAATGTTGATAGATGGAATACATTTTCGTGAATGCCGACAGTTAAGATGCAGACATAAAAGACGCTCTCCTCCTTTCCTTGTTCAGATTTCAGGTGATTATCCAGTTAAAAAACATGTTAGTCTTCGGGTTCCAGGAGTCTGTATGCTTTAATTTCTCTTCCCCCGCTCCCCTTCTCTCCCTATCTCTCCCCTCCCCCTCTCTCTCTGCCCTACCTCGTCTACTGGCCAGCGCATTTAGATCTCTGTCATCACAGTCGCACGCTTTTCTCATTCCTAGAATGTTAATATGAAGCAACAGGGACTGCCTTCCAGCCTCTTGAAACATTCATATAGTTTGGCGTCAGTTGGTCACACACTACGGAGAAGTCCCAACTTTCTGTCGCCGTTGCACTTTTTTAGATTCTGTTTCCTGTGCAGTTTGACTTCTCACCGACTGCTCCTGCAAAAGTGGTGCTTCCGGTTCTATGGCCACTAGACGACATGAATCCTGCGGAAAAGAGCTGTTAAAGGCAAACTCTGTTTACCTGCACATTCCGAAGAAGGACTCTGCGTTGGCTGCCGGCAGACGCCTGTCACCAACCGTCGGGGAAGCTTTTTTTTCTCTCTTTCTCTCCCAGTAAACAAAACACTGTTCCAGCCGTTTTCAGAGCAGCGTAGAGTTTTCCTCCACTTGGGGAGGCGAGTGCGTGGTTCTGCGAATGCCACGGGGATAGACTCTCTGGGAGTTTTTTAAGACCCACACTTCGGTCTTAACTTGTGCTGGCGCTCAGTTTGCTTTCCCAGATGCTTTTCATTTAGATATGCGTGCAATTTAGAATATGAAATCAACATGCAAGTGGTTATGTGTTGGTAATCACTGTTACTAATTCATCTTTTACTACCAAGCGGTGATAAATTTATTCCAATTTACCTTGAGTAGGTCTTATGGTTTTACACAAGTTACAGAACAGTCTGATGAAAACGATCCCATAACAACACTTACGTTTACATGAAATGGAACTATATGGTTCCAGAGACCGGTTGAAGTTTCAAAGATGTGTGATGTACATTTGAAGACTGAAGTGACGAATAAAAACTTCTACCAAAGCAGGGATTCGAATAAGGGTCTCTTGCTCACTAGGCTTACGCTTACTATCGATATTATCATTGTATGGGATAATGAGCGTGATTTGCGACTAAATTGATTTATTGACAGGTAGAAAAAAGCATGTTATCTATTATCGTGAGTAATAGACAGATGCAAGTGAAGCTTCAGGTGTGCCCCTGGAAAGTGTGTTCAGACGACAATATAAATAACAAAGTCAGACTTTTCGCATATAATCTACATCTACATCTACATCTACATACATACTCCGCAATCCACCATACGATGCTTGGCGGGGGGTACCTCGTACCACAACTAGCAACTTCTCTCCCTGCTCCACTCCCAAACAGAACGAGGGAAAAATGACTGCCTATATGCCTCTGTACGAGCCCTAATCTCTCTTATCTTATCTTTGTGGTCTTTCCGCGTAATATAAATTGGAGGCCGTAAAATTTTACTGCAGTCAGCATCAAATGTTCGTTCTCTAAATTTCCTCAGTAGCGATTCACGAAAAGAACGCCTCCTTTCCTCTAGAGACTACCACCTGAGTTCCTGAAGCATTTCCGTAGCACTCGCGTGATGATCAAACCTTCCACTAACAAATATAGCAGCTCGCCTCTGAAATGCTTCTATGTCCTCCCTCAATCCGACCTAATAGGGATCCCAAACGCTCGAGCAGTACCCAAGAATAGGTCGTATTAGTGTTTTATAAGCGGTCTCCTTTTACAGATGAACCACATCTTCCCAAAATTCTACCAATGAACAGAAGACGACTATCCGGCTTCCCCACAACTGCCATTACATGCTTGTCCCACTTCATATCGCTCTGCAATGTTACGCCCAAATATTTAATCGACGTGATTGTGTCAAGCGCTACCCTACCAATGGAGTATTCAAACATTACGGGATTCTTTTTCCTATTCATAGGCATTAATTTACATTTATCTATATTTAGAGTTAACTGCCATTCTTTACACCAATCACAAATCCTGTCGAAGACATCTTGTATCCTCCTACAGTCACTCAACAACGATACCTCCCCGTACACCACAGCATCATCAGCAAACAGCCACACATTGCTATCCACCCTATCCAAAAGATCATTTATATAGATAGAAAACAACAGCGGACCTACCACACTTACCTGGGGCACTCCAGATGATACCCTCACCTCCGATGAACACTCACCATCGAGGACAACGAACTGGGTTCTATTACTTAAGAAGTCTTCGAGCCACTCACATATTTGGGAACCAATCCCATATGCTCGTACCTTAGTTAGGAGTCTGCAGTGGGACACCGGGTCAAACGCTTTCCGGAAGTCAAGGAATATGGCATCCGTCTGATACCCTTCATCCATGGATCGTAAGATATAATGTGAAAAAAGGGCGAGTTGCGTTTCGCAGGAGCGATGCTTTATAAAGCCGTGTTGATGTATGGACAGCAACTTCTTTGTCTCAAGGAAATTCATTATATTCGAACTGAGAATATGTTCGAGAATCCTGCAACAAACCGATGTTAAGGATACTGCTCTATAATTTTGAGAATCTGTCCTTCTACCCTTCTTATATAGAGGCTTCACCTGAGCTTCTTTCCAGTCGCTCGGGACTTCACGTTGGGCAAGAGATTCACGATTTATGCAGGCTAAGTAAGGAGCCAATGCAGTAGAATTCTCTCTGTAAAACCGAATTGGAATCCCATCAGGACCCAGGGATGTCTTATCACTATGTCCTCCATACGGGAATCTGTACGAGACTCAAACGGCGGTATGTTTGTACTGTCCTCCTGCGTGAAAGATTTCTCAAATGCTAAATTTAAAACTTCAGCTTTCGTTTTGCTGTCTTCCGTTGCCAGGCCAGACTGATCAGTGAGTGACTGGATGGAAGCCTTCGACCCGCTTACCGATTTTACGTAAGACCAGAATTTCCTTGGGTTTTCAGCAAGATCTTTTGCTAAGGTATGACGGGGGTAGTGGTTGTATGCTTCGCGTATCGCTCTTTTTACAGCAGCACGAATCTCTACTAACTTTTGCCTGTCCTCATTCTCCCGATCTTTCTTGTACCGCGAGTGCAACTGTCTTTGCTTTCTGAGCATTCTCCGAATTGCGCTGTTAAACGACGGTGGGTCTTATCCGTCCGTAACCCACCTTTTCGGCACATACTTCTCCAATGCGTGATATACAATGTGTTTAAAATTTGCCCATAATTCTTCCACGTCCGTCGTACCGGAAGTAAATGAAGTCGATTCATTTACTAAGTGGGATGCTAACAACTGCTTATCTGCTCTTTCTAGTTAGAATACTCTGCTAGCCTTCTTCACCGACTTTTTAACTTTCGTAACCATAGTCGTAATGACAACATCATGATCACTAATCCCTGTCTCAACACTGACACCGTCGATGAGGTCTGGTCTGTTCGTGGCTACCAGCTCTAAAATATTTCCATTACGCATTGGCTGTCGATTTAGCTGCTCAAGACAGTTTTCGGATAATGTGTTCAAAAGTAATTCACACGACGGCTTGTCTGTACCACCTGTAATGAATCCATAGACATCTCAGTCTATACTAGGTAGGTTGAAGTCGCCTCCGACTAATATAGCATGATCCTGGTACTTCTGCGATACAAAGTGTAGGCTTCCTCTGAATGATTCTAGAACTGTCACGGTGGAACCTGGTGGCCGGTAATAACACCCAATATTAACTTTATTTCTCCTAGCCCTGTTAAACGTGTCTAGATAACTTCACAATCACACTCTACTTTGACCTCAGTAGACACAATATTTTTGTCAACTGCAATGAAGACACCACCTCCTACGGTGTCTAATCTGTCTTTCCGATACACGTTCCAACCCTCACTAAATATTTCAGGACTTCCTGTCTCCAGCCAGGTCTCAGTCCCGAGAATAATTTGCGCACCACACGCTTCCTGGAGGGCAGTAAATTTAGGAACTTTATTCCGAACACTCTGAAAATTTACTGCTAATATCTTGATAGCTGAATTGGCTTTACACTGAGCCCGTCTTGATTTCCCTGCCTGCACGTCGACAGGTGAGTGATCATCAGGACACCTCGCATTACTGCCTATCCTAAAAAAAACCATGGGCACGCCACAAGTACTTTGCTACCCGAGTAGCCGCTTCCTTTGTGTAGTGCACCCCTGACCTATCTAGGGGCGTCCTACAATTCCCCACCCAATAGCGCAAGTCTAGAAATCTGTAGCCAAGACCGTCACAGAGTCGACGAAGCCTCTGGTTGAGACACTCCACTCGGCTCCAAACCAAAGGACCCCGATCAACTCTGGGAACGATGATGCAAATAGAGAGCTCTGCTTGCACCCCACGTGCGAGGCCAGCGGTCTTCACCAAATCCGCCAGCCGCCTGTACGAACAGAGGATCGGCTCAGAACCCAAGCGACAGGCATCATTGATGCCGACGTGAGCAACTACTTGCAGACGACTGCACCCCGTACGCTCGATAACCGCAGGCAAGGCCACCTCCACATCTTGGATTAAGCCCACGGCAGACAAACGGAGTGCACGTTGGAATTCTTTCCAGCCCTGTACGTTATTTCCCTATGGGGCTAGATCACCCGCCTAACTTTGGAGCTCCCAGTAACCAGCAAGCCTTTGCCCCCGTGTGCCTGATCGGGCTCTGCTGAAGGAGCGGCCACCTGCCCACTCACAGAATGAACGGGCGAGGCCAGCCGGCCAGCCTCCACATTGACCCTCCGCCTCGAGCGACCCGCTTCAGTGTAGATTAATCTTGGACTCCCGATCCAGACGGTAGAGATTCGTATGGTTTAATGGCATTTTCTAGATTCACCGCTTGATGCTCGCTCTTATAACTTCGACAGCAGGCTTCCTGGCGATAGTTATCGTCAACCTTCAGGTGTCTGCCAGTACAGTTTCTTCAGCACCTCCGTGAGTCTCTCCCTTGGATAAAAGAAACCAGTAATAATTCGTGCTTCTCTTCTTCGTATATGTTCAATGACATTTGTTAACCGACTTAGGTGTGGGTTCTAGACATTTGCCAGCCGGTGTGGCCGTGCGGTTCTAGGCGCTTCAGTCTGGAACCGCGTGACCGCTACGGTCGCAGGTTCGAATCCTGCCTCGTGCATGGATGTGTGTGATGTCCTTATGTTAGTTAGGTTTAAGTAGTTCTAAGTTCTAGGGGACTCGTGACCACAGATGTTAAGTCCCATAGTGCTCAGAGCTATTTTTGAACTTGCTGTTAAGAAGAGATCTCCTCGCCCCCCCCCCCCCTCCCCGCCCCACGTACTCTCTTACGGATTTATGAATAGTCCGGCAGGATTCATGGTGTCAGTTCCCTCCAGCACTACATCAGACATTAGTGAAATTCAAGCCACATCGTGTTGTGGCACTTGTGCGTGCTCGCGGGGGCACTACACGATATTAGGCAGGTGTACCGGTTTCTTTGCAGTTTCTTTGGCTCCTCATTATAATTACAGCGGACACAGAGGCACGTAAACAATCATTCGTCCCACACTCGACTGTGAATGGAATAGGAAGAAGCCCCAGTAACTATTACAATGGGACATTTCCTTTGCCATATTGTACACTATTGTTTTCAAAGTCTACATGTAAATGCAGACGTTTTAAATGATTAGGAGAAAGCTTGAGTAGTCAAATAAACGCACATTTGAAAAAATAGTCGAAGTACTTTAAGTAATTCTGCAGGAATTATGGACACCACAGCCACTGAAACACTTGTTTGCTAACAAAGGAAATTGTTAGCATTTTTCATACTCCGGAATATATACGTACATTTGAAAGTATACATTTACGTAGACTTTTCTACTGTCATATAAGATTTACGTAAGTGTCGCTGTAGAGAACTGGTTTGCTTTCAAGCGTATTTAGGTGAGTCTTTTACCCGAAGCCTACGAAAACTGACACGCATTCATCAGAGTGCATCCACTTAAACACTGTTTAACCATTCTACTATCAAGCTATTGCAGAAATCATGATCTGCGAGGTACATGAAAGCAAAAAGAATTTGTGACGCATGAGGGGTGAAGTTATCTTGTACTCCCTGCTCCACCCATGCCCAGCTTTCACCCTTTTAAAGTTTGGAGAACTGGGACTGCTTAAACATTGCCGGGCGTAGTGCCTAGAGAACTGTACCTGCATTGCGAGCCGAGAGATGGGCTACCGCGTCACATCACACTCTATTCACGCCATTCGGCTCATTGCCTTCCCAGCGGGCGAGCACTCACGAGCGCAACCAAACAGGCGAGTGACCCCCTCCACCCAGCTAAGGAGACGCTGCGGTTGGTGACGTCACGACGCAGCGGGACTCCCACGGAAGTGCTTCGAGGGACCGAGGCTGTGCGCGCTGAGGCTTCGCGGCCTTTGCGCATCTGCGTGGCTCCGCTTGGCTACACGAGAAGTGCTAGTGGCTGTGTCACTAGGCGAGGTAACGTCGCTCATCTTAAGCAATCTTCATCAATCGCACCGCAAATGCATGAACGCCACACGGATCTGGCGCCCTTGCAGTGTTCCAGTCATGATAAGGCAGAGTTCCTTCGTCGAGCGTCACCTTCATTGTCTTCCCGAAGTGAAGGGCAGCGGCTTGCACCTGTCTTTAGTGCACAGTCCTTTCAATGCCGCATTTTCTTATATTTACATAGTACTGCGTATAAAATCTGCTGCTTGTGAATGTACTGTGTTCTGCAAGAGGATCTATAAGGAAAGAAAGGAAACACAATTACGACCATTTCTGGGAGCAGGATGGCCTCGCCTTCCACATGGTGTGTTGTGGCAGAGAAACTACACAATATCTGTACCTGCGGACTCCAACAATGGTTCCAGGACACTAATCTCACCTTCAAAGAGTCTTTTTAACCTTTGTTCACTCAACCGACTGTACTGTATAGGTCAATGAAATATGATCAGTTAACAGCTGCATAAACAATTTCAACAAAAAATTTCGGAATTATCCAAATTCACAGTTTCATTAAAAATATAAATATCCGAGTAACGGTTTTCATACTGATTTTGCAACTGCTTTGCAAATTGGCACCAGTACGTGCACTGTGTTCTGTCACAGTAACAAGCACTTCAAAGAAGGAAATTAGAACGGAGTGGGAAGATTTAAAATCGTATGCTTCAATAAATACTGTAGAGGGTCTATTAACTCACCAGCAGGCCTGTACCCAATACAATTTTTGCACAAAAATAGCTACTGAAATCTGTTCGGAGGCTAATTTGTAAGTAAAAAATGTGGATAAATCGAATATAAATGCATTAACTACTGATTTCAAGGCTTGACTTGACAGGGATTTCACCAGGGGGAAGGTAAAGCCCAGCACAAGGGCTGTGGTGTGGAATGGGAATCCAAGAGTAACACAACAGCAACACAATTCACAGTTGAAAAAATTTATCAGAAAATTTATTTAATAATCTGCAGGCTTAATTCTATATAGCAACCTTGGCTAACTGCGTGTATTTATGATAATGAAAAGAGGAATTTTTTTCAGATCCCCTCAGCTTGAACCATCTCTGATATATTTAAAATAAAGATCTCTTAAGAAAGAACAAATTCTCTTAAAAACCAATGTATGATAAATAGCTTTAACAAATTCCAAGAAAATTCAGAATAATGGTATTTCAAGTAATATGTTTGCTTTACATATTCAGCAATTATTAAGACAATCAACATCTTGAACTACTGGCTGCTTCCTGAACTCGTGGCAAAATTTTAGGCTTGCAAATACTGATGTCAAGAAAATGACTGATTAAATTTATAACATCAAGAATATCTACACAAAGAACACCTTTAATCACTTAATTTCGAAAACAATTGTTTCTCAGGACACGCAACTGCCTAAAACCGTGAAACCAACATAGTATAATTGGCTAGTAATAATTTAGAAAGATTAGAACGTGATTAAATGAATTTCGTACACTCACACACAGTTTAGGAAAATACCGCTTGCCACAAAAAAAATGGCTCTGAGCACTATGGGACTCAACTGCTGAGGTCATTAGTCCCCTAGAACTTAGAACTAGTGAAACCTAACTAACCTAAGGACATCACACACATCCATGCCCGAGGCAGGATTCGAACTTGCGACCGTAGCGGTCTCGCGGTTCCAGACTGCAGTGCCAGAACCGCGCGGCCACTTCGGCCGGCCCGCTTGCCACACATTTAAATACATTTCAGTTGGAAAGTGGCAGGCAAATTGAGACACCTTAACAGAAACCTTTAAACATAAAACTTAAACGCATCAGTTATGTACTTAGTCCATAGTTTAAAAATGGCTCTGAGCACTATGGTACTTAACATCTGAGGTCATCAGTCCCCTAGAACTTAGAACTACTTAAACCTAACCCACCTAAGGACATCACACACATCCATGCCTGAGGCAGGATTCGAACCTGCGACCGTAGCGGTCGCGCGGTTTCAGACTGAAGCACCTAGAACCGCTCGGCCACACGGGTCGGCCACAGTCCAAGGCCGAGGCGTTGACGAACTCCTTCGTCACAACGATGTTACAAACACGGTTATTGCATTGGGTAGCTTCCTTCCTCCATCAACGCTGATTGGCCCAGGCCATTTGGACCGCCATAATCAACTTGAATTGCTTGCCCAACAACGTGGAGGTTAAGGCGACCAATTACAGGAGCCGAGGAGTAGCGCATTAAAACAGACTAAGGGGCAATAATTGGTCACACCGAAAGCTTATATTGCTTAAAGGGGCGCGTGGCTTACTAGTATTTACACAAGGTTACCCCATTATACGAGAAGAATGAAACCTAACGCAGCCAGTTACTGGTTGTCAGCGCTAATAAGGTTCAATGAATGTAATTGGAGCAAGCGCGACCCGGCAAGGGAGCGTTTACAGTTGTGGATGTTAAGACTAGCCCACGCAATTCAAGTGACCAAGCTATACCACAGTCACTTGCAAGTGTATGCTTGAGGTTATTACACCTGACACTTTTAACTGGCGTACACAGTTCCAGGCAGACCGCCCGATTCTAGAGAAACATTCACAACCAGCTTGTGATCCAACTTGCCACTTCAAGAACATTCGTTACACTCAGATATTTCCGAAGCGCAGCAACGCTCGCCATTTTTCAGTCGCTGGAATTGGTCCCAACAGGCGGCGTACACTGTGGTATGGATATACACGGGGCCACACCTCCATGGACCACCACAGCGAAAGACAGTTGTAGGAAACCTAGGCAGCAGCAGCAGCCAACTGACTACGGGACTGTCTCCACACCACTCCGGGCCCAGCAAACTCCTCCAAACCCCTTCTCGCGACCGCCGTCCGTAAGCGTCTCTCCATTCGCCTTTCAACCCCGACCTCTCGCGGCTAGTTTCTCTGTTCGACCTCTCCAAATTACTGCAAAAATCTTCTTTCCGAATGAAACCCAACTTCCCCCACCAAAACGCAACCCACTTACGACCTGGAAGGGGTGTAGTTGGGAAACATGTACCCTGGACACCTGTCCAGTATCGATATTGCGCACCAAGGCTAACTTGGTTAAGGATATCAATTACCTTACAAGGCCCAACGAAGCAAGGACATAATTTGTCGAAAATAGGAACCTTTGTCAGATCGCCCAACGCGAAATTATGGACGAAGACTCTATCCTCCAGCCCAGTTTGAAACTCCCAACGTCCTTGGTTGTAACGGCATGCCTGCCTCTGAGGATTGTTTCAGAGTGCCTTCCTTCAATTCTCCTGAATCAGGACAGGTATCACTTTGCCGCTGGATGACGTTGTGCAAATTCAACAACATTTCCTCGCCGTAACTTCAGGTGGTTTCAACCTTGCCGGTGGCTTCTGACAGTATCCGCACGTCGACGCCCTGTATATAGAACACGTGCGCGAAGAATGCGCAGGTGCGGAAATCACGCATACGCAATTTTTTGCTGATAGATGGTACCATACTAAAACTTCCTCTGCGAAAATCGCAGAGCAGCCCTCCTGCACATGCGCTTTATGCTATGTTTACTAACCGTGCGCCGAGACGTCACTCACTAAAAAGTACAGTACACCAGTGTTACGACAGGTGTGCTATCGCAAAAATATACATTTTCTCGTCTTGATTTAATAGCAGACAATGTAAGGTTCCAGTCTGCGCTCAGCTGACATCCTGCGTCCATGTCGATAAAATTATCGACTGTACGCATATGTATTGCTTCCTTAATGACGCAGTCCCGGAAAGATGATGCCGGTGATAAAACTTCCGCCTTTTCATAAATGATGCGATGGTCTGTATTCAGACAGTGTTCCGCAATCGCCGACTTTTCTGGTTGACGTAGGCATGTATCACGCCTATGTTCATCTCGTTGTTCTTGTACTGTGTGACATGTCTGGCCTATATGTGCTGTCCAACATTGACAAGTAATCTTGTACACACCACACTTACTGAGACCAAGATCGTCCCTAACCGAACCCAACAGATTCCCGTTTTGCAGATGGTTGGAAAATACACTTAATGTCATATCATCCGAGGACTCTTTAGGTACGTGACGACATGGAACTAAAGTAAAGCAAAAAGGCCAAAGTGGTATATGTCTTTATTTCTTCATTCTGTCCCATAGATCGAAATTGCTTGGGCCTGAATTCATTGCGTATCTGTCTTCCAGAATAACCATTTTGTCAGAACATTATCTTCAAATATTGTATTCTACTCGACAGGCTCTCAGGATCAGATACCACATGCGCTCTTCGAACTAACGTATCTGAGGGACAGATAGGTAACGCATTCTAGCCCTAGAGAGTTCAATTTATGGAACAGAATGAAGATACAAAGAGACCCACCTCTTTGGTCGTCCAGAATCGAAAGAGTCCTAGGAAGATATGACATTAAGTGTGTTTTCCGACCATCTGCAGAACTAAGGATCCTGTTGGGTTCAGTTAAGGATGATATTGGCCTGAGGAAGTGTAGTGTGTACAAGATTACTTGCCAATGTGGGGCAGCATATGTAGGCCAGACATGTCACACAGTACAAAAACGCTGCAATGAACATCAGCGTCATATACAGCTACGTCAACCGGAAAAGTCAACAGTTGCAGAACACTTTCAGAGTACAGGACATCTCATCATTAATGAAAAGGTGGAACTTTTATCTGCGGCATCATCTTTCTGAGATTGCTTCATTAAGGTAGCAATACATATCCGTACAGCCTATAGTCTCATCAACATGGATGCGAGATTGGAACTGAGCACAGCCTGGAACCTGCACTGGCTGCTATTAAATCACGACGAGAAAAATAAGATTTTTTCGATAACAGACCCGTCATAACACAGGTCTAGTGTACTTTTTAGTGAGCGACGCCTCGGCGCCCTGTTAGTAAACGTAGCAAACACCACATGCGCAGGAGGGCTGCTCTGTGATTGTCGGCAGAGGGCTTTTTAGTATGGCACCATCTATCTGCAAATCTTTGCGCATGCGTGATTTCCGCACCTGCGCATTCTTCGCGCACGTGTTCTATATACAGGCCGTCGATGTGCAGATAATGTCAGTTATACCTAGAAACCGACTAGTCGAACCATTTGAAGATATCGGACAGTTGCTCTAAGGAAATGTTGTGGAATTTGCACAACATCATCCCCCAGCAAAACTGTGAAGACTATTTACAACATATCTGCGGGGAAAGCTTGAAGAGTCATTTATGTCACCTTTTGAGGAAGCAAGTCATTAACAGACCATTAGTTCGCTAAAGGTGAGTTAAGACAGTGACCAAACATTAACGCAGCAGGAGTGGTCTGAATGGCCTGGAGAGTAGCGAATACATATCGTTCCTGGTGAAAAGAGGAAATTTATTAAAACTTCCCGATATGAAACAACGATTTTACTTTTACTGTATCCCTGCTTAAGAAATATGAAATTTTCAGTTAATTAAAAAATAAAAGTTATTCAGTTAACATTTAATATTCAACAAACAATTTTTATCTGGTTAAAATTTTTAAAAAATACGAAAGTTCTAAACTTTATTTATATTCAATAACATGAACCAAGCGATCATTACTTTGTTCTTTACCTTTTTGTATAAAATTTAATGAAACAATTTTCTTTATGTAATCTTCCACTTCTGGAATGATTCTAGTATAATGTGGAATGATTCAAGTATAATGATCTGGAAGTGTAATTTTATATTTACCATCTAAAAATAATAAAACTTTTTGACCATATTTAGGTACAAAAATTTCAGTTTTTGATAAATTGTAAGTTTTTTTCAGTCATTCTAATTTAGTGAACACTTCTGCACGTCCATATTTGCTTTTATTTACAAAAAAATTTGATTTTCAAAAATTAAAGGGTTTTCTTAACATAAATATTTTGTAATTTAACAAGACCGAATAAAGAAGATTCATTTAACAAATTATTTTTTCGTATAATCTGGAAAACAACAAAATAAAGTATGGAATATCAAATTCAGCAACATTATAATAATTAGTAACATCTAGTTCATAATTTCTTTTCCCATTCAATCCTGCAAACTCTAGTTATTTATTTATTTATTTAACCTGGCAAGATTAGGGCCATCAGGCCCTCTCTTACATCTAACCAGGCATCTACTTATTTTACATTAATATGTTTTAATAGGCATGTTGAACTATATCTAGTACAAAAGTGAAATAAACAATTAGAAAGGCACACCTGGAAAAATACATACATGTAGAGTTTATATTCATAGATCATAAGTACTGTTATTATCAGACATTATTGAAGAGACAGATTTTAGATAGGAGTGCTAGTAGCAGGGAGTATGAGGGAGACTCATAGTAAAGGGAGGAGAAGAATAGAGAGACATGATGAAACATAATTAAGGAAATACACTCCTGGAAATTGAAATAAGAACACCGTGAATTCATTGTCCCAGGAAGGGGAAACTTTATTGACACATGCCTGGGGTCAGATACATCACATGATCACACTGACAGAACCACAGGCACATAGACACAGGCAACAGAGCATGCACAATGTCGGCACTAGTACAGTGTATATCCACCTTTCGCAGCAATGCAGGCTGCTATTCTCCCACGGAGACGATCGTAGAGATGCTGGATGTAGTCCTGTGGAACGGCTTGCCATGCCATTTCCACCTGGCGCCTCAGTTGGACCAGCGTTCGTGCTGGACGTGCAGACCGCGTGAGACGACGCTTCATCCAGTCCCAAACATGCTCAATGGGGGACAGATCCGGAGATCTTGCTGGCCAGGGTAGTTGACTTACACCTTCTAGAGCACGTTGGGTGGCACGGGATGCATGCGGACGTGCATTGTCCTGTTGGAACAGCAAGTTCCCTTGCCGGTCTGGGAATGGTAGAACGATGGGTTCGATGACGGTTTGGATGTACCATGCACTATTCAGTGTCCCCTCGACGATCACCAGTGGTGTACGGCCAGTGTAGGAGTTCGCTCCCCACACCATGATGCCGGGTGTTGGCCCTGTGTGCCTCGGTTGTATGCAGTCCTGATTGTGGCGCTCACCTGCACGGCGCCAAACACGCATACGACCATCATTGGCACCAAGGCAGAAGCGACTCTCATCGCTGAAGACGACACGTCTCCATTCGTCCCTCCATTCAAGCCTGTCGCGACACCACTGGAGGCGGGCTGCACGATGTTGGGGCGTGAGCGGAAGACGGCTTAACGGTGTGCGGGACCATAGCCCAGCTTCATGGAGACGGTTGCGAATGGTCCTCGCCGATACCCCAGGAGCAACAGTGTCCCTAATTTGCTGGGAAGTGGCGGTGCGGTCCCCTACGGCACTGCGTAGGATCCTACGGTCTTGGCGTGCATCCGTGCGTCGCTGCGGTCCGGTCCCAGGTCGACGGGCATCGATGTACTGTGGAGACCTCACGCCCCACGTGTTGAGCAATTCGGCGGTACGTCCACCCGGCCTCCCGCATGCCCACTATACGCCCTCGCTCGAAGTCCGTCAACTGCACATACGGTTCACGTCCACGATGTCGCGGCATGCTACCAGTGTTAAAGACTGCGATAGAGTTCCGTATGCCACGGCAAACTGGCTGACACTGACGGCGGCGGTGCACAAATGCTGCGCAGCTAGCGCCATTCGACGGCCAAGACCGCGGTTCCTGGTGTGTCCGCTGTGCCGTGCGTGTGATCATTGCTTGTACAGCCCTCTCGCAGTGTCCGGAGCAAGTATGGTGGGTTCTGACACACCGGTGTCAATGTGTTCTTTTTTCCATTTCCAGGAGTGTATAAAGGAAAAGAAGATTGCGTGACTAATAGAGATAGATGAAGAGGAAGGCATCTCAGGAGCAAGATAGGAGACTCTAGCTTTGCTATTTTACAGATGAGAGGATAGGCCTTGTACATTAATTTTGTGGAGAACGTTATGATGATGATAGTAGGAAATGCTTCAACTTCTTCTTAACAGCAACAGGAGATTGAATTTTACGCAAGGTAAGGGGCAGTTTGTTCCAGAGGTGGACAGCGGCAACTGAGAAGGAGTTTGCAAAAGTTTTTGTTTTGTGAGTGGGCACAGTTAGGATACCAAATAAGAGTGACCTCATGTTTCGATTATGATGGCATGAAAGGTTTTTTATCTCTGAAGCAAGGTACTGGGGTGCTTGCGCGACGAGGAGTCGGTGAAGTAGACATAGAGTGTGGTAGTCACGCAATTTGTCTGGCCGCAGCCACCCTAGCTCGGAATATGAAGCACTAACATGATCATATCAGCGAATGTTGCAGGTGTAACGCACACAGGCATTCATGGTTAGTTCTAGCCGTCTTTTGTTTTCACTATTCATGCCTTGTTGAATCACATCACAATAGTGGAGGTTTGGTAGAACGAGTGCTTGCACGTGCTGGCGTTTCAAGTCCTGTGGAAATATGTTCCAAAACTTTTTGAGAGCATAGAGACAAGCAGACGTCTTTCGGATCACTGCGACTGTATTCTCCGCCCACTTGAGATGCTTATCCAAAGCTACACCCAAGTTCTTGACTGTTTTCTGATATGGTATTGGAGTACCGTCGAGCAGAATAGGAGGTAGCCATTCGCGGAAATCTGAACTTATTAATTTCTGATGGGCTACTAAGATTACTTGCATCTTTTTTGCATTTAGTTTAAGCCCCAGGTTTTTCGCCCATGTCGCTACTGAAGACAGATCATCATTCATCTGAGGGATTGCAGTGTTTACATCTTCCCGTCTGATGCTTAGGTAGAGCTGGAGGTCGTCGACATAGAAATGATATTTACAGGAGGACAGAACCGACGAAATATCGTTGACATATAAAGAAAACAAAAGTGGTCCTAAGATGGATCCTTGTGGCACTCCCGAGGAAACATGTTACCAGGAATATTTTTCATTTACGCAGACAACACATTGCTGTCTGTCTTTTAAGTAGCTTTCAAACCATCTCATTGCACTATCTGAGAAATTAAGCTGCTGCATTTTTCTGAGCAATATGTCAAAGTTAACAGTGTCAAAAGCTTTGCTGAAGTCCAGTAGCGCCAATATTGTTGCCTTTCGATTGTCGATGGCCTATTTCAGGTCATCAGTTACTTTAATTAGAGCAGTGTTTGTGCTGTGATGTTTACAGAAACCGGACTGAAATTTGTCATATAGGCTGAATTCATGCAAGTGTTCAGTGATTTGGTCATGAACAATATATTCAAGCGCTTTGGAAACAGCAGGCAGTATGCTAATTGGTCGGTAATCACTAGGCAGTTGCGGGTTTTCGATCTTAGGGATGGGTCGAATTATGCTTCTTTTCCATGCAGTGGGGTATATTCCACTCACGAGGGAAAAATTAAATATGTCAGTTAAGACAGGTACTAAGATATCGGCAACATTCTTAATCATGGTTATACCGATACTGTCGTTGCCTATTGCATCAGAAGAGATTCTCATTATTGCTTTTCTTGCCATATTTGTTGTTACGTGTTTTAGATGGAAGGTATCGTTGTTAGTTATCCTATTTGGGGATTCTTATGGACGGTAATTATCAGCCGTGCGGGTATTCAGAGGTGCCGAGAAGAATTGATTTAATTCGTTAGCTGACACATGAAAATTAGTTTCCGATTTTGCCTTTCCAACCCCCAAGCTAGGGAGATTCTTCCATAGAATCGTGGGCGTCAGGTCGCTGCATACAAGGGAGCGAGCGTGCCTGATTTTAGCGTTGCAAATGCATTGTTTCACTCTGTTCCGTAGCTTTCTATATTCTGCGAAACGCTCGGGTTTCGGATCTGCCTTGAAACGCCTGTGGGCAGCATCCCTATTAGTCATCATTTGGCGTAATTCACCTGTCAGCCATGGAGCAGGAGATTTTCTTACACGGATTGTGCGTACAGGTGCATGTTCGTCGTAGAGGGCAGTGAGTTTATCACCAAGTTCATTAATTTTGCCTTTGATTGTAGGTACTCTGATTATTTGATGCCATGAGATTTCTGAGCAATCGGCTGTTAGAGCGACAAGGTCAATACGTTTCATGTTCCTACAAGTGACGTAACGCGATTTGATCCTTGGGGGCTGCACAGAGTAGGCCAGGAATATTACATCATGTGCTGAGAGACCAGGGGCCGATGTTTGAGCAACATCTCTTTATTAGTCTGTTTCGTTGCTATTACATCTATAAGAGTATGACTAAGCGCTGTATGGTGTGTAGGTTGTAATGGAAGAATGTTCATGCTATTGCAACTAAACAGTCTTCTTAGGTTTATTGCGGACGGAGTGTCTCTTAGCAGGTCTATGTTCAAGTCACCCATTACCACGACATGTTCGTATTGATACTGAAGTGAGTGCAGTTCCGACTGGAAGGAACTCATTGAGCTTATTTTTGGCGGCTTGTACACGACGCCAGTCAAGAACTTCCGACTTTGTATATTTGTTTCAATGAACATGAATTCAGCCTCTTTTTCTTCAGCAGGGTTTGACGTACATATGACTTTCGCTTTGAGATCTGTTCGTATATACGCGCTGACCCCGCCACCTCGCTTTTTTGATCTGTCTGCCCTAAGAAATGTGTACCCTGGGAGATGAATAGATGCAGAGGATATGTGTGGTTTTAACCACGTTTCGGATAAGAGGATTACGTGGTAGTTTAGTTGGTTGAAGAGGAGGCTAAGTTCTTTGTAATGTGTAGGTAAAGACTGGATGTGGTAGTGAGCTGCTAAAAACTCTGCCGCGTTCCGCTGCACGGCCTGGAGTAGGGTGGCAGACTGGTTTGTCCCTTTGTTAGGCACTACCAGCCGCGAAGGGCACTGGCCGCTGCTTCCGCGAAGTGACATAACACAGGGGTGCCCGAGATTTTGCGCGCTCTGTTTGTGACTCCGCGAGTGCCGAAAGAAAGGCGACTGCAGGAGGTTTCCTGAGGATGCTGGAGTATAGAAAATGGATTAGTGGTATTCGGTGCAAGGAGAATATGACCAAAATAGTGACGGCTGTGTGTCACTGTGTATCCTATGTCGTAAGAGGAGAAATGTAATTAGCGTGTTTGAAACAGCTTAGGGTGGAAATAAGGGAAAGGGGAGTGATTTAAGAGGCCGATGCGGCCAGCAGAGAGAAGTAAGCTTAATAATTAATAGATTATCTTAGGAAGCTAGAATTAAATTGAAATTTACTTAAGTGATACTGGTAGTGATTATCGTAGGAAGCTACAATTAGATTGAAATTTGCTAAAGTGATACTGATAGTGATTTTTGTTATGAACAATTTAAACCGAGGAGATGGGTGATTAATGAACTAAAGGAGAGACTAATAATTGCAATAGAGCTATTACAGAATGGAAGAGAATAAACTGAGAAAATGAAGAAGTATTAGCAGTAGCTTAAACTGAGTAATGGTTAGAGCTACAGATACAAAAAAATAGTAAAAAGTTAATACAGTCACAAAAACAATTAGTTGAAGGTACAAATATGAGTATAATTAAAAAGTTAATACAATTACAGGACTATATCTGAGTATAGGGCTGTTACAATTTGCAAATGGTGTTAAGTTTGCACTTTTGGCTCGAGTAGCTTCACTTAATACTATTCAGTTCTGTCATGTTTGTGACTGTCTTCTTTCCAGCTGCTGTCTTAATGATTACTCTGTCATCCTGAGTCCACACATTCTGAAGACCGAAATGGGATATGGCACTGTTTAAAATCTTTAGCTGTTCGTGTGTCAGATCTTCCCTTATTGTAAGCCCTGTCCTTGCTAACTTCTTCTTCTGGGTAAAGATCTCTGCCCTTTTTCGGTATGAGACAAATTTAATAATTATTGGACGAGGTTTGGTAGCGCCTGGTAGTTTTCGTCCCACCCGATGGCTCCTGTCAATATCTGCCTTAGTCACTTCAGCTCCTAATTTTTCACGTGCAACCTGTATAAGCAGGTTGTCTGTGTCTTCTATCTTATTTTCTGCTACTCCAAACAGTCGTAGACTATTTCGCCTTTGGTACTGTTCAGCTCGTCTGTTGCGGCAGATAGTTTCACTTCCAACTCTCGTGCCTTTTTCTCATATTCAGACACAGACTTTTTAGTGCTGTAATTTCGGCAGTATTGGCCTCAACAGTTTCACGCATTTTGGCCAATACTGCTGCCGTTAGAGTATCTGATATAGTGCCTGCTATCAGATCGAGATTGTTTTTATCGCGAAGTGCAGCATTTACCTCAGAGCGGACAAGCTCCGCTGTACCGGGAGCCGTGGCCACACTTTCCGCCAAGAGCAGGCCCGCCGCACCTGCTGCTTCCCCGCTGCTGGACGCGCAGCTGTTGCCTCTTCTGTTTACCATTTTCTCGAAGATATTGGCGGAGCACAGAAAAAAAGTAGCACTACTGCACAGAACACTGTTGTTTACACAATTTCCACCGGTACTAGACAACACCACCTGTGAGAACACCTTCGAATTCAACTAAATTTCGCGAGCCGAACTTAACACGTGTTACACTGCAGCCGCCATGACACTGTCATGGTATGTACTTCAAAGAAAGAAACTGAAATTTTCTGATTTTTTAGTTGTTCTTGCTCTAATTCAAGTGAATATTGTGATTCATATTTAATAAATGATACACGAACGTCCATACTTTTTAAAACCACTTTACGTTGTTTTGAATGTGTACTATTGTCATTATTACTAGTCCATATAAGAACAGAACCTTCAGAACTTCAACTGCACCTGAAAAGCACTGTTAAATCTCCTTCTGAAACTATTTATTTAAAATCTGTAAAAAATCCACAGTATGATTCTAGTGGATAATATACTTCATTTTGCTTGTTTTTAATTTTACGATTTTTAAGGATATGGCCTTCTATAGTTAAGTCATTTGATACAGATGAATTTAATCAAATAAGAACCAATAAAGAAATAAATGGATATTCTATTCAAGACAATATGTTGTTTCCTGTTTTAATTCTAATAACAATGAACAATTTTACTATATAGTTAATTAGTCTAAGATTTGATTTACCATTGTATCACGAAAAACCTGTTCTATTGGCATGAATATCATTAAATGTCACATAAAATTTTGTGTGATTTGAATGAATCCATCCATCACCAACATTAATATTAATTTCTTTTTCTTTGTCTTTGAACATGTAAATTATTCTTTATTTTTACATGAACTGGGAAAGAATAAAACTGATGACTCTCGATTTTGTTCATGATTAGTTAAGAAAATATATATCAGGTCATTTTCAAAATATCTGTGACAGTTGATTTATAGAAGTCTATCAAATTATAATTTTCATCAGTTAAAATTATTTCTAAACTCTCAATAGTATAAAAAATTGGAATATTTCCTTGTTAATTAGGTTCATAGCTTATTGGTCCACCAAATTTTGCATTTGGTTTAATAAAGAAATAGTATTCGTTTCTTGCTGAAGATGATCAGTAGGTTAAAAAACAACCCATCAGCTAGACTAAAATTTATATTTGTAATTCAGCTGGTACTGTTTTTGGCAAACTAAAATTTGATCATCAAAACCTAAAATTTGGCCAATACTTTCGTTTTTAATCTTAAATAATTTCTCACTTTCAATAGTAACACTGTTTAAAATTCTGTCTTCTTTAATGTGTCTATTAGTTTTTTCCTACTGAATCAATTTTTCCAACTTTTTCAAACTGTATTGAACGAGAGGAATTTCTATTTTATCACGATACAGTTTATTAATTTTCAGTGGAATACCTGGAGTTAAAAAAGCTCTATGACTCTATGAAAGCAGTTACTGAAATGTTGTCATAAGTTTCTCTTATTGATACCATTAATCCTTTTTAGTACAGATAAATCATCACTAAAATGAATAGATGAGTTATTTATTATTAATAAAATTATGTAAATAAATTGGTACAGTTAATCCTTTTTTCATACAGATGAATTATCACTAAAATGAATAGATGAGTCATTTATTATTAATAAAAATTATGTAAATGAATGACAGGTGGGGAACCAAAAATAAGAATTACAAGAAAGAAATTAAAAACAAACTAGGTAAACTTTTACTGAATTCGATTTGATGTTCAATAATAGCACAGAGTGATTGTGGAAAAACTATGTTAATGATTTACAAAACTAGTCTAGCACTTGGAGATATCAATTGGAATAAAATTAATCATTTCCTAAAATTAATCATTTCCTAAAATTAATCGTTTCCACATTTATTCTCAAAGATTAGATCAGTCATCAACAATTTATAAAAATATGTGAATGAGTATGATAATATTAGTGGAAAAATTGCTGCTTTTATTGAAAACAATGATGATATAATACCACTAAACTTCTGTGAAGATAATTCAGTTGTAGTTATTAACAATTTCTTTCTTGAAAAGTAAGGTACAGTTATAGAATGTTTTACTAGTGGCAGACATAAAGGAATACATTGATTTAATTTAAATAAACATATTATAAATAATAAAACAATTAGTTACAGGTAATCTACATTTTTGAACATTTTCAGAGAAGATGACACACATTCAAATCATATTTATCATGAGTTCATTGGAGGTGATTTAAGATTCGACATTTTTAAAGGAATATGCAATAATGTTGAAATAAAGATGATTCAGTTTTATTGTAATACATATCACAAGAGAAATTAGTAACTAAATGTAGAAAAAATATTAAGAACTTTTTACAATGAATATAAAAATTTAATGTTAATGCAAAACAGAAATATTGCAAATAAACATTGAAGATAAATGTGAAATTTAGACATTAAATATAAAGGTTGGGGATAATTATTCAACATAAATTTTAAACATAACACTGAATGTAAATGTTGCACATAAATATTGAACATGAACAAATATTGAATGTGAACACTGAACATAAATATTTAACATAGACATTGAAAAACGTAATTGATTATTGTTTTCCAAAATATGAATCAGAAATTGTTAATAAAGCTAGACACAATGGAAAAATAGAAGAACAATTACAAGAATAGTATTAAAAATGAAGAAACAATCAACAAAAGAATATGAAAATTTTAAAGAAGATCAAAAAGTTATCAACACAGTTCACAAGTTAATCAAGGAATCGAGGAATTACTTGATAGGGTGTTAAAAGTGATTGAAGAAAACATAAAAGTTGAAAAACAGATGGTCCATATAATCTGCATTTTTAGAAGAATTTAACGATATTATATATTAAGTGAATGTGAAATAAAAGATATATTGAAAAATATGAATAAGAAATTAAGTGTAGAAAAGAGTTAAAAAATGAAAAATCAACAAATACTGAAAAAAATATATGTAAGTAAAATAATGTTGGAATTTATCAACAATACCGATGATAGAATTTTAGAATAAAACCTGTTGATAGATTTAACCCTTTCACTGCGCGTTTACTCTCAGTGGCTCCCATTTTGTGTGCGCTAGTTTCACCCGGTATGTATATATGTACGACTGTAGCAGTCTACTGTTATTATTGTGATAAAAATGAGACGCAAAATCCATTATTGTCGGTGTAAATCGTTTCGTTTTTGTAAATCTTTGTTCAGAAAGTCTTATTTTGCTCAAAAAAGGTACTTTATTAGGAGAAAAAATGCGAAACATATTACATTAATAATACTTCAAAGTGTGATATCTTTCGAAACAAAAATACAATCATAAAGGCACATTACACTTTACACAAATGTATCTTCTGTCACTTCATTTATCAGTTTTGCACATACAATACACGTTCTCTGGGCAGCCTTCTTCTTTGATGTTCCTGGAATTAACGAGATGAAGTGGCGCTCGGTTAGGCATAAGGGATTGTCACCATCAGATGATCTCCTTCCACGACGTCCCTCTGTTTGCTGTTCGTGGTGAAACTCTAGGATCTCCTTGATAAGTTTATGTTGAAACTCAGATACTGAAATATTTCGTCCCATTTGAGTTTTATATAATGCATGCGCATTGAACAGAGACAGATCCACCATATGAAAAAATGCTTTTTTATACCATTTTACAGTTTTTCGTACAAATTCTACTGATCTTAGCATCATGTCGCTCATGTCGATGGCCCCAATATTTTCAGTGTAGCTTACGATGCAAGCTGGTTTTGTTTTTGGTTCATTCGTGGTTCTGTCAATTTTGTCAGTCGCTGTAATTTCGCTTGCGTGAAGAGTTGAAAGCATCCTCACTTCCCGCTTGTCCTGCCACTTCTTCAGAGCAAGAAGTTTATCTGTTGACATAAACTCGATCTCGCCTTTTCTAAGTTTTTTTATAAAGCAGGCATGCCTTTGCGGTTTGTTCTCACAGTTCCACAGGCATTAGTCACTCTGTCATGCAAATATGAAAATAACGTTTGGCTAGTGTACCAATTGTCAACATATAATGTGTGACCTTTACCAAGGTAACGTTCAAGTAAAGTGAGAACAATGCTCTCAGGTATTCCAACATTTACACCAAAGTCAGTTTCTTTTATTATGTCTGTTGCTGCACCCACATAAATAATAAAGTCAAGAATATAACCAGTTTCACAATTACATAACACAAAAAATTTTACACCAAATCTGTGGCGTTTGGAAGGAATGTACTGCTAGAAGAAGACACAACCTATGAAGAGGACTAAACATTCGTCAATGGACAAATTTGTAAAAGGATAGATAGCACCTGGAAATACTTTTCTTAACTGATCCACAATTCGACATAATTTCCAGATTTTGTCATCTCCAGGGTCCTAACTGTTATCAGCAAAATGTAACATTCTAAGTAACAGAAGATATCCATCTCTTGGCATGATTTGCACAAACATTGGAGTAGACAGTAACTGATCATTGGTCCAGTAACTGTTTATTTCATTTTTTCTCACTTGAACCAACAAAAAAATTTACAGCAAGGAAACAGTAAACTTCGTCACTGTGTTTTTCCAACATCACAGTCTTGATTTTTCACTGGCATCATTGGAAATGTGTTCATAATATAAATTACATTGCTCAGCTATGTAGCTCAAAATCTTGAAAGCAGTCATATACAGCACATAAATCATCTAAATTTACGATTTTGCAACCGGAACCACTGTTCTCGAAATTATACACTTTAGGGTCCAAATCAGAGTCTTTCCATCTAAAATCAACTGTTTGTGTCTCTTAGGATATTTTTCAGGCATATGCTCAGGCTCTTCTTGGGAATCGGAGAAAGAATCGACGATAACATCAAAATCTGGATCTGCATTTACTGGTTCAATGTTTGTTGGTTCACAAATATTTTTTATATTTGTGGTGACAGATTTAACTGCCAGCTCGTCATCGTCATTATCTGTCGACTCATAATCAGCTGGATTGGGCAAGATGATGTCCTCGTCGTCACTTTGGTTTAGAATACTCAGCAGCTCATCGTCTGTAAATGGAAAGTAACCTTGCGTCATTTTATTCGGTAACACAGAAATGGCTACACACAAACTAGGTAATATAGCGACTTGAATGAACTCAGCAGGAAGAGAATTCAGCATTCAATAGTCTTTCAGGTATTTCCTAGTATTCCAACAATTAAACTGCATACTTGCACAACAATTACCTCCAACTCGCTGGCCTGATTGTCGGTGTTATACGTAATTATACGACTGTAGCAGGGAACCACTGTAAGTATTTTTATAGCAAATAGTAATATATGTCTGGAGCACTGAAACGATTAGCGTATATTTACATCTGGAGCAGTGAAAGGGTTAAATATATTGGAAGATTACCAGTAGAATTTGATATTGATAGCTTAAGAATTAGACGAAATAATACAAAGTAACCAGTGGAGTAATGAAACTTTTAAGTAAAAAACATATGACTATGAAAGGCATTGGTGATAAATTTCACTCCATTAGTTTATCAAATTTTGCTGATATACTGCATAATTCATGTGTATTGTATAATGAATATGATCCAAATGAAATAAAGTCAAGTAAAGGAAATCAATGTAAGTATTTCATAAAAGAAATTATTAAGGTTGATTTTTCAAAAAAAATACAAGAAACTATTGATTTAAGTTTAGATTAAAATGTAGATGAAAGATGGATGTAGTATTAACTAAAACATATCCAGAAAAACAAATCGAATATATTTGGATGGATGATGTTTGTCAATTAATTCATGGCAAAATCAAGAAATAACTTATCACAATGAAAAATTTGTAATAACACATATATTAAGAAATAAATGCAGTTACTTTATTTTAATAATCTAAACAAAATTCTGTGTCTGATCATATTTTCCAATAATCTTACTCTCACCTTTTGGAGAAGCGAGAAAACATGGAAAAGGATTAGTAAATACTTCGATTAACAAATTATCAATTCTAAAATGCATCTACCAGGCTACCAATTTATTGTCCAGTAAGCAAATTTGATGCAAGATTAACTAAACAAATCTTGTAAAAAATGCATTATTGCATATAGAGATAATAAAGATTTACAGTCTAGATGTCAGGCTGACAAAGAAATGCAGTTAGTGACAAAAGAGAGTATGTATGCTAAAGGTGCCTCACTTATTGAAAAATTAGCTAGAACAGCTGTTAGAGTAAATTAGGTGTGGATATTCATACCAATGATAAAGGAAGGGATTTATAAATAAAAATAATTTTTAATATACAAAATTCAATAACTTTTTGACAGATTATTCTAAACCAATGTATAACAAAACCAGTTATAGTTAAATTAATGAACAATTACAAAGTATCAATAGTTTTAACTGACACTGAAACAAGAGAGATACAAAATTAGTGGAAAATTACTTACAAATTAGGTATACTTGCTGTGAAAAAAATTACTAAATATTTAATGAAAGATAAAGAAGGTTCTGGATTAACAAAACATGAAGCTGAATTTCTATCAATTTCACAAGCAACATTATCTGCAATTGAATCATTAGCAGGTGGTACAGAAGCATCAGTTCATTACAAACAAAGAAATGATAAACAATTACAAGTACATAAAAAGCACGATCTTGTAATTTAAAATAATGGAAGGGGATTGAAGAAGTAAAAAAGAAAAAAATCAAAGTAATAACCATAAGATATAATAATCTTATATCTAATGTCAGTATAGAATAATTAGTTAAAACTTATACATTTAGGTAATGTAAGCATGATGTGTGAAATACCTACTAAATAAAGAAAGGTACTGAATATAGAATAGATAATTTAGACACATCTGATTAGCTTGGTACTCATTGAATTTGTTGCTATCAAACAAATATTATGAAACATGTCTTTGATTCATTTGGCAGTAATATACCAAAAGAACTAGGTAAATATTTGGGAAAAGTAACATAATGTTACAACATGGAAAACTGTAGAATTTTGACAAATTTAGTTGCAGTGGTTACTGTTTATTTGTATTAAAACCATTTTCAGATAATTACCAATTACAATACATTTTAAATGTGATAAAAATACAGTTTTGGAAATACATTATGTCATAAAGATGCTGTAGAACTAGAGAAAAGGTCAATGTTTTTCAATCTTTAAAACCGAAAATTAATGAACTATTTCCTGATCTTATCAAAATCACAAAGATATTACAATCAAAATATACAGCCAATATAAGGAAAAATTAAAAAAAATAATTAATCTCATATTTGAATATTTTTCAATCAGAAATTAAATTTGTGATATGCTGTACTCCATTATCAATAGATTAGGAAATTAATGAAAAAGTAAGTTTCATTAGAGTAGTCAGAAATAAAAATAAAGATATTCAATGACTAAAACCAAAAATTAAGGAAAAATTCGATTCAGAATTTAAAATGTACAACCAACTCAAATTTTTACATTTTACATTCATAAACATTCTGACTGCATAGGCTACACTTTTTTAATGTATATGATATAAAAATTTATGTCTAGTATGTAATGAGAAAACGTTATTGAGAAAAGTTTTTGACCAGTTTATGTCAAATATTTACACGATATTCTCAACAAAATTCAGCAGATCATAGGCTACATATTTTTATAAATAAATAAGGGACATAGTTATATGTATAACATACAAAGTGAGAAATAATGTTAGTAAAAATCTTGAAAAGTACTTTATCAGTATGCTCCACATTTATACATGACAGTCTAATAAATGTTCAGACAGATGTAGCCTACATTTTTAATATCTGTGCATGAAATAGGGATATCTTGTTAGGATAAATCACATAATGTTCTTGACTCATTTACTTTTTTCACCAATGCTCTAATAAAATTTGGACCTTTGTGAGCTATACATATACACTGCCCATCCAAATATTCATTAGAATGCCATGTAAGATCATGAACTAAATCAGGCAAATATATTTCGAGAATTTTACCAAGAGTTCCCCTTAGACACACACACACACACACACACACACACACACACACACACACACACACACACACACACACACACATAGGGTGGTCCAATGATCATGACCGGGCCAAATATCTCACGAAATAAGTGTCAAACTACAAAGAGCGAAACTTGTCTAGCTTGAAGGGGGACACCAAATGGCGCTATGGTTGACCCGCTAGATGGCGCTACAATAGGTCAACCGGATATCAACTGCGTTTTTAAAATAGGAACCCCAATTTTTTATTACACATTTGTGTAGTACGTAAAGAAATATGAATGTTTTAGTTGGACCATTTTTTTCGCTTTGTGATCGATGGCGCTGTAATTTTCACAAACAAATGGTTCACAATTTTAGACGAACAGCTGGTAACAGGTAGGTTTTTTAAATTAAAAAGCCTCCTTGCTTTCTAGTGATCAAATCTAGAAAATTAATTCCACTTTCACCTCCCTCTCTAACGTGACCACACTTTCGGATGGTGCTCATTTAATATTTCTGTCATTTCCAGTAGTCCTCCATTTACACAGCAAAATAGAGTCGTCAGCAAAGCATCTCTAATAAATTATCACCTACTTATTTTTTTGAGAAGAGCTCAAAAATTAGTTCCTAAAGACAATTTCCCATAGCTAAACCCTCATCCCAGCCTAGAAGAAAGGAGAGGGAAAATTTCATTCTGGAAACTTCCCCCAGTCTGTGGCTGAGGCATGTCTCTGCTTTGCAATATCCTTCCTTCCAGGACTGCTAGTCTTCCAAATTTCGCGGGAGAGTTTCTGTGAAAGTTCGGAAGGTAGGAGATGAGGTACTGGCGGAAGCAAAGCATTGAGGACGGGCCGTGTGTCGTGCTTGGGTAGCTCTGTCGGTCGTCTGGCTTCAGCGGCTACCCAGAGAGGACGTGCTGCACTTCCGCCTACGGTGCGTGTGAGCTCGTGTTCGTTCACTTCGCGACATTGATGTGTGCAGCCATGTTCCTTCTTATCTGTCCAACAGCGGATGTCGGGCCGCAATCGTATACGACGCACAGCCGCGTTACTTGTTCTGGCTCCAGACAAGAGGGCTCCATCAGATCTGAATGTCTGCTGCGGCGGGTAACTCAGCTACCATCTGGAGGACTGGTACTTTCCTTGTCGACTACCGATACTTCCGGCCGCATACGTGACGGCGCTTAAATCGCCGTCGGGCGCCCGGGGGGCTCTCGGAATTACGCGAAGAGCTGATGGGTAGTGTTCCGATTCTTACTGAACAGGTTGTCAACGAGGTGACTGACGATGTAACTTCAACCATGTCCTCAGTTCCGGTGGTTGCTCCGGCTGCACCAGTGGTCAACGCTGATGTCGAACGTGGCCCCTTGGTCTACTCTCTGGATGTCCTGAAGGCGGCCTTTCTGCCTGATAACATGACTCCCTCCCGTCTTGGGATATGGAAGACTTGCTGGGTTGCGCGAAGATTGTTTAAACGCATTGATTCACAATGATGACAATGTTCTCGAGAACGGGCAAATGTGATGAACTGTGATTACTCCACCATCATGAGACATTTGCCTACAGTGGGGAAGGTTCAAAAATCGGGTGTATGGGCATTGTGTGCTCTAAGCCAAAATCAGAAAAATCAGTGGTCGCCATATGTGCATCTCCGCTTACTCGTCATTAATTGGCTCCTGAACAACACTGAACATTCCTATCCTGTATTGTCACTGGTGACGAGAAACGGTGTCTTTATGATAACATAGGGAAAAGAATGGCTGAGCCCAAACAGAGGAGCAACGTCCTGTAGAAACAGTTCCACTATAGATAATGCTAAGCATATGGTGAAACAGCGACGGTGTGGTGTACTACCAATCGCTTCCCTGAAGTGTAGCCACCGCTGTTGATGTTTAATGACGACAACTGAGACATCTTGCAGACGCAATCCAAGAACAACGACCAGGAAGACTGCATTAAGTGATGTTGCTTCACGATAACTCCCGCCCACATTCTGCTAGACTGACAAAAAGCGCTATACAGAAGCTGGGATGGGAAATCATTCCGCACCCATCTTATTCACCTGATCTTGCGACCACAGTTTTTCAGCTTTTTCGCTCTCTATCAAACAATCTCAAAGGAACTTTCTTTCAGGATGAATATGATCTCCAAACATGGCTCCACGAGTTCTTTGCCTCAAAACAACGTGCTTTCTACAGTCGGGGAGTCTAAAACTTGCTCCAGCGCAGGCAGACTGCTGTAAATGGTGAAGGAGAATATATGACTGATGACTAAAGTGTCTGTTAGGTTTACTTGTTGTGTTTATTAAACTTACGGCGACTTTATGCACCAAGCTAATAAACTGCAAAATGTAAAGCTGGCAATGGCACTCCGAATACCTAATTACTTTAGCCTTTCAGGGCTCACAATATTAGTCGATGGCTAATCTACAAACATCTTATCAAAATACAAAACAGTATGGAATATGAGAAAAAGGAATATGATGGTGTCAACCAACATGAAATTAGCCCCATTAAAAATGAAAATGTTGGAATATCATGACGGTATGTCGTAGCGCCATACATAACTCATATGTAAGTCTTACAACAGATTGTCGCTTATACAGGTGTCGTCCCGGCTCGGCCGTGACAGGTGTCCGTTCATACGAGCCAGCTCTTTGCTAGATGTTACAGCTCCAGCCAATAGTGTCACTATCATAAAAGCAACAAAATAATGTGTGCCACCGTCATCATGTGCGCTGATGAACTGACCGCTTGCAGAGGCCAGCACAGCACTGTTATCCCACCCGCCTCCCTTCCACTGTTGCTGCCGATCTGCCGTTTTATCCGCCGTCCGAGCCCAGTATATCCTCCACCCACTCCTCCCCCTGGCATATTGCTCCGTCCTAGTCCCGCGATCAGATACGCATGCTCGTCACACCTCTATTGTACCCATCTCCCTCCGAAGTCAGTTCCTTGTGGGATATCTCCTTCTTAGACTAATTGCGGGTTTCCAGGCCTTACTAAGGAGGTACCTGATGTGACGATTGATCAGTAGTTCCCATATTCGAATCGTGATTCTTTCTTTAATGACCTAGTCCCAGAACTTAGATGGTTGTCTCGGAACCTTAGTATGGTCGTAATCCATTCCGGTAGGAAATGTTTCAGGACTGCCGAAGGCTGTAGCAGCACCGCTGCTAGGTGGTGCAGCGGATTACGTTTTGGCTTAGCATGCCTGACGTCGAGGGTTCAATTCTCGATCGATGCGTATTTGTTTTTATTTACCAGCTGCATTCTGCCGTATAATACTTCGGTACACACCGTTTCTTAAGTCACATGTATCCGACATTTATATAGTATAATTTTGTAAATTATTTGCAAAGCACGTTGCTAGCTCTACAGTGACATAAGGCCGCAACGAAATCTAATGGACCTGAAGGTGGCAAGAATAACAGTTGGTACTAATCAGTGGGACAATTGGAGTAGGGTACACAGAAAACAGGTTTGGAATATAGTAGATGCAGTGGTGTGAAACAATTCGTGTCCAGGACGTGCAAAAGGATTTTCTAAAAGCGACTAGGGAAAACGATTGTACTTACATTTCTGTGTTCGTAGCATGTTAGTGCAAATGTTTTGTAAAAGACCCATCGTAATCGCTCCATGACGATTAAGAAACCAGATGCTGTACCACGCATACTGCATTTAGCAGATGAAAACAAATACGAATCCACCGACAATCGAACTCCTGCATGCGAATCAAACACGCGCTAGCCCCTCCACCAACTTCACGGCACTGCGCCTAGCTGCTGACAGAGGTAGTTACCGTACGTTTGGTTACAGTGTTGGCACATTGAAGATATTTAACGTCCATTTAATGCCAGAAATATGCGCCGCATGGAATTTTGTGACAGACATTTTTGTATTGCTAGTATCTGCATCTATATCTGCTTCTTTCATTTCTTTACACGTCAAGTTCCGTTGTACTAAATTGAGAAGCAAATCTCGAAGCTCATGGACCGCGTCAGTACATGAAATTACAACATAATAGTAATACCACATGAAAATAAAATGTTTGTGAACCCGAAAAAAGTCTGTCCATAAGTTTAAGTAAACGCAATCAACAATACAAGAAGAATCAGCTTAATCTTTCAAGGAACTCCTCGCCAGAATAGGAGTGACGCTTGCATGGATTACTGCTAAGATTTTTGAATTAGAGTGGTAGCTTATTGAAAATGGAAGCAGCAGTGTACTGCACAACTTTCTGCACAAGAGTTAAAGAAGTCCGATCCAAATGCAGGTTTGATTTCTGCCGAGTGTTAATTGAGTGAAAGCTGCTTATTCTTGGGCATAAGCTAATATCCTTAACAACAAATGACAGTAACTAATATATATATATATATATATATATATATATATATATATATATATATATATGAACCATGGACCTTGCCGTTGGTGGGGAGGCTTGCGTGCCTCAGCGATACAGATAGCTGATTGAGCATTAAGTCCTGTACTCTATATTTGGCTATTTTTGTTTCGTCACTCTTGTGACTTCTTTCTGGTGTTAATTTCATCTTAATTTTGGTCAGATAATGGTCAGAATCAAAGTTGGCCCCTTTCACCACCTGTACATCTTGAATAGATAGATACCGCCTACAAGAAAGTTAAAGAGACCTTTGGAGATAAGAGAACCAATTGTATGAACATCAAGAGCTCAGGTGGAAACCCAGTTCTAAGCAAAGAATGGAAAGCAGAAAGGTGGAAGGAGTATATAGAGGGTCTATACAAGGGCGATGTACTTGAGGACAATATTATGGAAATGGAAGAGGATGTAGATGAAGATGAAATGGGAGATACGGTACTGCGTGGACAGTTTGACAGAGCACTGAAAGACCTGAGTCGAAACAAGGCCCCCAGAATAGAGAACATTCCATTGGAACTACTGACGGCCTTGGGAGAGCCAGTCCTGACAAAACTCCACCATCTGGTGAGCAAGATGTATGAGACAGGCGAAATACCCTCAGACTTCAAGAAGAATATAATAATTCCAATCCCAAAGAAAGCAGGTGTTGACAGATGTGAAAATTACCGAACAATCAGTTTAATAAGCCACAGCTGCAAAATACTAACACGAATTCTTTACAGACGAATGGAAAAACTAGTAGAAACCGACCTCGGGGAAGACCAGTTTGGATTCCGTAGAAATACTGGAACACGTGAGGCAATACTGACCCTACGACTTATCTTAGAAGAAAGATTAAGGAAAGGCAAACGTACGATTCTAGAATTTCTAGACTTAGAAAAAGCTTTTGACAATGTTGACTGGAATACTCTCTTTCAAATTCTAAAGGTGGCAGGGGTAAAATACAGGGAGCGAAAGGCTATTTACAATTTCTACAGAAACCAGATGGCAGTTATAAGAGTCGAGGGACATGAAAGGGAAGCAATGGTTGGGAAGGGAGTAAGACAGGGTTGTAGCCTCTCCCCGATGTTATTCAATCTGTATATTGAGCAAGCAGTGAAGGAAACAAAAGAAAAATTCGGAGTAGGTATTAAAATCAATGGAGAAGAAATAAAAACTTTGAGGTTCGCCGATGACGTCGTAATTCTGTCAGAGACAGCAAAGGACTTGGAAGAGCCGTTGAATGAAATGGACAGTGTCTTGATAGGAGGATATAAGATGAACACCAACAAAAGCAAAACGAGAATAATGGAACGTAGTCGAATGAAGTCGGGTGATGCTGAGGGAATTAGATTAGGAAATGAGCCACTTAAAGTAGTAAAGGAGTTTTGCTATTTGGGGAGCAAAATAACTCATGACGGTCGAAGTAGAGAGGATATATAATGTAGACTGGCAATGGCAAGGAAAGCGTTTCTGAAGAAGAGAAATTTGTTAACATCGAGTATAGATTTAAGGGTCAGGAGGTCATTTCTGAAAGTATTTGTATGGAGTGTAGCCATGTATGGAAGTGAAACATGCACAATAAATAGTTTGGACAAGAAGAGAATAGAAGCTTTCGAAATGTGGTGCTACAGAAGAATGCTGAAGATTAGATGGGTAGATCACATAACTAATGAGGAAGTATTGAATAGGATTGGGGAGAAGAGAAGTTTGTGGCACAACTTGACAAGAAGAAGGAATCGGTTGGTAGGACATGTTCTGAGGCATCAAGGGATCATCAATTTAGTATTGGACGGCAGCGTGGAGGGTAAAAATCGTAGAGGGATACCAAGAGAAGAATACACTAAGCAGATTCAGAAGGATGTAGGTTGCAGTAGGTACTGGGAGATGAAGAAGCTTGCACAGGATAGAGTAGCATGGAGAGCTGCGTCAAACCAGTCTCAGAGCTATATATATATATATATATATATATATAAACTCCGCCAAAGCCGGTCCCAAGCCCGGTTGAAAAAGGAGGAGGGGGAGGAGTAACAACCTCGTTAAAAAACCTTGGTTCACCTGGCCCGGGTGATAGTACCTCGTAAGGGTCCCTTGCCAGGGTAACGGTGAAGACCTCAACGGCAGTGAAGGCGGAGATGAAGATCATCGGAACGGCGGAACTGGCGGAAAAGGTGAAGATTAACCAACGGTCCAGAAGGCGGAAGAAGACACTATATGTCCCAACGGCTTTTGGAGCGGAAGAGTTATCTTCAATCAGCAGCGTCTGTACTTCAGAGAAGCGGCTGCGAAAGGCGTCTGTACTCCAGAGGAGCGGCCTGAATTAACTTCTTAGTGTAGCGAACTAAGTCTTAGTGGAAGGAGGTGTATACCTCTGGAAACAACAGCTTTAACCAAGTATCAGAAATGGAAGGTGCAATGAGAAAGTTTCCTCCCCGTGGTGGTAATACCACCGAAGCTGGGCATTCGGATCCGGGGGCCCAGCATCATTGCGCAACAGACCAGTCGGAGGGTCCTAGGATCCCTAACGCTAAACATAGGAACAGACATCAAACGTTCATAGGAACACTGAACGTGAACTCAATGCTGAGAACAGGTAAACAAAAAGAACTGACAAAACTAATGGATGAACACAAACTAAAAGTTCTGGCTATACAAGAAACAAGATACCCAGATGAGGATACAGTACAGGCAGACCAGTACAGGATTTATAAAGGGAAACCAGCACAGATAGTAAAGAATACAAAAGGTCTTCGGGTATATGGCACAGCATTTGTGATACATAACTCATTCTCTACTAAGGTACTAGAATTTAAATCTAAATCACCAAGAATATCATTGATAACATTCAGAAATAAAAGTAAAAAGTACACACTTATAAATGCCCATGCACCAATAAATAAAGACAACCAACAAAATCCAGAGAAAGTGCAGACATTTTGGGAGGAACTGGAAGAAACAATAGGGAAGATCCCTGAGCAACACACTACAATTCTGTTAGGAGACTTTAATGCACAAATTGGAAGAAACGAATTATCAAAAAGCACAGGGAGGTTTACAGCACACACTAAAACTAACATGAATGGCCAGAGATTAGTAGAGTTTTGTGAGAAATTCAAATTGAACATTATGACAACTAAATTCCAGAAGAATCCCAAAAAACAAACAACATGGAAATCACCGAACAAATTACTTGGCGAGTTCCAGATTGATCACGTGACAATAAGTTATGATAATTCAAGGGACATTCAAGATGTACAGGTGGTGAAAGGGGCCAACTTTGATTCTGACCATTATCTGACCAAAATTAAGATGAAATTAACACCAGAAAGAAGTCACAAGAGTGACGAAACAAAAATAGCCAAATATAGAGTACAGGACTTAATGCTCAATCAGCAAGTCTTAGACGACTACAAGGAAAAGGCAGATAAAATCAAAAGTCACAAATGGGAAGATATTGCAACCTCAATACGAGACGTAGCAGAACAAACAATTTTACTAACCAAAAAGAAAAAGCATCCCTGGTGGAATGAGGTCTGTGAGAAAGCACTACAGAAAAGAGCCAGAACTTGGGAGAAATACAACTCAACCAAAAGGCCAACTGACTGGGAGCAGTTCAAAACACAAAGACGTGAAACGACGAAAATCATTAAAAGTGAACGAAGGAAATTTGACACACAACAAATACAGAAAATACAAGATGAATTTTCTAAGAACAATACACGCAATTTCTTTCAAACATTCAGAACTACAATAACAAGATATAAACCACCGACACTCTGCTTCAAAGATGAAAAAGGAAATCTGATCACCAGCGTGGAACAAAATTGCCAACACCTAGCGAACTACTTTGAAACGCTGCTAAGCTGCAAAAGACCTGATGAAACCTTGACATTTGAGAAGCCTAAGAATAAGCTACCAGACTCTGAACCACCTAATAAAGAAGAAATTAAAGAGATCTTGAAAGGATTGAAAAACAATAAAGCATCTGGTAAAGATTCGTTAGTCGCGGAACTACTGAAATACGCAGGAGAAAACTTAATAAATAATTTCGAGGCGCTGTTTGAAGAGATTTGGAATACAGAGAAGATTCCGGAGGAATGGAAGACAGCATTGATTCATCCGTTACATAAGAAGGGTGCCAAGACAAATGCAAATAACTACAGAGGTATCTCATTGTTATCAGTGGCCTATAAGATCCTATCCAAGGCACTACAAAACAGGATTGAAAATCAAGTAGAGAAAGAACTGGGTGAATATCAGGCTGGGTTTAGAAAAGGAAGATCATGCAGTGAACAGATATTCAGTCTACTCTCCATAATACAACTTCGCGCACGCACATCGAAAAATCTAGTAATTACATTCATAGACTTCAAAAAAGCATATGATTCTATTGATAGACCAACCCTGATTAACACATTAGAAGAATTTGGGATTGATGATAAAAGCAGAAGTCTAATCCAGGAAACCCTTACGGGAACAAAATCGCAAGTGAAGTTTTTGGGTAGATTGTCACAACCGTTTGTAATTGGAACAGGTGTTAGACAAGGGGATGGGCTCTCCCCACTGTTGTTTAACATTGTCCTTGAAAAAGTGGTCAGGGAATGGAGAAAGAAGATGGCAGAAGCTGGAGTGAAAAATGGGATAACGTTAGGAAGAAATAAAACAAAAATTGAATGTCTGGCATTTGCTGATGACATGGCAATATTGGCAGATGACATCGAAACAGCAAAGATTCAGATAGAAATGCTGCATGAGATCGCTGAGAAGACAGGTCTACAAATATCGTATGAAAAGACAGAACTGATGACACAGGACAAAACAGACCCAACACAGACATTGCAAACTAAATATGGAATAATTAAGAGAGTTCATAAATTTAAGTATCTAGGGGAATGGATTACACCGACAGGGTTACCAAATGTTTCACTACAGGAAAGAGCAATAAAGATGGAAACGGCATACCAGCTATGCCGAAATGTATACAATAAAAAGTCGATCTCCATCAATGCCAACCTCAGGCACTACAATGCGGTAATAAAACCAGAAAGTTTGTATGCGATTGAATGCATCCCACTGAACAGAAAACGTCTGTTGGAGAAATTGGAAATAAAAGAGAGAAAAATACTGAGAAAGATCTTAGGACCTAAAAAGGATGGACAAGATTATAAATTGCGATCCAATAAAGAGTTATACGAGAAAATTGAAAAACTGACAACATCCTTTAAAAAGAGAAGACTGAGTTTCTATGGGCATGTCAAAAGAATGGCACCAGAAAGAACGGCAAAGAAAATCCTGGAATACATGGAAAGCAGAAAGACACAAATTAACTGGCTGAAAGAAGTAAAAGAAGACATTGCAGAAATGAACATTATACCAGAGACAGTTTACAACAGAATGGAATATAGGAATGCCATCAACAAAATACAGGGATTCAAAGACCGAACGCAATCAAAGAAGACGGGAACAACCTGGTCGCAAGAACGTAAAGAAGCCCACTCAGAAAAAATGAAGAAGTACTGGGAAGAACGCAAGAAAAAGCACAAGAAATGACTGATGCTTAGCGTAGTCCAAAGTTGACTGTAACGAATAATAATAAATAATAATAATATATATATATATATATATATATATATATATATATATATATATATATATATATATTGAGAGGTCAATGTCAAAATACCCAGACTCCTGAACAGAGTCGACAAGAGGCTCGTGAACTTACACCACTTATTGCCCGAACTGCCCGTTTATGAGCCAAAAATATCCTTTTAGAATGGAAGACTTACCCCAAAATATAACACCACACGACACAATCGAATGAAAATAAGAAAAGTAGATTAATTTTCGTGTTGAAACATCACTAACTTCAGATACTGTTCGAATGATAAAAATGGCAGCACTAAGTCTTTGGACGAGATGCTGAACGTGGGCTTTCCATGACAATTTACTATCTATCTGAACACTTAGAAATTTTAACTTTTCAGTTTCACTAATAATATGCCCATTCTGCGAAGTTAGAACGCCAGGTTTTGTTGAATTGTGTGTTAGAATCTGTAAAAACTGGGTGTTACTGTGATTTAGCGTTAGCTCATTTTCTACAAGCCATGTTGTTATGTAATGAACTGCACTATTTGAATCTGAACCCATGTTGCACACAACATCCCTTACTAGCAAGCAAGTAGCATCAGCAAACAGAAATATTTTAGTATTACTCATAATACTGGAGGGCATCATTTATATAAATAAGGAACAGGAGTAGCCCTAGCACTGATCCCTGGGGCACCTCCTCCCCCCACCCCCCTTGACCGTACCTCACTCAGACCCCACATCATAGCCATTCCCAACATTCTGAGCAATGAACTTTTCCTGTCTGTTGATAAAGTAAGAGGTGAAACAATCATGAGCTACTCCCCATATCCCATATTGGTCTAACTAATGGAGCAATATTTTGCGATCATCAACACAATCAAACGCGTCAGTTAAATCAAAAAATGTGCCAAGCGTTCGAAACCTTTTGTTTAACCAATTCAGTACCTCATAGAGAAAAGAGAATATAGCATTTTCGGGTGTTAAATGACTTCCAAAGCCGAACTGTACATTTGATAGCAAATAGTGTGATATAAAAGGATCAATTATGTTTAAATACACAGCCTTTTCAATAACTTTAGCAAACACTGATGGCATAGAAATATTTCTGAGATAATCTACATTATCCCTTTCTCTCTTTTTATAAAGCCTTTTTAGTACTGAGTACTTTAATCGTTCAGGAAACTGACCATTCCTAAAGTAAAAATAAAAATATGGCTAACTACAGGACTAACAAGTGCAGCACAGTACTTCATTATTGTGCTAGGCACTCCATCATAACCGTAAGAGTCCTTAGTCTTCACTGATTTAATATTGACTCAATCTCCCCCTTGTCTGCATCACAGAGGAGTATTTCAGACATCAATCTCGGGAAAGGCATTTGCCCAAAAAGTTATACGATTCCCTGTAGAAACTAAATTTTTATTTAATTCACCAGCAATGCTCAGAAAATGATCGTTAAATACTATACATATATCTGACTTATCAGTAAAAGAAATATTTTTACTATGAACTGACTTTGTATCGTCGCCCTTGTGCTGCTGACCAGATACTTCCTTTACAACTGACCACATGGCTTTAATTTTATCCTGTGGGTTAGCTGTTCTATTCGCATACCACATACTCCTTCCCTTCTTAATAACATTTTAAGCATCTTACAGTACTGTTTGTATTGGGCTACTGTAGCCTGATTGTTACTACTTCTAACATTTTTATATAATTTCCGCATTGTTCTACATGATATCCTTATCCCACTAGTCAGCTATCTGGGCTGCCTTTTACTGCTAGTACCCCGTTTAGAACGATATAATGGAAAGCAGCTCTCAAAGAGCACGAGAAATGTTGTTTTCTACAAGAAGTGGCTAGCAATCACAGTTTAGTCAACAATCAGCCGCCTTTAGTGAATTAGCAGTCTAGTTAAAAGCTGATTAACTCTCTACATTAAATTGGTTCCTTAGGATGGATGGGATGTGAGACTGCTGTGTACGGACGCAGGAGGAGCGGGCCACTGTTCGCGAACAGCTGAGCGTGTTGATGGCCGCGGTCAGCCGTCCTCAGGCTGCTGCCTCGGAGTGTAGCGGCAGTGGGGAGTCTGGTGCGTCGCATGGTACACCCCAGGTGTTACATGCTTCACCCACTGTCCCTGCTGTCGAGACATCTTCGCGGGTACCGGGCGCGGTTGGGCCACCCTCTCCCGAAGGGGAGTGGCGGGTTCAGCGGCGTTCGCGGCGCACGAGGCGGAGGGTAAATGTGGAGGCTGGCCGTGTGGCATCGCCCGCTCTGCCTGTGAGTGGACATGTGGCCGCTCCTTCAGCAAGGTCCGAGCAGGCACACGGGGGGAGGGATTTATTAGTTATTGGGAGCTCCAACGTTAGGCGGGTGATGGAGCCCCTTAGGGAAATAGCGGAAAGGTCGGGGAAGAAGGCCAGTGTTCACTCTGTCTGCTTGCCGGGGGGTCTCATCCGAGATGTGGAGGAGGCCCTGCCGGCGGCGATAGAGAGCACTGGGTGCACCCCACTGCAAATTGTTGCTCATGTCGGCACCAATAACTCCTGCCCTCTGGGTTCAGAGGTCATCCTCAGTTCATACAGGCGGTTGGCGGAATTGGTGAAGACGGAAAGCCTCGCTCGCGGGGTGGAATCAGAGCTAACTATTTGTAGTATCGTTCCCAGAACCGATCGCGGTCCTCTGGTTTGGAGCCGAGTGGAAGGCTTAAACCAGGGGCTCAGACGATTCTGCGGAGATCTGGGGTGCAAATTTCTCGACCTCCGCTATCGGGTGGAGAAATGTAGGGACCCCCTGAATAGGTCAGGCGTGCACTACACGCCGGAAGCGGCTACAAGGGTAGCGGAGTACGTGTTGATGATGATGATGATTTGGTTTGTGGGGCGCTCAACTGCGTGGTTATCAGCGCCCGTACAATTATCCAATCTTTGCTCAGTCCAATTTCGCCACTTTCCTGGATGATGATGAAATGATGAGGACAACACAAACACCCAGTCATCTCGAGGCAGGTGAAAATCCCTGACCCCGCCGGGAATCGAACCCGGGACCCCGTGCTCGGGAAGCGAGAACGCTACCGCGAGACCACGAGCGGCGGACAGCGGAGTACGTGTGGAGTGCACATGGGGGTTTTTCAGGTTAGAAAATTCCCTCCCTAGGACCGACAAGACGCCTCCTGAGACGCGGAAATGTAGGAGTAGGCAAAATGCAACAGGGAATAACAGTATTATTGTGCTAATAGTAAACTGCAGGAGCGTCTATAGAAAGGTCCCAGAACTGCTCTCATTAATAAACGGTCACAATGCCCATACATACTAGGGACAGAAAGCTGGCTGAAACCTGACGTAAACAATAATGAAATCCTAAACTCAGATTGGAATGTATACCGCAGAGACAGGCTGGACAGTGAAGGGGGAGGCGTGTTTACAGCGATAAGAAGTGCAATAGTATCGAAGGAAATTGACGGAGATCCGAAATGTGAAATGATTTGGGTGAAGGTCACGGTTAAAGCAGGCCCAGACATGGTAATTGGATGTCTCTATAGGCCCCCTGGCTCAGCAGCTGTTGTGGCTGAGCACCTGAAGGATAATTTGGAAAATATTTCGAGTAGATTTCCCCACCATGTTATAGTTCTGGGTGGAGATTTTAATTTGACGGATATAGACTGGGAGACTCAAACGTTCATAACGGGTGGCAGGGACAAAGAATCCTGTGAAATTTTTTTATGTGCTGTATCTGAAAACTACCTTGAGGAGTTAAACAGAGAACCGACTCGTGGCGATAACATACTAGACCTTCTGGTGACAAACAGACCCGAACTATTTGAAACAATTAACGCAGAACAGGGAATTAGCGATCATGAAGCGGTTACTGCATCGATGATTTCAGCCGTAAATAGAAATACTAAAAAGGTAGGAAGATTTTTCTGTTTAGCAAAAGTGACAAAAAGCAGATTACACAGTACCTGACGGCTCAACACAAAAGTTTCGTCTCAAGTACAGATGGTGTTGAGGATCAGTGGACAAAGTTCAAAACCATCGTACAATATGCGTTAGATGAGTATGTGCCAAGCAAGATCGTAAGAGATGGAAAAGAGCCACCGTGGTACAACAACCGAGTTAGAAAACTGCTGCGGAAGCAAAGGGAACTTCACAGCAAACATAAACATAGCCAAAGCCTTGCAGACAAACAAAAATTACGCGAAGCGAAATGTAGTGTGAGGAGGGCTACGCGAGAGGCGTTCAATGAATTCGAAAGTAAAGTTCTATGTACTGACTTGTCAGAAAATCCTAAGAAATTTTGGTCTTATGTCAAAGCGGTGGGTAGATCAAAACAAAATGTCCAGACACTCTGTGACCAAAATGGTACTGAAACAGAGGATGACAGACTAAAGGCCGAAATACTAAATGTCTTTTTCCAAAGCTGTTTCACAGAGGAAGACTGAACTGTAGTTCCTTCTCTAGATTGTCGTACAGATGACAAAATGGTAGATATCGAAATAGACGACAGAGGGATAGAGAAACAATTAAAATCGCTCAAAAGAGGAAAGGTCGCTGGACCTGATGGGATACCAGTTCGATTTTACACAGAGTACGCGAAGGAACTTGCCCCCCCTTCTTGCAGCGGTGTACCGTAGGTCTCTAGAAGAGCGTAGCGTTCCAAAGGATCGGAAAAGGGCACAGGTCATCCCCATTTTCAAGAAGGGACGTCGAACAGATGTGCAGAACTATAGACCTATATCTCTAATGTCGATCAGTTGCAGAATTTTGGAACACGTATTATGTTCGAGTATAATGACTTTTATGGAGACTAGAAATCTATTCTGTAGGAATCAGCATGGGTTTCGAAAAAGACGGTCGTGTGAAACCCAGCTCGCGCTATTCGTCCACGAGACTCAGAGGGCCATAGACATGGGTTCACAGGTAGATGCCGTGTTTCTTGACTTCGGCAAGGCGTTCGATACAGTTCCCCACAGTCGTTTAATGAACAAAGTAAGAGCATTTGGACTATCAGACCAATTGTGTGATTGGATCGAAGAGTTCCTAGATAACAGAACGCAGCATGTCATTCTCAATGGAGAGAAGTCTTCCGAAGTAAGAGTGATTTCAAGTGTGCCGCAGGGGAGTGTTATAGGACCGTTGCTATTCACAATATACAAAATGACGTTGTGGATGACATCGGAAGTTCACTCAGGCTTTTTGCAGATGATGCTGTGGTGTATCGAGAGGTTGTAACAATGGAAAATTGTACTGAAATGCAGGAGGATCTGCAGCGAATTGACACATGGTGCAGGGAATGGCAATTGAATCTCAATGTAGACAAGTGTAATGTGCTGCGAATACATAGAAAGATAGATCCCTTATCATTTAGCTACAAAATAGCAGGTCAGCAACCGGAAGCAGTTAATTCCATAAATTATCTGGGAGTACGCATTAGGAGTGATTTAAAATGGAATGATCATGTAAAGTTGATTGTCGGTAAAGCAGATGCCAGATTGAGATTCATTGTAAGAATCCTAAGGAAATGCAATCCGAAAACAAAGGAAGTAGGTTACAGTACGCTTGTTCGCCCATTGCTTGAATACTGCTCAGCAGTGTGGGTTCCGTACCAGATAGGGTTGATAGAAGAGATAGAGAAGATCCAACGGAGAGCAGAGCGCTTCGTTACAGGATCATTTAGTAATCGCGAAAGCGTTACGGAGATGACAGATAAATTCCAGTGGAAGACTCTGCAAGAGAGACGCTCAGTAGCTCGGTACGGGCTTTTGTTAAAGTTTCGAGAACATACCTTCACCGAAGAGTCAAGCAGCATATTGCTCCCTCCTACATATATCTCGCGAAGAGACCATGAGGATAAAATCAGGGAGATTACAGCCCAGACAGAGGCATACCGAGAATCCTTCTTTCCAAGAACAATACGAGACTGGAATAGAGGGGAGAACCGATAGAGGTACTCAAGGTACCCTCCGCCACACACCGTCAGGTGGCTTGCGGAGTATGGATGTAGATGTAGATGTAGAAGGAAAGCATTATATTTATCATCCATGTTATCAGCATTATAAACAACCTGCCTGTCTTGTTCCTTGACAAGGTATAAAAATCTCTCCATTTCTGTTGGATTAACTTTCCTCCATAGTGTGTAATTATATGTGACATTTGTTTGAGTACAAAAGCATTTTCCTGTTAAAATTCGTGCATCATCGTCTGAAACGCCATTCATCCTTTCACTAACAGAAGGAATAAAAATATTGTCAATGGCTGTGCTACTGTTCCCCTGCACCCTTGTTGGATAAAACACAGTCTGAATCAGATCATATGAATTTAGGAGATATACCAACATCCATTTTCTTGCTCCATCATATACAAAATTTATATTGAAGTCACCACATTAACTAATTTCTGGTACTTCCTACAAAGTGAATCAAGAACCCCCTCTAGCTTGAACAAAAATGCTCTGAAGTCAGAGCTAGGGAACCTGTAAACAACAACACCTGGAAGTTTAGTTTCACTAAATACAACTGCCCCTGCACAACATTCAAATATCTGTTCAGTGCAGTGCGTGATACGTCTATGAACGCAAATGAACTACTGTTTTTTTACGTACATAGCCACTCCCCCACCCCACAAGGAACTCTTTGAAAACCAACCAGCCAATCTGCATCCTTGTAAAGGAAGCCTCTGAATTGTCAAGTTATTTAAGTGGTGCTCCGATATACCATTAATTTCAGAGTTGACATCTATAAGCAGTTCACTGATTTTATCTCTAATACCTCTTATATTTTGATGAAATATGTTAATTCCTTCTCTACTGGGAAACATGATATCCTCTGAAGGTGAGCCCTTAGTTACAGGGACTTCCTTTAAGCAGGTATACCTATCAGCTGACTTCAACCTAAGAAAGGTGCAGCTCTGACACCAACTACTACAGGAATTTTTCCATTAGTGATCCTACCACCACCACCACCACCACAACCACTACCATCACCCACCTATAAGCTCAGCCAGCCACCGTTCCCATACCTATTGAGGTGCGGGCCATGCCTAGTTAAACCCGACCTACTGATAGACCCAACCGGCACCACTGAAATTTGGTCCATGTCCTCTGCGATCAGCGCCCCCTCCAGCCACATGTTAATGCTCCTAACAGCGGCATTCAGATGAGGCTGATCATGATGCTGAAAGAGTTGCGTGAAATGCTCATTAGTGCCACTTGTTTGAGTAGTTATCTTTACCAGGTCACCAAATACAACATATTCCCTGTCCTTATCAAGACTGTTTCCTGCTCCATCCACTATCACTACCTGATCCTCCTTCGCAAAATTCCTAGATAACATGCCATCAGTCACCTGAGCCAACCCTGCTCTAGGCTTCACAATGCTGGTGACTTGGTACTCATTCCCAAACACTTCCTGCAACTGCTGGCCCACACCTCTACCGTGCGAACTACCTAGCAGCAGAACCTTCTTCTTTCTGTTAGACTTTGCAACTGGCCTAGGCCTCCTACCTGCCTAGGACTGCTGCATGTTCCCTACATCTACAGCCACAAGAGGCTCCTCTACACTCAACATCGACATAGATACTCCGCAAGCTAACGTAAGGTGCGTGGAGGAGGGTACAATGTACCAGTACTTGTCGTTTCCCCTCAGCACTTCACTCGCAAATAGAGAGAGGCAAAAATTAATGTCTGTAAGCCTCCGTCTCGTATCTTATCTTCGTAGTCATTATGCGCGATTTATGATGGCGGGAGCAGAATTGGACGGCAGTCAACTTCAAATGCCGGTTCTCTAAATTTTCTCAATAGTCTTTCCAGAAAAGATCGCTGCCTTCCCTCCAGGGATTCCCATTTCACTTCCAGAAGCGTCTCCGTAACGCGTAAGTTTTGTTCGAACCAATAGGTAACAAATTTAGCAGCTCTCCTCTAAATTGCTTCGATGTCCTTCTTCAATCCGATTTCACTCGAGCAGTATCAAGAAAATGTCGTACCTGCGTTCTATATGCGGTCTCCTTTAAGGTGAACCACTCTTTCCTAAAATTCTCCCGATAAAGCGAAATCAACGATTTACCTTCTCTACCACAGTTTTCACATGCTAGTTCCACCTCATATTGCTTTCAAATGTTACGTTCAGTTATTTAAACGACTTGACTCTGTCAACCTGGACGCTAGTAATACTGTATCCGAATATTACAGGTTTGTTCTTCCTACTCATCCGCATTAATTCACATTTTTCAGGGCTTGCTGCTATTCATCACACCAACTAGAAACAGCAGTACTATCACACTTCTCGGGGGCACTCCTCACGATACCCGTGTCTCTGATGAACACTCGCCGTCGAGGACAACATACTGAGTTCTATTGTTTAAGAAGTCTTCGGGCCACTCACATGTCTGTGAACGTATTCCATATGATCGTACCTTCGTTATCAGCCTGCAATGGGGCACCGCGTCAAATGCTTTCCGGAAACCTAGAAATATCCACTCTGCCTGTTGACCTTCGTAAGTATTGCTCAGTATATCGTGTGAGAAAAGGGCAGTCTGAGTTTCGCACGAGCGATGCTTTCTAAAACCATGCTGATTCGTGAACATAAGCTGTTTAATCTCAAGAATGTTTATTGTATTAGAATTGAGAACGTTTTCAAGGATTCTGCAGCAAACAGAAACTAGGGACATTTCTCTGTAATTTTGCAGGTCCGTTCTTTTACCTTTCTTATATGCTTTTTTCCAGTCTCTTAAAACTTCCTGCTGGGCAAGAGATTCACGATAAATGCGGTCTTGGTAAGGGGCCACTGCCGTAGAATACTTATTGCAAAATCGAACTGGGGTTCCATCCAGACCTGGTGATTTATTTGTTTTCACATCTTTAAGCTACCTACTACGCTAGGTACGCTTATTTCTTTGTTGTCCATAAGGGAGCCTGTCCGGTGGTCAAGTGACGGTATGTTTGTTTGTACGGTTCTCCTGCGTGAACGATTTCTTGAACGTGAATTTTCCTATGTGAGAAACCGCGCTGCGTTGTCGGGTTGTTGTCATATGGGACCTCCTCAATAATGTACATCTAGTGCACTAGCGTCACGTATGCAACGCTTGCGCTAGAGAAGACTTCTAGCAAGAGAGGGCACTGGCAGTATGCGCAAGGTGGGTGCGCGACAGTGAATGAAACTTTATTGTCCTAAATTTGCTTCAAAAGTTGAAATTAAAATTACGACATTAAAAAGCAGTCATATGTAGCTGCGCACGTATTTAAATTAAGCTCGTGGTCGTGCGGCAACGTTCCCGCTTCCCGCGCCCGGGTTCCCGGGTTCGCTTCCCGGCGGGGTCAGGGATTTTCTCTGCCTCGTGATGACTGGGTGTTGTGTGATGTCCTTAGGTTAGATAGGTTTAAGTAGTTCTAAGTTCTAGGGGACTGATGACCTTAGATGTTAAGTCCCATAGTGCTCAGAGCCATTTCAACCATTTTTTTAATAAAATGTCAACAAATTATAAGTTACCATCTAAAAAAGGTCATTGTGGTAAAAACAATGTACATGAAACTTCTGGTATGATTTTTTTTTAGTAATTTAATTGAAAGCTTTGTTGCTTTGGTAAAAATAAAATTGGTTCTTTTTGTCGTGACAGAATAAATTACTATTAATCACACCAGATTTGTCGGAGAACAGCAGCAACATGTGTAATTGATCCAGCTTTAAGAAATTCTATTACCTTTTAGCGGAAAATTCGTGCGGTACTCTCCGACGTTAGAAAAGTCGTGGTGTTCCGTTCGGAGCAGGAGGCGGCTGTCTTTTCTCATTCGCGATATCGAAAATTACTAAAAAAATGAACAGAAATTTTTTTCGGAGGATGATCGCGCGGAGAAAACAGACGGAAGTTACATGAAAGAAACCTAAGGGACCAACTAATTGGATTTGTACGAACATATAAACGGAACTGAAAGAACTTGGAATAAATACTATAACGATGTCGTCACCGCAGCCTCCTGTTCCGACAGAACACACGCTGGATCATAAGCTGCATAAATCTTTTAAACAGGAAAGATTATCACAAGTATAATTAATGAAAATAAGGTTGAGAGATTTTCTTTGAAATTAAATAAACTTCAAGGCTTCAAGTTTTATATAATGAAACGGAAACTTACATTAACATGGCCACCCATTGTGGAGGTGGAGCGAATTTTCATGATATACATTCTCTCTTGTTTGTGGCTACATATATTTTTTAATCACTTAAACTCTTAAAGTTACAATAAAATGATTATATCAGTATGGAGCACAATACTTTTGCGTCTGACTCGCAACACATTCTCAGAACAGCTAGAGAGCGGCGCGGCTCCCTCCAGAAGTAAAAATTGGCAATTGTTATTTTGAAACATAGGTGCATCGTTTTTTTTTTTTTTTTTTTTACTGATCGATAGGAGCGTATAACAGTTTATAGCTATCGTGATATTCTGCGCTTTTCAGGAGCGCGGCAAAGATATCTGGTTACAACATTCATTGGTATATGTTAAAAGTTCGCACATACTGACGCGAATACAGAAAAAAAAACTTTTACACGTTAAAAATCGCAGTGATAAAGGCTGTAATGTCATAAACTGTGACTAGTGCAAATAGAAACAACAGCAAAAGGAACGCGGAGGAGGAGGGGGTGAGGCAAGAGAGTGAAAGGGGAGAGAAATGGGGGTAGAAAGAGGGAAGGAAAGGGGGGATGGAGAGATATGGTTGTATGGGTGTGGGAGAGATAAGATAGTAAAACGTGTATAACTCTCAAATAAAACACATGTGAAAAACTGTGAACATCAAACCTCTAGAAATGTATGTGACACGATAGCAAAGAAGAAACAGAAGTACTGCTGCCATTAACAGGCGCGGAAAATGACATATTCTACTGTCATATGGAAGATCCAGCCACTTCTCTGCTACTTCAGTGAAAGCAGGAGTCTGAAGCTGCTTACAACATTTCGAGTTTGAGTTGCACTGCTCATTTAAAATGGATCCGTGTTTGTAATCTGTTGTAATCTTTGTAACCTTTACTTTTTCGTAATCAAAAGTCTTCTAGTCTCCATGGTGTGTGCTGAAGAAGAAGCAGATGTTCAGCAGAAGTGGAATTGTACACATTTCGCTCACGTTTGCTTGGCGGGTACTCTTTCAATCTTACTTTAAACGGCCTCCCTGTCTGTCTTATGCAACAGTTAGGGCACCCATTACATCTAATTTTATAAACACCAACGTTTGTGAAATGTCTTCCCATGTTGTGAGAGAGTGGGTTGAATTTTGTTTTAGGCTACTATTTACAGAGAAAGCAATTTTCCTTATTTAACAGTCTACTTACCCAGTGTGATAAATTACCCAGAAAAGTATAGAAATAAATTTATTATTCTGCCTTCTTGTCTTCTAGATGCTGTTCCCTAAAGTTGAACACTTAACAGCTGTTTTTTACTTTACGATATGATAAACCAATCTAGGCTCATATGCATTGTACATTGTTAACTGCAATGGATTTAATTAGGATATTTCTTTTTGGAAACAGTGCGGTTCTAAATGTGTGCGCTCCTTTCAATGTATTGAAGAGTTTAAAAAAGTGGTTTTATGCGTCTATGGATGGCAATGAGTCAGCTACAGTGTATTATCTGCAAATGTTGGTTTATGAAAAATGTCAAAACTGATTTTGTTGTTATGTAACATCAGTTTGAAATCCAAAAAAATTATGTTCTCTATTATCATCTTGTATTTATTTTGTAATATTGATTTTAACATGATAGTCGTTAAAAATATGGAACATTTTTTGTAGATCTTGGCTACTGCTATTAAACACTATGGGTATGTAGTATATAAACTGAGGTCATCAGTCCCGTAGAACTTAGAACTACTTAAACCTAACTAACCTAAGGACAGCACACACATTCATTCCCGAGGCAGGATTCTAATCTGCGACCGTAGCGGTCACGCGGTTCCAGACTGAAGTGCCTAGAACCGCTCGGCCATCCCGGCCGGCTAAGAGGAAGGGATGGATCCTGTAATTTTTAACTTATTTATTTAACAGAAAAATGTTTTCAAATATGGAAGCTACATTGATTTTAGTGTGCAAAAATCTCGCTAGTTTGTGATATGGACAGTTTATCCAGTGAACGATCGGGAAAATAGTTTAGTTTTTTTTATGTACTTTTAACTGGCTTCTCAAGATAAGGGGTTTAGGCTTCATATTAACTTCTTTTTTGTGATTCTTTCATGAGATTTTTAGTTGTATCTAAAATATTCATAATTTATTTTTGTAATCTAGGGGTAGCATCATTAACGATTTCGGAGATACCATCTTCCGCGAAAAATGCTAACGTTTTGACTACGTATTCGCTTTTTTGTGATAGGAAGCGTATTTCCTTTAACAGTACTCATACCTAGAGTCTTGATGTTCTTTAATTTTCGGTTAATGGTAGTAACAGCTCTTCTTTCCTTTTATTGCGAATGCTTATATTTGACTAACTTTACTTCTTTTTCTAAAATTTCACTGCATTCATGTCCTATTCTGGTCTGTTGAGATTTCTCTATTTTTGCAGCATCAAGAGCACTTTTAAGGTTAACAGTAAAATTATCAACGATTGTAAAGTCGTTTAGCCTAGGTTCAAAATTATATTTAAACGTGTTCTTCGGAAGGAAATATAAACAACCTGAGAAGGTTAACCATAGCATATACAGCGTGGTCAGAAAATGTCCGAAACGCTTGTAGGGATGTTGGAGGGCAGGTTGTACTGAGACATAAATGTTAAGAAAGAAATTCGATACGTTGCTCCGTTTTCGAGTTATTTAGCATTGAAGTTAGCCAATCAGATCGTCGCGCGCGTAGATTCAAGTTTCAGCTAACGAGTCAAATAGTCGTTGGGCAACACCGCCCCTGGCAGGCCGCTTGAATGCGAGCGCGCGACGCCCCGATTGGCTAAATTCTATGCTAAATAACTCGGAAACGGAGCAACATATCGCATTTCTTTCTTAACATTTATGTCCCAGTACAACCTGCCCTGTAACATCCCTTCAAGCATTTCACACATTTTCTGTCCACCCTGTTTGCAACTGACTGGCTGTTTACTGTTTCTAGAAGAAGGATTCATTCTTCAGTTGTTGCTCCAGCCATGTGTAAAATTTAAAAGATACTAGTGTGTCTAATGAGCTAAAAGGGATCTCAAGGTGTGAAGTCCAGACCTCGTTCAACCCTGACCAAGAACATACCGCATGCTGAGTACAAAAAAACCTTCCGGTCACGACTGGGACTGAGATACCGGTATCAAGAAGACAACATACCGTCTTGCTGTCAATTCCGCAACAAATGAATGGGTTCCTATGTCTGTTCTATATGAATCTAGTCAGAATACCGCCACGGAAAGCGATCAAGCGACCATCACCTGCTGCACCCTTAGGAATTAGTCAACTCCTTTTTTCAACTCCTTCTCCTGCTGCGGGCAATCCCGCCTAAGTTGTTATAAGGCATTACAGAGAAAACACCTGTTGGGTATTGCACCTTGGTTTTTGCCACGCACGCCATTAACGTAGCCTAACTATTTCCTGCTCGGCACCCCTTCCTTGCTCAACATAGCTGAACTATTGAGTTAGTGTTTCATGCCTCACACTGAGCAAATGGGTGAGAAAGCATTAGGTCTGCTCCATATGTTGGTAAACATTGGACAGAGGATGTTCAACCTTATGCCTCAAATATTCAGGCTATCACGCCAGATCTTATGGATCTAGCTTGTGGCCCCACAGCTTGCGCCTTGTGAGGCCTCCCGTGGCTGTGAGGAGGGTTCAAAGGAACATAGTAATAAGATACACAGGTGACTTTGGTACTTCGACAACAAATGGACTGGCACTTACAATACGGCTATGTCCATTACATTTGTTAATATGGGATAATACAGCTGAGTATTTGCTTCAAAGAAGGAATTTAGCTAAGACACGGGATATTAAGGCTACATATCTTGGAAGAAATAAGGAGATTAGAGAAGAAGTAATCAGTACAAGGGGAGGGCAGCCGGGTTGGACGCACGTGACTAAACTGACAGAAATGAAATTCCTCCTTCTGATGCATCAAGCTAACACGATGAAATAGTTTCCAAGTTTAGCGCTCTTGTAGTTGTGTAGTAGTAGTAGTAGTTGTTGTTGTTGTTGCTGTCTTTGTTGTTATGTGAACGCTGTGGGTGGAGTTGGGTTGTGGGCTGGGAAGTTGTACAGGTATGATCTTATTTTATAATAGCTTTTATTAACAACGTAAGTATTTCCACATATGCACAATTACTTCAGTAGATCGTAAGGTGGTTAACAACAGATCAACAGTATTCTGCCCTGACCTTCTTATTATGTAAAAATGGGCATAATACAACAATGAAAATAAAAAAACTTCGTAAACATTACAAGACATACACAAGTCAAAAGCATCTCAGGCCTTTTGACACAAAAGTGGGCACCAACCAAGAACAACAATATGCACATTCTCTCTCTCTGTGGTAAACTACTATCAGGCAATCAAATGAACACAGTACCATAAATTAGTCAAAGGGCAACCAGATCTGCTTCTACTACCAAGGGCGTCCACCAGCAACTTAATGCTACTACATACAACAAAGGTATCAGTGCCATCCTGTCTGTCGATAACATCAGCAACATAAAATTCAGAAGACATATATCTATGTACAATAGTTGAACACACCTTCATTGTGGTTATGGCTACAAACACAAATGCAGATCTCTGTCTCGTATAGTAGTAGAACACTCTCTGAGATGAGGTACATTACAAAAAGCACATTCTAGTGCCCTCACATCTAGATGTGACGTATCATAACTTGTAACAGACTCTTCATATTCAAATCGCATACACTAACCAATAGCTGTCTTCACTGTACACAGCACCTGCCCTAAAATAATCCCAATCTGACAAACTTTCAGCTGCCCATCAAACATTTCGGACCACTAAAGCACACTCCTAGTTTTCTCTAAATCACAGCTGTAAAAAAACCACTCTTCTCCGTAACCGGCTGTGGTTGTCATCTCCTGTGGCTACCAGAAATGGAAAGGTCTGCTCTCCAGGCAAACAATGTCCGCGACAGTTTGGCCGCGTCCCACGTTGACCATTGACCGCCAAGGCTGCCCCACTCCTCGGCACACTACGTTCCTGCTGGACTTCTTTCTGGGTTACTGGCTACCAACCAACTGGTTTTACTTCCGCTCTGTCGCTCAATGAGGGCCTCAGCGGCACCGGGTTGTAGCCTCCACATAGAACGAGACACCTGGCATGGCATGCCATCTAAAATCGCCAGGTTCTCGGCTCCAGCGGCGTGAAACCCAAAAGCTTCGTCTCGCACGGCATACACGATTCTGTAAGTGTGGGATGCAGGTATTTAAGTTAAAAATGTGGTCCACCTTTTACACCCCAAAGCGAAGAGCTACAGGGGATGGACAAAAATATAAAAACTTTGAAAACATAACACACAGCAATGTCTAATACTGCGTAGGAAACCCCGTTGGTATTCAAAACAGCTTTCAGTCGTCTAGGAATGGATAAATAGGGATCCTGTTTGGTTTTCAAGGCTATCTTGCACCATTCTTTCTGCACAATAGTGGAAAGTACAGTTAACGGTGATGGACGTGGACAGCGATGACGCACCTTTCTGTCAAAAGCAGACTAAAATATAACGATAATATTGAGGGCTGGGTTGGGTTGGTTTGTTTTGGGGGAGAAGACTAGACAGCGAGGTCATTTGTGTCATCCGATTAGGGAAGGACGGGGAAGGAAGTCGGCCGTGCCCTTTCGAAGGAACCATCCCGGCATTTGCCTCGAGCGATTTAGGGAAATCACGGAAAACCTAAATCAGGATGGCCGGACGCGGGACTGACCCGCCGTCCTCTCGAATGCGAGTTTAGTGTGCTAAACACTGCGCCACCTCGCTTGATGGAGTGTGGTGACGAGGACAGATGCGACAATTCGTCGTTGAGCTTACAAAACCAGTGATGAACGAAGAGAAGTGTGTAAACAGAGGTCTGTCGTCTTGGAAAACTTCATGACATTTCGGGAACAAACATTTACCATGGTATGGGCCTGATCGACCAAAATGGCCAGATAATCCTTGGCAGTAATATGACCTGGCAGAGTAACCAAATCATCACCGAACCCCCACCATGTTCCACTCTTGGAAAGCAAAGTTGACCAGTGTTTGGAAATAGCGTAAAACAAGATTCTTCCGACGAAATGAGTTTCGTCCATTGCTCAGTAGGCCATGCCTTATATAACTTCGGCATCACGTTTTCCTGTTGTTGGTATTTGCAACACTGTAAGAGTGGTTTTGGAATTCCAGCTCGTCATGTATTTCCCTCAGTACTGTTTTGTTGCTCACGCAGTTCGCTAGTGCGACATTCAGTGCCTGTAGAAACATGAAGCATTTCGGCTACCTTGTTTACCAAGCACCAACAAGTTGCCCACTTTCGAATTCACTTAGGTCCGACATAACCCACTCGCAACTATACTGAACGCTCTTCTAACCAGAAGCGACACTTGTAACGTACTGGGGACACTGCACAGGCGTCGTTCATGGTAAAATACAACAGTGCAACCTTCAGGCTTCGCTATCGTCTGCATTTATGTTGAAACATCCATTTCTCGATGTTTCCCCCAATTTTTGTCCAACACCTTTATCTTCTCCTTTATTTCATCATTTTGTTATACACATTATTGCTACAGGCTCTGACCTTTTGTGAGACAACTTATTACACTGTTTGTCAGATTTTAACCACAATCTACTTGTCCTGAACGGCAACGGCCTAACCGCACCGGTTGCCGCCAGATCACCGAAGTTAAGAGCTGTCGGGCGTGGCCGGTACTTGCATGGGTGACAATCCGCCGTCATGCGCTGTTGCCATTTTTAGGGGTGCACTCAGCCTCGTAATGCCAATTGAGGAGCTACTCGACCGAATAGTAGCGGCTCCGGTCAAATAAAACCATCATAACGATTGGGAGAGCGGTGTGCTGACCACACGCCCCTCCTATACACATCCTCATCTGAGGATGACATGGTGGTCGGATAGTCCCGATGGGCCGCTTGTGGCCTGAAGACGGACGGAGTGTATTCGTCCCGAAGTATCTGTCAACATCTTCGAATGGGTCTCTGCTTTTGAGAAGAGTAGTACGATTTTTGTTACTGCACTTACTACCACTTCGAAAAATTTGCATAGTGTGACAACGCACGTGGAACATCATTGATATATTTTGTGAACAACAAAGTTCGCTAAATGGAGACCGTTGGCATACCGTGCTTCATTGCTTCATGTTCGGAACGCCCATCGCAGTGTGGAAGTGGTTCAAATGGTTCAAATGGCTCTGAGCACTATGGGGCTTAACCTCTATGGTCATCAGTCCCCTAGAACTTAGAACTACGTAAACCTAACTAACCTAAGGACATCACACAACATCCAGTCATCACGAGGCAGAGAAAGCAGTGTGGAGGTGGAGCGTTCTAGTATTTACCATGTTTAGTTGGTATGGGAACTGTTGATGATTAAGCGAAAATTATTCAGATACTCAGTGCTGACGAATTAGGAACGGTTTCCATTAGATCAGTTAATGTAATGTTGAAACTTGAAAAAAAATCTCGTAAATAATTTAAAGAATCACGTCCATTGAATTTGTATTAGTTACTGATGTATCTATGAATATTATGCAGACCATTGTGATTGTATCTAACTTCACAAAATGGAGGGATTCACTTTCCAAATCTAATAGACTCTGTGTGCATCTTTAGAATGGACTGTTGAACATTCGCTGCCTTCAATGTATCGTTGTTCACGCAGTGAATGTTAGCACAATAAAGGCAGAGTCGTTTTAACGATTACAGAGAGATGCTTTTGGACTGGAGAATTACATTAACAGAAACTGTATTTCGAAATGGATGCTAAAGTTTTCCAGTACTTCTTGGCTACATTTAAAATCTTCCTTTGAAAGAACATTGGCGAGAGATGCGAACAGAAGAGAGCATTGTTCTGTTTAGTTGTTGCGACATCTCACGATTGTCGGCGAATGCAGGGGCTCAGCGTTGCAGTGGTCTGTCGCCCATTACCGCCTTTTTTTTTTCACCGCGGTGTTTTCTATGGCATGAGGGCGACTCGTAAAGAAGACTGGATTTCGCGGTGTGCTTGGCTTGTAATCGCCGCCATTCTCACAAAAGGCGCACGGGACGGAAGGAAGGGATAATGAAAAAAACTTTTCCGACAAGGTTAAAATATCGCCGGGAACAACTGTAAGAAGTTTGCAGACCTGGAAATAAAGGGCAGAGCCGTAGATAACGCTTGTTTCCTTCGCAGTTTCCGAAATACCTGTAACATACCTGAAATTCTGGTTTGAGGCAAAAGCATGTTAGCGTATCAGCTAGCAACCTTTGTGAAGCAGCATTTTCAAAAGTCACAGATATAGTGTGACAAAACTTTCCAAAGTAACAGATATAAAAACACTAAGAACAATAAAGTAGCTAGCAACCACAGAGCAGGTATTTATGAGAACCGTACAAAAACTAAAAACTACTCCGCCGGCCTAGAAGACATACCAGCCATTGTGGTGAAACAATGCATACGGAGCACAACAGCTGCATTATCAAACTCGCTAAGTGAGTTACAGGTAACACAGAAGACGTAGGAAACTGTAGGCCGAGTTCTTTGCTGTCATCACTCTCAAAAGTAGCGCAGTTATTGTCCCGGTAGCATACTGGGCTGACTACTGTGCCTGACATACATCATTTACTTTCCTAATAGTGCTACAATATTAGTGATGAGAAAAAAATTCTCTTCTCAAATCAATAAAAAACAAGAAGTGCCCTTGTAGGGAAATGAAATGAAACTATCAAAGACGTTCACAAACAGTCATTCTGCAATTAAGTTACATTGAGAATATAGATAGTAAAAAGCCATTAATTACTGTTCGATGATTACACTGTGAAATTAATTGTAGATAGTATCGGTATGGTCTTCGTTGCAAATACAAAATTTGTAGAAACGAATATTGGTTGCTAATTGAAACGGAGTTAACACACAAAGATAATCCAAAATCAGCCAGTTGTGCCCTTAGAGTCCTATCACAGTGTGCCATAGCCAGTACTTTTTAGTTTCATACTGTCTATACGAACGCCCAAGTCTTAGACCCGAAAATATTTTCCGGGAACAAATTCGCAAATTATCAACAGTTTCAAAACAAAAAATAGGCCTCTAAGAATAATTAAGAAAAGATGATAATCGGACACATCATAATAATCAGTTGAAAAACACCAAGTAAGTAAATTTATCAAACAGTGCGAACGTCAAATGATCTTATAATCACTACATAAACAGCTCTATCCACGAAAATGGAACAAGATTCAGACTGAAAGTTACATATACCAAGAAAGACTGAATAAAGGACTAAAACTACCATCTTCTGCCACAGAATAAAATGACACGATAAACTGACTAAGGAGGTTCAAGATATAGATAAAGTAAACTAATTTTTAAAAAAAGCAGTTAAATAATCTGCTAATGTTTAAAACTGTGAATGGCTATTCAAGTGACAGACAATGGGTACAGCAGTTTTCGCACTATAACGTAGTTCGTTCTGGATCACCCTATGTAAGAGCTCTGTAACATAACGTCACCATCATCCGTTTTCTAATTTCAACATATAGTTCGTCTCAGTTTTTCAGGCGAGCAAATTGTGGATACAAAATAGAAAGCAAACGTCGTCATTGTGGTCTTGATGTCACATGACAGTGTGTTTAGTGTGTCCAGTGATTGATGTTGAGAAATGAATGAACGTTGTAGAAATAGGTTTGTATTTTATAAAATATTTTTTTGTAAGAATTTATAAACAAGTACTGTACACCGGGTATGAACTGGATGAGTTTGTGTGTTATTAATAGATCGGCATTATATTTCGGAGGATGGAGGCTCCAATCCCCATCCGACGACCCTGGTTTATATTTTCCTTCTTTTCCCTAAATTCATAGAATTCATTTTAAAGGTCAACAACCAGCTATCTGTCCCGATCTTGTCAAAATAGAGCCGTATACAAATACTTCTAAAAGTTAACTACTTTTTCCGTACTCAGAAATACCATGAGACGTCCCGTGTTTTTGTAAAAGTGATCCGCAGATGAAACTACTACTACTGCTACAACTACCTCTACTATCAATGTATCTATGACAACAAATGAAAAGCGTTATAAAAGAAAGTAGTTATTTGATAGTAGGACTGTATAATTAAAAGTAGATTTTACACTTCAAAGAAATACTATCGGTAGCTGTTGAAAGAATTAATACGAAATTATTTAACAGAACACGTAGCTATCCCCCCATGGTACTCAAAATGGGTCAGAATACTTTTGCAGAAACGACGAAAAAACATGCCAAATTTAAACGAACGCAAAATTCCACAGATTGATGATCTTTTACAGAAGTTCGAAATTTAGCACGGACTTCAGAGGGAGATGCTCATAATAGTCTCCACGACGTCTGGAAACCTGCCAGAAAATCCAAAGATATTCTGGTCGTATGTAAAGTACGCTAGCGGCAAGACACAATCAGTGCCTTCTCTCCGCAATAGCACTGGAAATACTATCAATGACAGTGCTGCTGAGCTAGAGGTTCCGAAATGCCTTCACCAAAGAAGACGAAGAAAATATTCCAGTATTCCAATGAAGAACAGCTGCCAACATGTGTAACTAGGAAGTAGACATCCTAGGAGTAGTGAAGTAACTTAAATCACTTAATAAATGCAAGTCTGCCGGTCGAGATTGTATACCAGTTAGGTTCCTTTCACAGTATGTTCATACAGTAGCTCCATACTTCATACTTATATACAACCGCTCGCTCGACGAAAGATCCGTACCCAATTACTAGAAAGTTGCATAGGTCACACGGATATTTAAGAACGGCGGTAGGAGTAACCCAATAAATTACAGGCCTATATCGTTAACGACGATATGTGGCAGGATTTTGGGAGCAAACGGGGTGAAGCGAAATTCTTGCACTCGGGCTTCGCAGCGCGACAACGCACATGCTGGGGATTAAAAAAAAAAAAAAAAAAAAGTGGCTCACAAAGTTTCGCCTGACGAGTACATCTAGCAGGAAAAGGACGTTAGAATGCGGCAATCTGGCAACACTGTAACCACATGTGCTGTACCTACCTCTGTTAGCACATCATAGTCCTGTCCTGCTGTATAGTTGTAGCAGTGGGTAGAATTTTTGGTTACCATGCAGAACGTCGAGGGTTCGAACCTGCGTTGGGGTGCATTATTTTATTTTTCTTTTTCTTTTCTTTTCTTTTCTTTTCTTTTTTTTTTTTTTTTTTTTTTTTTTGCTAATTTCATTCTGATTTTTCATACTGTAATATACACCGTTTCTTATATCACATGTATCTAGGTTTGCAAAATTTTGTAACGCTGAGCATAACAAATACGTGGTTGCACAAATAAGAAATAGACAGGTGAAACAAATGACCTGTCATAGGGGAGAATAACTACAAACACAAAACCATTTTCGTGATGCTAAAGATGATATCATAGTACAATAACACAAACATCTGCTTGTCTCTTATACTATATATAATACGAGCGCTCAGATGTCACACATTAGCAATCAGGGAAAGTAATAATGTCCATATTAATGACTGCATGACCTTCACAACAAAATACGTTATCCTAAGAACAACAGATGCTAAAAACGACCTCCCTGCAGGTCCAAACATTTCGCAGCCCGCTGGATCATACAGCTCTGTTCCCTTCGTAGCAAGGCTGCGTCCACAGTAACAAGGGCAGCGTGATTACACCCTACCAATTCTTCCACATTCGTCGGCGGAGTAGAGTACACGTACTCCTTCAGGTATCCCCACAAGAAGAAATCGAGGGGATATAGGGCAGGTGAACGCGGTGGCCATATAACTGGACCGCCACGTCTGAGCCATTTCCTTGGAAATGTTCTGTCCAAATACTGCAGAGGAATATCTTCGAGCGCATCAGGCAGATAGTTTGAGAGGAATTCCTGATACCTTCGTGCAGTCAACAGGTCAGTCAACACGTAGAGGCCCAATTACCTGTCGTCCAATATTCCGGTCCAGACGTTGATACCAAAGCGAACTTGATATCCACTGTCGCGGGTGATGTGCTGGTTAACCTCACACCAATGGTGAGCATTGTGCATGTTGAAGACACACTCACGAGTGAATGCTGCTTCATTCGATCATATTACGGTGTTCACGAAGTCATCGTTGGCTTCCTCTTGGCGTTGGAACCATTCACAGAATGGCATCTGCTGACGGCGATATGAAGGATGCAGGTGTTGCCTGAAAGGATAATGGTAGGGGTGCAGTCCATGCTTGTGCAGCACGTTAACGACCGTGCGTTGCGAGACGAGCAGCTGCCTTGCTACACTAAGTGTAGGTTCTTGGTGTATGACCTCTACAATAGCTTCCTCAGTAGCTGGAGTACGGTGAGTCCGTGGACGACCTCTGTCACGCAATGGTGGAAGGAGAGAACCTGACTCCTGAAAGCCGGCCGAGCTGGCCGAGCGGTTCTAGGCGCTGCAGTGTGGAACCACGCGACCGCTACGATCGCAAGTTCGAATCCTGCCTCGGGCATGGATGTGTGTGATGTCCTTAGGTTAGTTAGATTTAAGTAGTTCTAGGTTCTAGGGGACTGATAACCTCAGAAGTTAAGTCCCGTAGTGCTCGGAGCCATTTGAACCATTTGAATCCTGAAGGCGCAGCTCCAGACGACGAAACACATTTTTATCTGGATGGCGTCGACGAGGATATCTAGCAGCATATTCACGAGCAGCAACACCAACCCGGTTATCAGACGCAACAAGGACCAGAAGGATATCCACATATTCATCGTTTGTGTATGATATACGTCTGCCACACTGGTTTAGAGGTTTACAATGAGAAAAATCGGTACATTTATGCATGTACTGTACATTGGAGTCTGTCAAGGATGCGTTACTCCGCTCACAACTAGTCCCTGTCCGGTGGACAGCGCATGCAGTATAAACACGCCGTCAGTCCTGCGCGCTGTTCCACCTAACACCCATTACCCCCCTGACAGATAGTGTTCTGCATGATTCATTCAGATACCGCTAATTGTGAAATGTTCGGGTTCGAATTACACTGTTTCCCTAACGGTAAGAGACGTGAAGTTTCCACAACCCCATCGATAAAATAATAATAATAATAATAATAATAATAATGCATTGAGATACGTACTAAACAGCATGCTGTTACCAGACTCAGTGCTGAAAGGCATGATTAGTGGGATCATGGTGGTAACACATACAAATAGTGTGGTGTCACCGCCAGACACCACACTTGCTAGGTGGTAGCCTTTAAATCGGCCGCGGTCCGTTAGTATATGTCGGACCCGCGTGTCGCCACTGTCAGTAATTGCAGACCGAGCGCCGCCACACGGCAGGTCTAGAGAGACTTCCTAGCACTCGCCCCAGTTGTAGAGCCGACTTTGCTAGCGATGGTTCACTGACAAATTACGCTCTCATTTGCCGAGACGATAGTTAGCATAGCCGTCAGCTACGTCATTTGCTACGACCTAGCAAGGCGCCATTATCATTTGCTATTTATCTTGTGATACATGTACCGTCAGATCGATGTTCACCAATTATGAATTAAAGTTAAGTATTCCAGTAGTTACTTACGTTCTTTGCTACTATAAATTCCCTTAACTGTTCCAGACCTCACGCCAACCTGCGTGAGCTTAAACGCGTGCCTTTCGGCTGTCTCCTAGTGGCTTGGCTGTCTTGCCAAGTCACAATAAATAGTAACCGAGTTTGGACATTATTCCCAAAGCACGTTGCTAGCCCTACTGGTAACGTAAGGCCCTAACCAAATGTAATGGAAGTGAACGAGGCAAGAATAATAGTTTGTACTAATCTACGGGACCATTGAAGGAAAGTACAAAGAAAACAGGTTGCGCATTTAGCAGATGAAGTGGTGCGAATAAATTCACGCCCACGACGTGGAAAGAGATTCTTTAAAAGCTGATCAACCTTCTATTTGTACGATTGTAGTATGCAGGTGAAAATGCTTTCTAGAGGAACCGCTGCAATCTCTGTTGTCGATTAAGATGCCAAATACCACACCACCTAAACTACATTTATCAAATGAAAAACGTATGACTCAACCCATGCACGAACCATCGACTTCCTGCGTGCTTACCCAAAGCTCTGTCCATTGTACCAACTGTGCAGCACCACGAACATGTGCTGACAGAGGTAGATACCATACACGTGGTTACAGTGTTGCCAGATTGCCATTCTTTAACGTCCTTTTTCTGCCGGTTGTACTCTCCAGACGAAATTTTGTGACAGAAATTTTTTTATAGCTGGCATGTGAGAAGCCGCGCTGCGAAGCCCGAGAGCGCGAATTTCGCTTCACCCTATATGTCAGTGGCGGATACAGAAAAATCTCAAGGAGGGGGTGCTAAAGATATCTTAAGCTACTGTTGCTTTTACCATAATTAAAAATAATGAAGTCACATGCAGACTTTAAGGAAGTTTTATTTCAACTGATTATACACATATACAAGACAATGCCATCTTATGATATAAAAAAGTTAGAGTAGTTCTCTTCCTAAAATGGTGAATTCTGTGCGTCTATTCTTCCTGGCAAATTATTTAGTTACATCGTCAGTAGGACAATCAATGTCAGGGTGAGTATTCAACAGAGCTAAGTCGATCCCTATGTGCCAGACAGAAAAGTATTAAATACGATGACGTGGACGCGCGTGCTACATCGGGAAGTACAACTACCCGATAACCCGATTCAGTCGAGTCGAAGAAACAAACGAACAGCGTGCGGGCTGACTGGCGTGGGCGGTGCGGGTGGCAATGCGGGCGGCCCCCATATGTATCCGCCTCTGGCATATATTGTGTTCGAACATTATGAACTGCGCCGAAGTGGGCGGTCTATTGACACACCGTGAACACTCATGCAGGAAACGTCGTGCTTGTGAAACACAACCAGCTCTTCACTCGCATGGTGTTGAGTGCTGTCGACGAGGAATTTTAAATGGATTCTGTATTCCTAGATTTCCAGAAGGCTTTTGACACCATACCGCACATGCAACTTGTAAACAAATTGCGTGACTGCGGAATATCTTCTCAGTTATGAGTCAGGATACGTGATTTCCTATCGGAGAGGTCACAGTTCGTAGTAACTGACGGGAAGTCATCGAGTAAAACAGAAGTGATTTCTGGCGTTCCCCAAGGCAGCGTTACAGTCCCTATACTGTTCTTTATCTATGTAGACGATTTAGAAGACAATCTGAACAACCGTATTATGCTGTCTGCAGATGATTCTGTCGTTAATCGTCCAGTAAAGTCATCAGACGATCAGAAGAAATCGCAAAACGATGTAGATAAAATACGTGTATGGATAAAAAATCGGCAATTGACCACAAGTAATGAAAAGTGTACGGTCATCCACATGAAAGCTAAAAGGGATCCTGTAGACTACGCTTACACGATAAATCAGTCAAATGTGAAGGCTATAAATTTAACTAAATAATCAAAATTACAATTACCAGAAACTTAAACTGGAAAGAACACATCGAAAATGTTGCTGGGAAGGTGAAGCAAAGACCGTGATTTATTGGCAGAACACTTACAAGATATAACATACCTACTAAATAGATTGCCTTCATTAGGCTTGTCCATCCTGTCTTAGAGTTCTGCTGCGCAGTGTGGATCCTTACCAGATAGGATCAACGGAGTACATCGAGAAAGTTCAGAGTGTGTCAGCCCGTTTTGTACTATCGCGAAAGAGGGGAGACAGAGTCACGGACATGATGCAAGCTTTGGGGTGGAAATAAATAAAACAAAGGAGTTTTTCATTCCGGCGGGGTATTATCACGAAATTTCAATCACCCCAACCTTCTCTTCCGAATGCTAAAATCTTTTGTTGACGCCGACTTACATAGTGATAAAAAGCTCGTCATAATGAAATAAGGGAAATCAGAGTTTGTACGGAAAGACACAGGCGTTTGATTTTCCCGAGCACTTTCGAGAGTGGAATAATAGAGGCTTAGTGTGAAGGTGGTTTGAAGAACCCTCTGCCAGGCAAGTGAGTATGATCTGCAGAGCAGCCATGTCAGTGTAGAAGTACATTAATAAATAACTATTTTGATGGTGTTGCTCTTAAAATATACGTTCTATATTCTAGATGTGTTAATCCTGTGTCGACACATTTTAACTCCATTTTCCAGAGGTTTCCGTTAGCCATATTAAGCAATTACAGCATCTTCTCTTGAATAAAGCTGTTTCTTCCTCAACACTTCTGGATACCAAATCATAATGATTTTTATATTCCTGCAACGGTAAATAATAACTCGATTCTCTTAGCTCAGTATAAATACCTCGAGTCAGTGCCCATTTATGAAATACTTCATGTGTTATAAGTTATGAACTAGATAATAGCATTGTAACAAGGAACTAAATAATAAAAAGTATATGCCAACAAGACTAAGTACTCTTAGAACACAATAAGTAGAGGAAACATGCTAGGAAATGGCTACTAAAATCAAAATAGTTAGCAGAAAAGAAAATATATGTGTTATAATTAATGTATCTTTAGAACTATAAATCTTAGTGGTTGTACTACACTGGTTGAAGCTCAATTGCCATTGTTAACTATAAATTATTAAGCCAATAGAATACAGATCTTATAACGCACCATTGTAGGAAAAACAATGGTAGTAATAATAATAACATATAAATAGAAAATGAGACACAGTTAAGAATTAAGAAAGCATACAGGGACTATCAACAGTAAATAAAAAGTAAGAACGGAACTGTTCTCAGATACTCCATGGAGTTACATTTAATAAACAATTAGTTTAAAAAGTGCAGCATTTTCTAAAAAACAATAAACACTAACTCCGGTAACGGAAATCAAAGTAGGTCTACATCAAACAGCATTTATGAACCAGAAGTAGTGGACAGAAACTCTTTCAAGAATAGGAAATTACAAGTTGTAATGTTCTATGACACTTTATTTTTCTGTTGACAGGTTACTTTATTTCAATGAAATGAATATATAACGAATTCAGTTATTACGGTGAAAACGATGTAAAATATTTTATTGTTCTGAGTGGAACAAAATAATTTTTTGAAATCGGTGTCAACGGCAAAAGACTCAATTAATGAATCGAATTAGCCACAGTCTCAGCACATTTTGATTTATATAAATCGAATAACTGTTGCAACCTTACAGCCGCCATCAATTCGATAAGAGTGAAATAAAAGCAAATGTATTACAGAATTAGTGAAACATGAGCCTCGCTTTATGTACACATGCAAAAATAAATGAGTAGATATCTGAAACAGTGCAATGATACAAAGTTTGTGTAGTTGTAAACTAAACGACATGTTTAATCTCATATTTAAACAATAGTAAAACGTACAAAGGCTGGCGCCAGCGGCCATGGAGAAAGCAGCAGTGACAAACTTTACCTGGGTTGTCAGTCTTTCTACTGGTTTGATGGCGTCTACCATCTTTACCTGCCTTGTGCTAATATCTTCATCTCTATGTGAGCGGTTCTAGGCGCTTCAGTCGGGAACTGCGCGACTGCTACGGTCACAGGTTCGAATCCTGCCTCGGGCATGGATGTGTGTGATGTCCTTAGGTTAGTTAGGTTTAATTAGTTCTAAGTTCTAGGCGACTTATGACCTCAGAAGTTAAGTCGCAAAGTGCTCAGAGCCATTTGAACCATTTTTGCTAATTTCGAATACTATCCCTTTGGAAAAATGACATTAAACGTAAGAAAACGTTTAACTTCTGAACGTGACTAAGCAATGTGATTACATTATAGGCCTGCGGAACATTTTAGAAGTTGTAGCATTAATGTAGATCACGCATAAAAGTACAAAAGATAAGAAAATATACAAAATGTACAATGTTGATGAGGACATGGCTGTCCAAGGTGACGTCAACAGATGTCTTGCTGTGTGGGCAGTTGGAGTGTGCTGCGAATGCAGTAGCAGTAGAACAGACAGTGGCGGAGGCAATCCATTAGCTTGCGGTGTACTGGGAACCAGGGGCTCTCGTTCATATTAGAGGGCTGTGCGGATGTCGTCGTTGCCGGTAAGCATCTCGCAAAATTAGGTCAGAGGTGAATGAGGGGTCATGCTGCAGGGGGGATCCAGGTATAAACACAGTGTATTCTGTTACAGCAAGTGTTTTAAAAGGATTGCACTAAGTACTGTGCTAAATTAACATTTTTCTTTAAAGGAATTTTTGAAGTTAGCGTAATTTAAATTTCTTCTAGCACTTCAAGTAACACTAATAAAATTGCAAAAGACTCTTTAGTAAATGATAACTATAAGTTTGGAGGAGTTACATAATTATACACGATACTGAATGATTTGAACTGACAGGATGAAAATTTAAGTTACGCTAGAAAATTGAATTCTTTTCACTGATGAAAGTCTGGTACTTTTCAGACAGTTTTATCATGGTAAATTATCATGGTTCACACACGAACACTAGGATGCCCCAAAATGTCCACGTGCGCGTTGTAGTGTGTGCCACTAGCTTTTAGGGAAAGGGGTGTTATCTGCCCGATCGGGATGGTTCTTTAAGAAAGCCGCAAGCTTGTCGTTACTCTACGGGTGGAAATTTTGAAACTTTGTCTCAGCCTGTCCTGTTACAAGGACCTGAACAAGTTCCCAGTCGTTTTTCCTGTCTTGATCACTAGACTCTGATGGTTGTTGAGTGATTATTGAAGGCAGCTCCCATTTACTGCTGATGTCAGTGTGACCATTATGTGAATAAGAAATTCGTCATCTGCCAGTGAACAAAAGCAAAGACTGCAACACATTCGAAGTTCCTCCTAACGTGTCAGTTGGATACAGACAAAATATCAGCACCCACATCTGGACGATAAATATGAAATCTGGAACAGTATTAACCAAAGCGGAAGGAAAGTATGCCACGTAAATATGATGAAAGAGTTTGATAAAATCAGTAGGCAACAAATATGAAACAGAAATTGTTCTTAGGGAGTGACTGCTGACTGATGTTTAACAGCCCTTTGATGACAAGGTCGTGCTGATGACCCCCATTATTTTGCTTAACAATGCATTTGGTAGTTCATGCTGCTCATTGTTTTGCTGTAGTGCAGAAGGTATATAGCTTGTCATCTTCAGTTACGTAATAGTAGTCGGTGGACTTCTGGTTACCACAACTGTGTAAACGATACTCCAAACACAAACAGTCTCAATGTTAACAATACAGAATGCTTCCGACGTAACTTATATGTACACATCGATTTGTTCGTCCATGAAAGAGACAGGATAATGTAATAACTATTAAGGATGCGAAAGAAAATTATTACATAGGCTCGCAGATGGCAGACTTCTCTTCATTGGTAGATGACTGGGAAAATGTAGTCAGACTGCTGAAACAACTGTTTACAGAACAGTCGTGCGACCGATGCTACAATACTGCTCGTGTTAGGACTCATACGAAATAGGACTATCAGGGAATGTTGAACACAAACGAAATAATAAACAAAATGTAGTAGTACGATTTGTCACTGGTTAGGTTGAACTCAAAAAATGCTGCCTATTAGCAGACGCTTCAAGCTAGATGCCAACTGCAAAAAAACGGGTGGCAAGTGAAGAATCTAGGATTATAGCACAGCCCCTTATGTATCGCTTCTGTAGGAGGAGCGAAGAAAAGATTAGAAGGAAGGAGGGTTAGGATTTAACCTCTCATCAACATCGAGCTCATCGGCCGTGGCATACACTCGATCGACGACAGGCAAACCATTGCAGTGGGCCTACAGGCGTTTAACCATTCTTACTGTGCTGTACGTGTGAATTAATCAGGAAGAAACCATAACACAATTACCATATACGCTCCTGGAAATTGAAATAAGAACACCGTGAATTCTTTGTCCCAGGAAGGGGAAACTTTATTGACACATTCCTGGGGTCAGATACATCACATGATCACACTGACAGAACCATAGGCACATAGACACAGGCAACAGAGCATACACAATGTCGGCACTAGTACAGTGTATATCCACCTTTCGCAGCAATGCAGGCTGCTATTCTCCCATGGAGACGATCGTAGAGATGCTGGATGTAGTCCTGTGGAACGGCATGCCATGCCATTTCCACCTGGCGTCTCAGTTGGACCAGCGTTCGTGCTGGACGTGCAGACCGCGTGAGACGACACTTCATCCAGTCCCAAACATGCTCAATGGGGGACAGATCCGGAGATCTTGCTGGCCAGGGTAGTTGACTTACACCTTCTAGAGCACGTTGGATGGCACGGGATACATGCGGACGTGCATTGTCCTGTTGGAACAGCAAGTTCCCTTGCCGGTCTAGGAATGGTAGAACGATGGGTTCGATGACGGTTTGGATGTACCGTGCACTATTCAGTGTCCCCTCGACGATCACCAGTGGTGTACGGCCAGTGTAGGAGATCGCTCCCCACACCATGATGCCGGGTGTTGGCCCTGTGTGCCTCGGTCGTATGCAGTCCTGATTGTGGCGCTCACCTGCACGGCGCCAAACACGCATACGACCATCATTGGCACCAAGGCAGAAGCGACTCTCATCGCTGAAGACGACACGTCTCCATTCGTCCCTCCATTCACGCCTGTCGCGACACCACTGGAGGCGGGCTGCACGATGTTGGGGCGTGAGCGGAAGACGGCCTAACGGTGTGCGGGACCGTAGCCCAGCTTCATGGAGACGGTTGCGAATGGTCCTCGCCGATACCCCAGGAGCAACAGTGTCCCTAATTTGCTGGGAAGTGGCGGCGCGGTCCCCTACGGCACTGCGTAGGATCCTACGGTCTTGGCGTGCATCCGTGCGTCGCTGCGGTCCGGTCCCAGGTCGACGGGCACGTGCACCTTCCGCCGACCACTGGCGACAACATCGATGTACTGTGGAGACCTCACGCCCCACGTGTTGAGCAATTCGGCGGTACGTCCACCCGGCCTCCCGCATGCCCACTATACGCCCTCGCTCAAAGTCCGTCAACTGCACATACGGTTCACGTCCACGCTGTCGCGGCATGCTACCAGTGTTAAAGACTGCGACGGAGCTCCGTATGCCACGGCAAACTGGCTGACACTGACGGCGGCGGTGCACAAATGCTGCGCAGCTAGCGCCATTCGACGGCCAACACCGCGGTTCCTGGTGTGTCCGCTGTGCCGTGCGTGTGATCATTGCTTGTACAGCCCTCTCGCAGTGTCCGGAGCAAGTATGGTGGGTCTGACACACCGGTGTCAATGTGTTCTTTTTTCCATTTCCAGGAGTGTATATCACAGTGGTTAGATGCAGGTTTAGGTTACTATGTGGATGTAGAGGGCGGGACAGTACCTAGGCTGATGCTTGACTACTACAAGGCATTCGATGATCTTATACAGTATCTCGCAATGCAGAAAATACAGACTTGCGGTGTACTCACTCTGTCACACGATTCCGTAACCGTAGATTACGCACGCCTGTGCGGAGACGCTCGACTCCTTTGTAGCCGAATCGATTCCTAGTCATTGAAGAAACTTTTATCGCCAGTATTTTACAGGCAAGGGGAGGAGTAGTGATGACGTCTGATTACCAGAATTCTCGCCAATGTTCTAGATTAAATTCCCAACCTCTCCGCAGTGCCTCATGAAGGAGTGTGATTTGGCACCCTCCTAAGCGATTCGTCTCTCAAATGACAAAGTTGAAACCAAAAGGTTTTATAGAAGGAGAATAGGCTTTATTCTGTCACTGTACACCCTCTCCCATCTGTTATTATCATACAACACGTCGTTATACATACACACCTACTGCAACCACCCACATTCAACACGTACGTTTAAAATTCACGAACAACGTGCTTGGAAGATGGTCATTGTTCGGAAGAAGAAAACTAAAATAACTGTTTCCGAAACTCGGCTCAAAAACTCTTCAGAGTCAATCAGACAATGACGCTCTTCAATTGTTTATTTCCGATCAGACTCTTATGAATGAAACACCTACGTAGAGAATATGAGGCCAGGTTTGTGACTGGACTGAAGAACGCCTAGAAAATAGAAGAACGTAGCATGTCTTTCTGACTGTAGAGCAATTTACAGAGATACAATTTTTTTAAAACTAGATCTCTGCTAAACAGACTAGCCAAACTTCCGTGAATTATAATGATGCCCAATAGATGCCACCAGCCGCACAGTCTAGGAACTTGTACTGATTTCTGTTATAGTTTCCGTTATTCTTAACTTACAAATATCACACAAAAAGGAAGTAGAGCAAATGCTCGAATGTTTGTGAATTCCTAAGGGACCAAACTGCTGAGGTCATCGGTCCCTAGATTTAAACACAACTTAACTAACATAAACTAGCTGATGCTAAGAACAACACACACACCCATGCCCGAGGAAGGACTTGAACCGCCGCCGTGAGGGGCCGCGCAGTCCGTGACGTGGCGCTTCAAACCGCGCGGCCACTCTGCGCGGCTGGAAATAGATCGGGCTATGTTATGAGCGCAGATTTCTAAATATGAAAATTACGTGCTAAACATTATAGTTCGGCTTGTTAGCTGGTATTCAATTCATTAGTGCTTGTTACATTATGTTACTTAGCTCATATTACACTTGAGACCAGCACGTCTTTTATGTTACACCAACTACAAACAAAAACCTTCCACGTGAAACATTACAACATACTGAGTTATATCAACGCATTTTTCCAAGTTCTGGCCTAACCATTTATTTTAAAACTCTGACATGATCGTAGTGTTTAACTTGACAGTGGGTTGGTTCGTTTTAGTTTACATACTTGTTGCAAATAAAACAGTTTTGATTTTTGCTGTGGTTTCCATTTCGCGTCCAATCGTTCCTTATTTTCCGAGTAGCTCCCATACAAAGGTACTGGTTGGTCTCCTTCCCAAATAACTGATATATCGTAAATAGTGGGAACTGTGAGTCAGCCTCATACATTGGCGAGTGAAAACCTATGACCACTGCCGGACACGGGACTGGTGAGCCTGCTGGCGCTTCGGGCATATGATGCGGAAGGAACTGTATATAAAAGGAGCAGAGACGAATGGGAAATCATAGTAACAACGATACGAGTCTCAAAGAACTGAAATCTACTTGCAGAACTGATTCTGACGAAGAAAAGGTTCTTATAGAGCAGCGCCTGGGAACGAACATCACCGAAACTCCTAATGCGATCCGTTGTTCCTCACAGAAAGTGGAAATCGGAGGCTTGCCCTCTTTGTACACCAGATAGAACGGCAGAGTACAATGCTGGTGCAAGCTCAAGTGCTGAAGTGTTTTGGAGCGCACGCTTCAGCGGAGATGGGACTCCGCAGCCCATAACTTCCACATGTTCCGACATTGATGCAACGACACCACTACAGTAAACTCACGTTTGCGTCTTGACATCAAATTCTCACCCGATGGAATACACCGGGGACGCTATCAGGCGCCAGCTAAGTGCCCCTCCCCCCCCGCTCGAAACTACAGGATGTCCCATATAAAATCGGTACCCCTCACGTACAAGTTAATCATCTCTAGTCGATTTACTTGTGAAGCGGCAACATTGTCTCGAAAGTTGGCTCCATTCCATTTTATTGAAAGTTGAGTGAAGCTCTGTTTTCGTCCGTCAGCTGTTGTGAGAAGCACCTATTTTTGAGTTGCTGGGGAAATGAGGCAGGTTGCCATGGGACAGCGAATTTATATAACAGAGTGTTATATAAAGACAGGCGCCATCAAGGAATGTAAAGAAATGTTTCATGAGAAGTGTCCTGGTAGGAAACTCCCATGACCAGCACTATTCAAGATATGTACAAGAAATGGCAGGCTTAGGATCCGTTCAGAACGTGCAGAGAAATAGGTGTCTGACAGAGAGCACCACTGAAACTATAAACAGAATTCGCCTGGTCAAGTCCCCGCAAGTGGATATCGAGAATTTCGCAGGAGGTTGGTGTATGTCGCACATCGTGTCATCGTGTACTAAAATGTATGCATGCTCTTTGAGAGTTGCTTTCCATTAGAACGTTCTAAACGGGGTACTAGCAGTAGTAGGCAGGCCGGGTGACTGACTACTGCGATAAGAATATCATGTAGAACAAAGGGGGAATTATATCAAAATGTTAGAAGTAGTCATAATCAAGCTACAGTAGCCCATTACAAACAGTACTGTCAGGTGCTTAAAAATGTCATTAGTAAAGCAAAAAGAAAGTGATATGCAAATAGAATAGCTAATTCACAGGATAAAATTAAAACAGATGGTCAGTTGAGAAGGAAGTTTCTGGTCAGCATCACAAGTTCGACAATATAAAGTCAGTTCGTAGTAAAAATATTTCTGTTACTGATAAATCAGATATATGTGCAGTATTTAACCATTATTTTCTGAGCATTGCCGGTGAATTAAACAAAAATTTAGTTTCTACAGGGAATCATATAACTTTCTTGGCAAATGCCTTTCAGAGATTGATATTTGAAATACTCTTCTGTGATGCAGACATGGGGGAAATTGAGTCAATAATTAAATCGCTGAAGACTAAGGACTCTCACGGTTATCGTGGAGTGCCTAGCAGAATATTTAAGTACTGTGCTGCACTTGTTAGCCCTTTATTTAGCCATATTCGTAATTTTTGCATTAGCAATGGTCAGTTTCATGAACGATTAAAGTACTCAAAGTAAAGCTGCTTTATAAAAAGGGAGAAAGGGATAATGTAGATAATTTTAGACCTATTTCTGTGCCATCAGTTTTTGCAAAGTTATTGAAAACGCTGTGTATTTAAGGTTAATTGAACAATTTATATCACACGATTTGCCATCAAATGTACAATACGTATTTAGAAGTAGTTTAACAACTGGCTCGGTTTCAAATAGTGCACTTCGCAACCCTAAATCACATTAAAACTCAGTTTTTGCAGTTTCTTACGCACAATTCAACAAAACCTGACGTTTTAATGTCATAGAATGGGCATATGATTAGTGAAACTGAACAGTTCAAATTTCTAGGTGTTCAGAAAGATAGTAAACTGTCGTGGAAAGCCCACATTGAGGATCTTGTTCAAAGACATAATGGTGCATTTTTTTCTATTCGAACGGTATCTGAAGTAAGTGATCGTTTGACACGAAAATTATTCTACTTTGCTTATTTTCATTCCCTTATTTCGTATGGTATTATATTTTGGAGTAACTATTCCCATTCTAAAAAGATAGTTTTGGCTCAGAAACCGGCGTTTCGCACAGTAAGTGGTGTAAATTCATGAACCTCTGTCGACCCCTGTTCACGAGTCTGGGTATTTTGACATTGATCTCTCAATATATGTATTTGTTACTGTCATTTCCTGTTAACAACCCTAGGTTATTCCCAAGAATAAGCAGCTTTCACTCAATTAATACTCGGCAGAAATCAAACCGGCATTTGGATCGGACTTCCTTAACTCTTGTGCACAAAGGTGTGCAGTATATTGCTGCTTCCATTTTCAATAAGCTACTACTCGAATTCAAAAATCTTAGAAGTAATCCACACGCATTCAAATCGAAACTGAAGAGTTTCCTCATCGATCACTACTTGTATTCTGTCGAGGAGTTCCTTGAAAATTAAGTTCATTCTTCTTGTATTGTTGATTGCGTTTACTTAAACTTGTAGATTGATTTTTTTCGGGTTCATAAACATTTTATTTTTATCTGTTATTACTTTTATGTTGTAATTTCATGTACTGACACGTTCCATGAGCTTGGAGAATTGCTCCACAATTTGGTCCTAAGGAACTAGACGTGTAAATAAGTAAAGAAATATATGCTTATCGTGAATGTTGTGGAAGAGTTAAAATCTGAGGGTCAGGAACAAAAACAGTTCATTATTGTAACTAGCTTTTAATATCAATTGGTAATATCAATAGCTAACGGTTACGTCGAACCCTTGCTTTACTTCATGTCAAAAAATTGGCTCTGAGCAATATCGGACTTAATTTCTGAGGTCATCAGTTCCCTAGAACTACTTAAACCTAAGTAACCTAAGGACATCACACATATCCATGCCCGAGGCAGGATTCGAACCTGCGACCGTAGCGGTCTCGCGGTTCCAGAATGTAGTGCCAAGAACCGCTCGGCCGGTACTTCCTGTCGGTTGAGGCCTGGTTTCATTTGTTAGATCGTTTAAAATTCGAGAACTGTAGATACTTGTCTCAGAGAAACCCTCATATTCTGCATGAAAAACCTCTTCACATACAGAAAAAGGGTGTTTGATGTTTTCCGGCCTGTGGATTGTTGGTTTCTTGTTTTTGAATTACACCTTCAATAGTGTCAGATATCTAGAGATCTTTAACACTTGCTATGCACAGTTAACAGAAGCAGATAAGCTGTAGGCAGTATTCCAATGAGATGAACAACCGCTCACACATCCAATCAACATCTGACCCACATCAGCAATATGTTCCCTGAAGACATACTTGACAATAGAGGATTCTGGCCACCAAGGTCAGCGGGCATAACATGGTCTAATTTTTATTTATGGGATACACTAAAACGCAATGTGTGTGCTGGCAGTCCTTGCACAATAGACGATGTTGAACGGAACGTCACTAGAGAAATAAACCACGTCAGTCCCACAGAATTGCAGCGTCATCACACGAAGTCAGTGATGCCTGGATGTCCATGGCCGCCACTTCCAGCATCTCTTCTAAACAGGTAGCTTCATATTTTTTAACGTTACTTTTATCTGTCTCTAGTTAGTTCACTATCATTTGAACCTCGGGCGTGAGGCGCACCGGATTTATGTGGGGCACCCTGTAATAGCTAGTAATTTGAGAGACTTGCTGAACCTGCGTGTGGACGTCCAGTGCCACATAACATCGGAATCCTGACAAGGAGTTGTCGAATTTCCACCGAAAAGGATCGCTATATTACCGTCAATAGCTGGACCAACACGCTGTTGAGCAGGTGGCCGTAATGTTTCGGCTCATCAGCGTATTTTAGCTTCCGTTCGGTCGATAGGCCGATCGTACTCCGTAGATGGTTACAGGATCCTGGAGATGCTTTGCATGCTAACGTCCACCTGCTGACATAGACCGCAGGAAGGCGGTTTAGATTGCTTATAGTTGGCGGAGCTTCAGCACAGGGTCACGGTACCTGCATGCGTAACATGGAAGGCCATTGTCCGCCCATGACGAAACCTCATTACGAAATTCGTACACGTCCATAAATTGATATATTTTTCTCGTGACTTCCCCTGGGAAGATTGATAATTAAATAATAAATAATAAAATGAAAGTCACAGTGAAAAACCATATTTAAAGCAACTGTGCTCACAAACTTTGAAAGTAAGAAGCTACCAGAGAAAAAAATACGCGAACCCAAAGGTTATCTACAATCTGTACAAAAACCAGACCAATTTTATAAGTTTAGAAGAACAAGAAAGGCAGCTGGTAGTCCAGAAACATGGAGATACGAGTGGTTCTAATGTCTGCAACCAAAAGAAAGCATACCAGGGAAAATGAGGAGAAAGGTATTAAAGTTGATGGCAAAAATAATAGTTTTGAGATTTGCTGATTATACTGTAATTATTTCATGGAGAGCAAAGGAGTTGGAAGAGCAGTTGAATAGATTTGATAGCGTCTAGAATAAGAGGTAAGACGAACGTCAAGACAAATAATAAGACGGTAATAGATTGAAGTCGAATTAAGTTAAATGATGCTGAAAAAATGAGATTATGAAATGTTAAGTTCAAAGTAGTGGATGAGATTCGTTATTTGGGCAGCTCTGTACTATGGGATACGTACAGAGGATTTAGATGGAGTCTCGCGAGAGTATGAAATATTTTCTGAGAAATATAAATACATTTACTTCGAATATGAACTTAACTTTCTTCCTAGATAAGTTCGCAGCCTGTTGTATCTTCAACCATAGTAGGCTGCCAGTTTTATTCCTTTAAGGCACAATGATTTTTTTTTTCTTTTTTGTGTCACTCCACTTCAGTCTTGATTGATGCGGCTCTCAACGAATTCCTCTGTTGTGACCGACGTCCTCAATTATTTACTGGATGTATTGTAAGATCTGTTTTCCTCTGCAGTTTGCACCCTCTACAGCTCCCTCTAGAACGATGTCCTATCATCCTGTCACTTCCTCTTGTCAGTGGTTTTCCATATATTTCTTTCCTCGCCTATTCTGCGGAGAACTTCCTCATTCTTTAAGTTACCAGTCAGCCTAATTTTCAACATTCGTTGGACCGCCGCATTTCAAACGTTTCGATTCTCTTCTGTTCCTGTTTTCCCACAGTCCATGTCTCACTTCCATACAACAGTGTGCTACAAAACGTACGTTCTCAGAAATTTCTTCCACAAAGTAAGCCCTATGTTTGATGGTAGGAGACTTCTCTTGACCAGAAATGCGCTTTTTGCCAGTGCAAGTCAGGTTGTGGATGTGTGTGACGTCCTTAGGTTAGTTAGGTTTAAGTAGTTCTAAGTTCTAGGGGACTGATGACCTCAGATGTAAAGTTCCATAGTGCTCAGAGCCATTTGAACAAACCTGACAATCGCCAAGTGACGAGCCTTTCCTGTAGGAAGCAACGTTACAGGGAATAGCATTAGAGTGCTTGTGATCCTAACTGTCCGCCTGCTTAGCTGAGTGGTAAAGTCTTCGCCTACCATGCAGGTGGTCTAGTTTCGATTCCCGCCCGGGTTGAAGATTTTCTCCGCTCGTGAACTGGGTGCTGTGACACCCTCATCATGTCATCCCATTATTGCATATGTGAAACGTTATCGACTCAGTTACACTTCCTGGAGGTACACCCAGTGATACTTTCGTTTCAGTTGCACATTCGTCATTGAGTGTAACGAACTGGGAACTTCAATCAAAATTCCAATCAGTCACGCAACTGAGAAATTCCGGGTGATCTTATCTCGGTTATCAGTCGGCTGCATTTTGTTGGACGTTTCCTCACTTGCCGTGCCACGTGAAGTAGCCGCGTGGTTTGAGGCGCCATGTCACGGATTGCGCGGCCCCTTCCGCCGGAGGTTCGAGTCCTCCCTCGAGCATGGGTGTGTGTCTTGTCCTTAGCGTAAGTTAGTTTGAGTTAGTTTAAGTAGTGTGTAAGTCTAGGGGCCGATGACCTCAGCAGTTTGGTCCCTTCGGAATTCACACACATTTGTTTTCTGCCGCGGCCACAAGCTGCCGCGTGTTTTGCTGCAATGGGTACTGCCAACAGGGTCAACGACGCCGCACGGCTTTCAGAGGCCCTGTGTAAATTCTGCTCTATAAATTACGTTGCTGAACCAGTGCTCTTATGATTACACGACGGTGAGGAGTTGGTTGTTCGCGCCTACTGCGCAGCTAACTACCTTGAGACGACTTCCTGACATTCAATGCTCAGACAATCCTGGCACTGTAATAACCCATCCAAGTCAGGAGACGAATTAAACACGTCGTTGATTTATCAAAAACCTAATAGGAATTGGTTTGTGGAGTCTGGATTTGAAACTTCACTACAAGAGGAAAAGTACTGCTGATCGTAACCTCCAAGTCAAGCTTCAGATAAAAGTGGAATAAACTCATTCTAATGGTACAATCATAGCAAAGTCGCGCACCATATGCACCACAGTTCTGTTATAAAGGGTGATTTTTTCCACCGTGTACAAGCTCTAGGAATTGATCGATGAGAGGATACGGAACAATGAACTTATGTCCGGAAATGCATGGATTCCACGCTGGAGATCATTCATTCCATCTCACAATCTTGCAGAGACTGCGAACTAGTACGCACTGTACCATGCAGCCACAGTTACAGCACGTGCTGAAAATGGTTTCCATGTGCTTCAGTGCATGCGTGTACGCATCGTAGCATGTTCTGTATCATTCGTTCACATCGGCCAGCCTGCATCCGAACCGTGTCAAAGGCAGCATGAATACGCTGCTCCAGTGTCTCCACATCCGGAATGGGCTCTGCATACACAACACTTTTGAGATGGTCACATGGTCAGAAATTGCACGTGTTGAAATCCGGTGAACGAGCAGGCCAAGCAACTGGGCTCCGTCGTCCGGTCCATCGACCAGGGAAGACACGACTGAGATGCGTCCGGAGGTTAACGGCGAAGTGGCCTGGAGCACCATCATATAGCAGCCACATAACACTTCGAATCATTATTCGCACTTCTGCCAGCACGGGAGGCAAAGTCACCCGCAAGAAACGCTGATAGTTTCGGCCTTTTTGGCGACGTGTAAGGAAGAGTGGTCCCATAATACAGTTGCCAATTGTCCCGGCCCACACATTCCGGCTGCAGCGATGCTGATGATTTGCTGCCACCGTATCATGGGAGTTCTGCGTACTGTCCCACAGACGACTGTTACGAAAGTTGAAGATACCACTCTGTATGAAGGTGGCCTCATCTGTGAATAGTATGTATGACACAGATCCTAGAATCATGATTGCCTGGTGAAAAAATCAGTGACAAAACTGCTCCCGATGTGGATCGTCTGTCATTAATAAGCCCTTCAGTTCTTCCCAACTGCTATATTACGTTTCTTACTAGGAGAAATTACCTGTGCTCTTTTCCAGTCACGATGGAGTAAGTGTGCAAGAGATCTTTTCTTCTGATAGGTAATCTGAAATGTACTGCCTCCAGTTCGTAACACAACAGGGATTCCATCAGGCTTGTATGCTTTCTTCCCTTTAAGTATTCTCAGTCTTGTAGTGAGAACCCTAGGTTACTTTTATGCCGTTTCTGTCGAACATTTGCGATCCTGAGCAAAGTGATGGACTCTTGTTGTTGTTGTTGTTGTTGTTGTTGCTACCGCTGATGTTGTTGTTGCCTTCGCTCAGAAGACTGGTTTGAAGCATTTTTCACTGTAGTCCATTCTCTATAAGCTTCTTCTCTTTGCATAACTGTTGCAACTTACGCCCATTTTAACTTGGTGAAAATATTCATGTCCTGGTTGCCCTCTACAATGTTACTTTCCATCGTCTAACTGATAACTTCTTGATACCTCAGGATGTCTTCTACCGATCGTTCCCTTCTTTTGGACAAATTGTAGCATAAATCTCTTTCCTTCACGATTCGAATTAGTTTCGCTGTGTTGGTTATTCGAGCCACTCATCTAATTTTAACATTCTTGTACGACACCACACTTCCACAACTTCTGTTCTTTTACCTAAGATGCTTATCGTTGATGTATCGCTTCTGTATGACGTTATACACCGCATAAACACTTTCAGAAAGACTTATAATGCTTAAGTTCATTCTAAATGAAGTAGCCGTTTTAACCAACGTAGGCTGTTAGTTTTATTCCTTTATTGCACCATGCCTATAAATTACATTTCTGGCCTGTTTCGATCTTAGACCATTATCAGATGTCTGCAATGTAATACCAAAAGCACAGAAAATCTGTATGACATATTGGTGGACAATAATGCGCTTGCGTATTAGGATTTGTGGCTAAATTAGTTACACGATACTGGTGATGTGTGTGTCATATTTAAAAATTTTGTTTCGTGTTATGTGGGGACAGACACGTTCGCACGCATACACATGTTGAATGTTACAGACACGATCTTGTGCATACCAAGGAGCTTAGAAGAACAACGACCACAACACGTTGTGCAGGCAACAACCTATACTAACAGGCAGCTTACTAGCCTTTGTACTTTCGTTTAGCAGTATACCGTGTACTTTTCGCACTGATACATACACAGAACTGTTACAAATCGCGGAAAAAATGCGTCACCCTAAGAGCAGGCTAATACCTGTCGTTTTGCGGAGACAAAGTTGTCATGAGACGGAGATGCGGTCATGTGATCACAATCTTGCGTACATGTCGTTAATTCCAGACATTTGGTATTGACCTAAGGCCAAAACTGACCTGTGATGTAATTTATAAGCATGATACGAGATACTTAAAATCAGAATTGGGGATTACGAAGTAGACGAAGTTAAGGAATGCTGCTACTCAGGCAACAAAATAACCTGTGACGGTCGAAGCAAGGAGTAGATTAAAAGATGACTTGCACTGGCAAAAAGCGCATTTCTGGTCAAGAGAAATCATCAGTCCCTTAGAACTTAGAACTACTTAAACCTAACTAACCTAAGGACATCACACACATCCATGCCAGCGGCAGGATTCGAACCAGCGACCGTAGCGGTCGCGCGGTTCCTAACTGAAGCGCCTAGAACCGCTCGGCCACCCCGGCCGGCCGATTGTCAGGTAATCCTTAGATTAATTGAAGACCGTGGCAATGGGTAGGGCATCAGGTCATAAACCCAAAATAGAATTTCATAAATGCTGAAAAAGATAGAGAGAGGGAGAGAGAGAGAGAGAGAGAGAGAGATTATTTCACATTCAAATAACGTGGTATCCTCTGCCATTGTATTATTTCGATCCCATAGGTTGTGGACAATCTGCGTATGCAGACGTCCACTGTGAACTTTAAGCTCCTAGATATCACGTAGATAAGCATCTTGATACACTGTTAACCTCTCCAGTAATGGCCTGTCCCACTTTAGAGCGAATTACATTCAGGGTTTTTCAGCTCCTCCTACTGCTGAGCTTTATGCGACCTGGGGTGCCTTCAGAAACCATGCGCAAGATTTTCATATTCTCTTGCTCGCTACTTGCAAATTTACAGAAAAAAAACACCTGGATCTGTTTATAGAAAATTTAATGTAATTAAATTTTGTACTGGGATATTTCGCTGAAGGCCATTGATCTTGATTTATTCAAGGAAAATACATTTGTGGGTCGCTTTTGTAAGTTTTTCTTGAATAATTCGAAACATATGGTCTCTAGCGATAACGTACCCTAGTACAAAACTTAACTACATTAAGTATCATATAAAAAAGTCCTGTTCATTTTCTCTGTAAGAGTAATGGTTTGCACATCGTGTGTGAAAGAATATGAAAATATTGTGGGTAGAATTTGAAGGCATTGTGGGTTGGATAAAAACCAGCAGTACGGGCGGCTGAATCATCTGTATAAGTTAGTAGTGATGCAGAGGAAGCCCCAGGTGGGAACATTTTGGTAGATGAGTTACATTTGCTTTGCAATCATGGATATTTTCTGGGAACATGGCGCAGAAACGGGGAAGGTAATTTAATTCTGGTGCAACTTGCACCAGAGCATGAATAAGAAATCTTTGTGTATGTACGTGTATTTTTATGTGTATGCAGAGTAAAATTGATCAGTTGTTCCTGAAATGTAGAAACAGATCACGGGTGATGCAGCAGGTACTTCCCCACTTTCGCAGGTTCGAATCCTGCCTCGGGCATGGATGTGTGTGATGTCCTTAGGTTAGTTAGGTTTAAGTAGTTCTAAGTTCTAGGGGACTCATGACCACAGCAGTTGAATCCCATAGTGCTCAGAGCCATTTGAACCATTTTGAACCCCACTTTCGCTAGCCCCCACCCCCGCCCCCTATAGTTTTCCGATATAGGTTGTTCTTCTGACTGCTGCTAGTACATATCAAAACGACCAGATAGTATTTATGAATGGGTCTTCAGAAAACGCGCACGCCTCTCAAATCTTTTAGTTCTGGCTGCGAAAATATTTTACGACTGCCAACTGTCACAGATAAACCGGCCAGATTGCGCGCTGCTGCTCGCTTCGCACTCTTTAACCACCGCTGCTTCCGGTGTTGACCGCACACGACAGCGCCCACCTTTTACACGCGCTCTCGTACGTCTTCGTCCTCGCAGTAATTGCGAGCCGTGCGGCGGAGACAGAGAGACTGCACATTTCAGCACGCGTGCACACATAAATACGGGACTTTTCATTTAAAGCGCGCCTTTTGCCGACGCAATTTCGCTACCTCCTCCTCCTCCTCCGCCTCTACCTGCAGTTGCCAGCTTACGTTTAATTTCGCAGGTTGCATCTGCTTGGTCCTCTCCCGTGCAGTCTTAGCGAAATTAATTTTCGTCCTCGGCGGTGCGGCGGCACAAATTGCCACTGCGCGCCGCTGTTGGCCCCTCAGGGGCGGCGGGCACAACAGCGCCGCAACATTCCGTCTCCAGTTCTGCGCCCTGGGGGGACACTCAGCCATACGTCGTGTAGGTGGCGAGTCCTCCGCCTTGCTCGCTGGTGTGGTCAGCTGGTCCTGTCTGCTGGGTCGATGGTCGTGCGCCACAGCCTGAATTACTCTCGCGGCACGTCCGTCTCGTGGCACAGCAACTGAGACGGTGGGGAAGGCAGGGGGGATGTTAATATCCCGTATAGTGGCTGCAGATGGCGTGGTATGCGACGGTCGATAACTGGCTGCAGGGTCCCACACTGCAGAACCCTGCTAGTAGTACGTAGAATGTACTGCACCAATCGTTTCTCGCTTCCATGAAGGAAAAAAGAAATAAGACTACTGCTTCACTCACCAGTTCTTACGACAATATTACCTAAGTAAAAGACACGCATAATTCCTCAAAACAAAAAAGATTGACTTTTGTATATTGCTTTCACGACCGTATTCAAACTAAAATCTTTTGGGTGATTTGGTCGTGCCATTACAGGTATTAAATTTTTCAACAACCATTCGTTTCGATCCCTTCCTTGGAAACGTAGTTTCAAGTCATCTGGGGTCTACAAGGCTCCTGAATACTGTCTAAAGGCAGTGATGGATTACCATATAGATATTCAACCACGTCTTTTTTTTCCTAAAAGTGATTTTAGAGAAAAATGGGAAAAGCTAACGTTTTAGCGAGCTGAGGTTTAACCGTTCCAGGCTGTAGACGCATGAAGCTAAAACCACTGGAGGAACTGTAATCTAAATCTGAAGTCATCATCATCATCTTCATTTAAGACTGATTATGCCTTTTAGCGTTCAGTCTGGAACATAGTCCCCGTTATAAAATTCCTCCATGATCCCCTCCTATTCAGTGCTAACGTTGGTGCCTCTTCTGATGTTAAGCCTATTACTTCAAAATCATTCTTAACCGAATCCAGGTACCTTCTCCTTGGTCTACCCCGACTCCTCCTACCTACTGCTGAACCCATGAGTCTCTTGGGTAACCTTGCTTCTCCCATGCGTGTAGTATGACCCCGCCATCTAAGCCTGTTCGCCCTGACTGCTACAGCCGGCCGAGGAGGCCGAGCGGTTCTAGGCGCTACAGTCTGGAACCGCGCGACCGCTACGGTCGCAGGTTCGAATCTAGCCTCGGGCATGGATGTGTGTGATGTCCTTAGGTTAGTTAGGTTTAAGTAGTTCTAAGTTCTAGGGGACTGATGACCTCAGAAGTTAAGTCCCATAGCGCACAGAGCCATTTGAACCTGACTGCTACATCTGTAGAGTTCATTCCAAGGTTTTTTTATATCCTCATTGTGGAAACCCTCCTGCCGTTGATCCCATCTATCAGTACCTGCAATCATCCCAGCTACTTTCATATCCGTAACCTCAACCTTATTGATATGGTAAGGTAACCTGAATCCACCCAGCTTTCACTCCCACTCAACAAAGTTGGTCGAAAGATTGAACAGTGCACAGATAACTTAGCCTTGGTGCTGACTTCCTCCTTGCAGAAGAGAGTAGATCGTAGCTGAGCGCTCACTGCATTAGCTTTGCTACACCTCGCTTCCAGTTCTTTCACTATGTTGCCATCCTGTGAGAATATGCATCCTAAGTACTTGAAACCGTCCACCTGTTCTAACTTTGTTCCCCCTATATGGCACTCAATCGGTTTATATCTCTTTCCCACTGACATTACTTTCGTTTTTGAGATGCTAACCTTCATACCATAGTCCTTACATTTCTGATCTAGCTCTGAAATATTACTTTGCAGACTTTCAATCGAATATGCCATCATAACTAAGTCATCCGCATATGCGAGACTGCTTATTTTGTGTCCACATATCTTAATCTCACCCAACCAGTCTATTGTTTCCAACATATGATCCATAAATAATATGAACAACAGTGGAGACGGGTTGCAGCCTTGTCTTACCTCTGAAACTACTCTGAACCATGAGCTCAATTTACCGTCAACTCTAACTGCTGGCTGAGTATCTATGTAAAGACCATTAATTGCTTACAAAAGTTTGCCTCCTATTCCATAATCTCGTAGAACAGACAATAACTTCCTCCTAGGAACCCGGTAATATGCCTTTTATAGCACTATAAAGCATAGATGCAATTCCCTGTTCCACTCGTAACACTTCTCCATTATTTGCCGTAAGCTAAAGATCTGGTCCTGACAACCTCTAAGAGGCCTAACCCACACAGATTTTCATCCAGTTTGTCCTCAACTAATACTCGCACTTTCCTTTCAACAATACCTGAGAAGATTTTACCTACAACGCTGATTAAAGAGATACCTCTGTAGTTGTTACAATCTTTTCTGTTTCCATGTTTAAAGGTTGGTGTGATTACTGCTTTCGTCCAGTCTGATGGAACCTGTCCCGACTCCCAGGCCATTTCAGTTACCCTGTGCAGCCATTTGAGACCTGACATTCCACTGTATTTGATGAGTTCCGACTTAATTTTATCCACCCCAGCCGCTTTATTGCACTGCAATCTATTGACCATTTTCTCCACTTCCTCAAATGTGATCCTATTTCCATCATCATTCCTATCCCATTGTACATCTGTAATCTGAAGTATGAAGCTTAAACAATGTTTTAAAAATGAAGCCAACAGAAACCAGGACGCAGAGCAGGGTCGTCACACGCATGTATGGCTTACGATAAAGAGCCTCGTAAGATGATATAAACTAAAACTAGGAGGAGGTTGCTTTATATGAACTGTATTAGCTGCGACTCTGCACATAACGACCATCTTACACTGCCATAACATATAAAAGTATGACGCATTATGGTGGTGTGTGTAGGTGTCAGTGGGTCAGTCTCTAATGTATCTTGTGGGAGTCGTCTCGTGTTTCTTCTTTATCTTTTTCTTCTTCCTATAAGATGTTACGCCTCACAAAAGCCACCTTTTCCTTGGTCTTCCTGTATCTCTCTTTCCTTTACGTCTACAGTCTGTTACATACCTGACTATTATCTCTGCCCCCATTCTTTCAGTGTGCGTCTTCCATTTTCTTGTTCTGTATTCCTTTTTTCATTGACGCAAAATGTGTTTAATTCCCTCTTTATTTCAGAATTCTATATTTGATCCCCTTTTACTTTCCTTAAAAATTTAATTTCATTGCAGCTTACTGTAGGATTCTTAGGTTTTTCTTAGTTATTGTCCAGGTCTCACTCCCGTATGTGAATAGAGATGTTACCATTGCTTTGCATACTTTTGTCTTTGTGTATTTCTTCGTTTTATTAGCCAATGTTCTTGATTAACTTATTGGAGACGCCATTATCATATTCATAACTTACACCACATCATAGCAGCCGAAGGTGAGATACATGTTGTACTGATTTTCCGCTTAGTTTTATTTTATAACGTTCTCGGTAATGTCCTTTGAAAGCGGAAACTATGGTTTTATTTTATTATATTTTCAAATTATAGGGTTTGTTATGTACAAGTTATGTAGAACAAATTGTAAAACATCCTCCGTATTTTGTAAAATCAGTTGGTCATTGGCAAAGGGTACAGTGCTTAGATGTTTCAAGGGACTCATTTTATTCCTGGCTTAACTTATTGTCTCCATTTTCTAACAATGTCACCGATGTAAAGTTGGTGAAAGACTGCAGCCCAGTCGTATTCGTCTGTTAACTGCTTTTCCTCCTGTTCTCCATTTCCTGAAATAATTAAAACTTCATTATTTAAATACAAACTTTTCATCGCTTGAATTAAATGTGAGGGATACCCCGGTCTTTCCATGATATTTCACAGTCCAAGATGTGATAAAAGTCATGGGATAGAGATACGCACGTATACAGACGGCAGTAGTGTTGCATTCCCAAGGCATAAAAGAGGTGCATTAGCAAAACTGTCATTTGCACTGAGGTGATTCATGGGAAAAGGTGTCAGACATGATTATGGAAGCACGACGGAACGTGGAATGGTAGCTGGAGCTAGACGCATGGGACATCCCATTGCGGACGTCGTTAGGGAATTCAATATTCCGCGATCCTCAGCGTCAAGAGTGTGCCGAGAATGCCGAATTTCAGTCGTTATTTCTCTCCGTGGACAACGCAGCGGCTGACGGCCTTCACTTAATGACCGAGAGAGTGGCGTTTGCGTTGTCAGTGTTGACAGACGAGCAACAATATGCGAAATAACCACAGAAATCAATGTGGGGATTACGACGAACGTATCCGTCAGGACAGTGCTTCGAAGTTGGCGTTAATGGACTATGGCAGCAGATGACCGGCGCGAGTGTCTTTCCTAACAGCACGACTGCAGCGCTTCTCCTGGGCTCGTGACCTTATCGGTTGGACCCTAGTTGGAAAGAGCTGTCCGTAGCTCGTGGTCGTGCGGTAGCATTCTCGCTTCCCGCGCCCGGGTTCCCGGGTTCGATTCCCGGCGGGGTCAGGGATTTTCTCTGCCTCTTGATGGCTGGGTGTTGTGTGCTGTCCTTGGGTTAGTTAAGTTTAAGTAGTTCTAAGTTCTAGGGGACTGATGACCATAGATGTTAAGTCCCACAGTGCTCAGAGCAATTTGAACCATTTTATTTTGGAAAGAGCTGATGTAGGGTTCGATTGTGTCGCAGCCCCACAAAGCCATCGACCCAGGTTGTCAACAAGACACTGTGCAAGCTGGTCGTTGATCGATAATGGTGTGGGCTATGTTTACATGGACTGGGTCCTCTGGACCAACTGATCATTCACTAGAAATGGTTATGATCGGCTACTTGGAGACCATTGAGCCATTCATGGACTTCATGTTCCCAAAGAACGACGGAATTTTTATGGATGATAATGTGTCTTGTCATTGGGCTACATTTGTTCAAAATTTCTTTGAAGAACATTCTGAATAGTTCGAGCGGATAATTTGGTCGTCCAAATCGCTGACAGGGGACGTAGTCGGGAGGTCACTTGATGCACAAAATCTTGCACTGGCATCATTTTCGCAATAATGGACGACTATGGACGCAGCGTGACTCAGTATTTCTTCAAGGGACTTCCACCGACTTGTTGAGTCCATACCACATCGAGTTGCCGGATTACGCATCGAAAAAGGAGGGCCGACAAGATATTAGGAGATATCCCATTACTTTTGTCATCTCAGTGTAACTATCAACTCCATCGAAAGCCTCTTCAATTATCCACCGCACCATTAGAACACTGACACTACTTGGACGTCCATTCCTAAAACCATTTTGTTCCTCTAGTAAGAGAGCGTTTGTGTCCCCTTGGCCCAACTAATTTGTAAGATTCTGCTAAGAATAATATGTTATAGCATAAGACTTGACAGATTTCTGTTGGGTATTGTGGTAAGTCTGATGATTGCGCGAAGTTTCACCTGACGAGGAAGACACTGCTGTGGTTAGCACACTGGACTCACATTAGGGAGGTCGATCTTTTCAAACCCACTTCCGGCCATCTAGATTTAAGTTTTTATGATTTCGGAAAGTCGCTCCAGGCAAATTCAATGATTGTTCATTTGAAAAGCGCAACTCGGATTTCCCTCCCCATTCTTTCCTAAACCTATATTGTGCTCCGTCTCTAGGGCCTGTGTTGTCGACTGGGCGTTACCCTTTAATCTTATTTGCTTTTTAAGTCTCGCCCACTATTGGCCAATTGCTGCCAGTCTAGTTGGCTCTGCGGACCAGGGTCTTTGCCCATTTCATGCATGGTTATGACCCATCCAGCTTGTGAACAGGCCGACTGGACAGAGCGGCCATGTCTGTGTCACTGCCTAATTCGATATATGGACGGCTATGCAGGCAGCATGGTTCAATATTTCTGCAGGGGACTTCCAACGACTTGTTGAGACGGTCGACTTTGGAGAGGGGACCAAACAGCGAGGTCATCTGTCCCATCGGATTAGGGAAGGACGGGGAAGGAAGACTGCCATGCCCTTTCAAAGGAACCATCCCAGAATTTGCCTGTACCGATTTAGGGAAATCACGTAAAACCTAAATCAGAGTGACCGGACGCGGGTTTGAGCCGCCGTCCTCCCGAATGCGTGTCCAGTGTGCTAACCACTGCTCCACCTCGCTCTGTCCTTTTGAATCAACGCCACGTCTAGTTGCTGTACTATTCTGCAAAAAGGAGGTCCAAAATTCTCAGACTCTGTTAGGCAGGCCGTTGTCATTAATTACGTATTGATAATCAGGAGTAAAAGAAAAGATGACGTTATCGAAGCATGTCAGAATAAAAAGCGTTATCATGCTGTCAAGGTGGCTTTCTGGAGCTTATTTCTGTAACTTAACGCACACGTGTGGGTACGTACGTACTAGATGTCTTCCAAGAAATAACTTCATGAGCCTGCAGAATCCGAGAGTACTGCAGAATCACAAGGAGAAACTGACAATAACAACATCACAGCAATGGGAGCACTTAAGAACTTTTACTGTCCTCGTCAAGGCCTCTGACAAGTGGCTTCGACACTCTTTTTCACGGCAGTCTGTCATGGGCAAGAGACGTAGAATGTTTATCTGCCATGGTCGGCCTGTTGCTCAACATAAAAAGAGCTGTGTCGCGTGAATGTTGAGTAGCCGATGTTACAGTTATATTCAGCCTTTGCCGTGGATTCGCTCAGTACTGATAACCAATTATTCAGAATGACAGTCAGAATCGCATTATTTATTTTGCCGCCAATCGGTTACAACCAGCGATGGGGTCACCTTCAGGGCAATTTACACCATTTGGTCGACCGCTGGAGTCGTCACCCTGCCTGTGCACGGTTGGTAACTATTCATCGCTCAGTTCTTGTTTCTGGGTCCACATTATATGGCAATGTCCCAACATTCGAGTTCTAGGGGCGTTCTGGATTCAAATATTCCATATTATCCCCCCCCCCCCCCCCCCGCCGTCTTCCTTCTTCAAAACTGTATTTGCCAACATAACCTCCGTTCAGTGCGAATGGCCTTACGCTACACTAGTGGGACGGCCTGCATGCCCGCATAGTACCACACTAGTGGTCGATGTCGGAGTTAACATCTGTTTGCGTCAATAACCTCCCCATCATCAATGTACTGCTTCCCGCGAAGTCCATCGGTCACCGGGCCAAACACGTGGGCCCTCCCTGCTCTTTATGTTCATCCGTTACGTGGCGAGGAACCCAGCGGGCACACAAGAGTACGCGACTGGCGTGCGAGTGTGTGAGCACTACCAACAGAGACGTCCAGTTGCGCAACGATGTGTTTCATTGTGATCCGTCAGTCACCTCGAATGAGAGTGTCCGCACGTTACAACACTGCAGGAGTCACAGCTGTTTGCGGCTGGCGGGTACGCGGGGGAGGTCTACGAGATCTTGTTGCGATGATGACAGACGCCTCGCCTAACTATTCGCCGAGCTTTTGTTCACTGCCAGGGCTCCGTACACATTCTGCAAGCACCTACGAATTGCTCTGATGCTCTGGCTTTTCGCCAAAAGAAACTCAATGACAGTTCTCTGCTTGTAGCGCACCAGCGTAAGAGATGCCATTTTGAAGGTTGCTTATAGCGCCGCCACCTATCGGAATTTCACGAAAGTATAGGGACTGAAGCGGGGATATTCAACAACGTCCCACAACAAATTACTCATTTTCAAACAAGAAAACGATGTGTTGCATTACTTATTGAACCCCCTCGTAAATACTAAGCAAGATCCATAAAATTCCGTACTGCGATACACGAATCTGTACGCTACTGCACTCTGCGGTGGGAGCAATGAACTCTTCAGCTACGAATGCGCATCTGATGCAGGACCCGACAACTGGTACGTACGCCGACAGAATTCGAGGCAGGAAGACAACTTTACCAGTACAAACATACCGAGGGCAAATATACGTGATACCTATCATGATGAGAAACTCTCTTTCAATAGATTTTAGCTTGGAATACGATGCAGTAAATTACGAACCAGACATTTTCTACTAGCTTACCTTGTCGGAGTTATCGTCCACTGATCGTAGTCTCATTCTCTCATTTTCCTGCATCAGCGCAGGGGACACCGATCAAAATATACACAAACGACTCCAAAATAAAAGTGGGCACCGGTTTCTCTTACTTTTGCGTTGATTCATTACGTTGGGCTATGTTTAAGCTACCAGCTACCCGTGGTCTAGGCCGGCACGGTAGCTCAGCGTGTTCGGTCAGAGGGTTAGCTGCCCTCTGTAATAAAAAAACTGAGTTACTAGATAAACAACGACGTCCGCACAGAGCAGATACAACGAACGAAAACGAACAAAATGAGATTAAAAAAAAAACGGGGTAACGTCTTTGATCCATGATCAAAACGTCTTCGGTCCCGGGTTCGATCCCCGCACTGCCTGTATTTTGATAAATAATCAGCATTGGCGGCCGAAGACTTCCGGCATAAGAAGTCAGCCTCATTCTGCCAACGGCCTTGTCAAAGAGGGCGGAGGAGCGGATAGAGGTTCAGGGCACTCTCTTGTCCTAGGGGTGGGAAACTGCCCCTAAAGGCGGAAGAATCAGCAATGATCAACGACATGAGGATGCAGAAGGCAATGGAAACCACTGCGTTAAAGACAGGTAACGTGTATCCACAGGACTTGTGGCCTGTAATTGAAGAAGTGTCATGATGATCTCTCCATTGGCAAAAGATTCCGGAATAGTCCCCCATTCGGATCTCCGGAGGGGACTGCCAAGGGGGAGGTTACCACGAGAAAAAAATTGAATAATCAACGAAAGGATAACGTTCTTCGAGTCGGGGCGTGGAATGTCAGAAGCTTGAACGCGGTAGGGAAACTAAAAAATCTGAAAAGGGAAATGCAAAGGCTCAATCTAGATATAGTAGGGGTCAGTGAAGTGAAGTGGAAGGAAGACATGGATTTCTGGTCAGATGAGTATCGGGTAATATCAACAGCAGCAGAAAATGGTATAACAGGAGTAGGATTCGTTATGAATAGGAAGGTAGGGCAGAGGGTGTGTTACTGTGAACAGTTCAGTGACCGGGTTGTTCTAATCAGATTCGACAGCAGACCAACACCGACAACGATAGTTCAGGTATACATGCCGACGTCGCAAGCTGAAGATGAACAGATAGAGAAAGTGTATGAGGATATTGAAAGGGTAAAGCAATATGTAAAGGGGGACGAAAATCTAATAGTCATGGGCGACTGGAATGCAGTTGTAGGGGAAGGAGTAGAAGAAAAGGTTACAGGAGAATATGGGCTTGGGACGAGGAATGAAAGAGGAGAAAGACTAATTGAGTTCTGTAACAAGTTTCAGCTAGTAATAGCGAATACCCTGATCAAGAATCACAAGAGGAGGAGGTATACTTGGAAAAGGCCGGGAGATACGGGAAGATTTCAATTAGATTACATCATGGTCAGACAGAGATTCCGAAATCAGATACTGGATTGCAAGGCGTACCCAGGAGCAGATATAGACTCAGATCACAATATAGAAGTGATGAAGAGTAGGCTGAAGTTCAAGACATTAGTCAGGAAGAATCAATACGCAAAGAAGTGGGATACGGAAGTACTAAGGAATGACGAGATACGTTTGAAGTTCTCTAACGCTATAAATACAGCAATAAGGAATAGCGCAGTAGGCAGTACAGTTGAAGAGGAATGGATATCTCTAAAAAGGGCCATCACAAACGTTGGGAAGGAAAACATAGGTACAAAGAAAGTAGCTGCGAAGAAACCATGGGTAACAGAAGAAATACTCCAGTTGATTGATGAAAGGAGGAAGTACAAACATGTTCCGGGAAAATCAGGAATACAGAAATATAAGTCGCTGAGGAATGAAATAAATAGGAAGTGCAGGGAAGCTAAGACGAAATGGCTGCAGGAAAAATGTGAAGACATCGAAAAAGATATGATTGTCGGAAGGACAGACTCAGCATACAGGAAAGTCAAAACAACGTTTGGTGACATTAAAAGCAACGGTGGTAACATTAAGAGTGCAACGGGAATTCCACTGTTAAATGCAGAGGAGAGAGCAGATAGGTGGAAAGAATACATTGAAAGCCTCTATGAGGGTGAAGATTTGTCTGATGTGATAGAAGAAGAAACAGGAGTCGATTTAGAAGAGATAGGGGATCCAGTATTAGAATCGGAATTTAAAAGAGCTTTGGGGGACTTACGGTCAAATAAGGCAGAAGGGATAGGTAATATTCCATCAGAATTTCTAAAATCATTGGGGGACGTGGCAACAAAACGACTATTCACGTTGGTGTGTAGAATATATGAGTCTGGCGACATACCATCGGACTTTCGGAAAAGCATCATCCACACAATTCCGAAGACGGCAAGAGCTGACAAGTGCAAGAATTATCGCACAATCAGCTTAACAGATCATGCATAGAAGCTGCTTACAAGAATAATATACAGACGAATGGTAAAGAAAATTGAGAATGCGCTAGGTGACGATCAGTTTGGCTTTAGGAAAAGTAAAGGGACGAGATAGGCAATTCTGACGTTACGGCTAATAACGGAAGCAAGGCTAAAGAAAAATCAAGACACTTTCATAGGATTTGTCGACCTGGAAAAAGCGTTCGACAATATAAAATGGTGCAAGCTGTTCGAGATTCTGAAAAAAGTAGGGGTAAGCTATAGGGAGAGACGGGTTATATACAATATGTACAACAACCAAGAGGGAATAATAAGAGTGGACGATCAAGAACGAAGTGCTCGTATTAAGAAGGGTGTAAGACAAGGCTGTAGCCTTTCGCCCATACTCTTCAATCTGTACATCGAGGAAGCAATGATGGAAATAAAAGAAAGGTTCAGGAGTGGAATTAAAATACAAGGTGAAAGGATATCAATGATACGATTCGCTGATGACATTGCTATCCTGAGTGAAAGTGAAGAAGAATTAAATGATCTGCTGAACGGAATGAACAGTCTAATGAGTACACAGTATGGTTTGAGAGTAAATCGGAGAAAGACGAAGGTAATGAGAAGTAGTAGAAATGAGAACAGCGAGAATCTTAACATCAGAATTGATGGTCACGAAGTCAATGAAGTTAGGGAATTCTGCTACCTAGGCAGTAAAATAACCAATGACGGACGGAGCAAGGAGGACATCAAAAGGAGACTCGCTATGGCAAAAAAGGCATTTCTGCCCAAGAGAAGTCTACTAATATGAAATACCGGCCTTAATTTGAGGAAGAAATTTCTGAGGATGTACGTCTGGAGTACAGCATTGTATGGCAGTGAAACATGGACTGTGGGAAAACCGGAACAGAAGAGAATCGAAGCATTTGAGATGTGGTGCTATAGACGAATGTTGAAAATTAGGTGGACTGATAAGGTAAGGAATGAGGAGGTTCTACGCAGAATCGGAGAGGAAAGGAATACGTGGAAAACACTGATAAGGAGAAGGGACAGGATGATAGGACATCTGCTAAGACATGAGGGAATGACTTCCATGGTACTAGAGGGAGCTGTAGAGGGCAAAAACTGTAGAGGAAGACAGAGATTGGAATACGTCAAGCAAATAATTGAGGACGTAGGTTGCAAGTGCTACTCCGAGATGAAGAGGTTAGCACAGGAAAGGAATTCGTGGCGGGCCGCATCAAACCAGTCAGTAGACTGATGACCAAAAAACAAAAAAAAAAAAAAATGTTTAAGCTCTTGGCAGTAGCGAGCATTTTCATTTCCGATATTAGATATGATTTATATATGGAGCAAATCAATTCGAAGTCATCCCCAGTGTTATTTATTTACAGAGCGCCCTGGAAAACCTTGAAAATCAAGGTAGGCACTGTTTGAAGTACTTAAATTGAACTACCAGTGTGAATGCCAAAATAAACTGTACAGTTCTTATGAACCACGGGGCACTCTAGCATTTCACATTACAAGTTGGTGCACCACCTGGCCAGTTGATGACTAATTTAAAGTCACTAATCTATTGCATCTGATGGCTCGAAGTGGAAAGCCGATCAGGAACGGAAACATACACTCCTGGAAATGGAAAAAAGAACACATTGACACCGGTGTGTCAGACCCACCATACTTGCTCCGGACACTGCGAGAGGGCTGTACAAGCAATGATCACACGCACGGCACAGCGGACACACCAGGAACCGCGGTGTTGGCCGTCGAATGGCGCTAGCTGCGCAGCATTTGTGCACCGCCGCCGTCAGTGTCAGCCAGTTTGCCGTGGCATACGGAGCTCCATCGCAGTCTTTAACACTGGTAGCATGCCGCGACAGCGTGGACGTGAACCGTATGTGCAGTTGACGGACTTTGAGCGAGGGCGTATAGTGGGCATGCGGGAGGCCGGGTGGACGTACCGCCGAATTGCTCAACACGTGGGGCGTGAGGTCTCCACAGTACATCGATGTTGTCGCCAGTGGTCGGCGGAAGGTGCACGTGCCCGTCGACCTGGGACCGGACCGCAGCGACGCACGGATGCACGCCAAGACCGTAGGATCCTACGCAGTGCCGTAGGGGACCGCACCGCCACTTCCCAGCAAATTAGGGACACTGTTGCTCCTGGGGTATCGGCGAGGACCATTCGCAACCGTCTCCATGAAGCTTGGCTACGGTCCCGCACACCGTTAGGCCGTCTTCCGCTCACGCCCCAACATCGTGCAGCGCGCCTCCAGTGGTGTCGCGACAGGCGTGAATGGAGGGACGAATGGAGACGTGTCGTCTTCAGCGATGAGAGTCTCTTCTGCCTTGGTGCCAATGATGGTGTCGTATGCGTGTTTGGCGCCGTGCAGGTGAGCGCCACAATCAGGACTGCATACGACCGCGGCACACAGGGCCAACACCCGGCATCATGGTGTGGGGAGCGATCTCCTACACTGGCCGTACACCACTGGTGATCGTCGAGGGGACACTGAATAGTGCACGGTACATCCAAACCGTCATCGAACCCATCGTTCTACCATTCCTAGACCGGCAAGGGAACTTGCTGTTCCAACAGGACAATGCACGTCCGCATGTATCCCGTGCCACCCTACGTGCTCTAGAAGGTGTAAGTCAACTACCCTGGCCAGCAAGATCTCCGGATCTGTCCCCCATTGAGCATGTTTGGGATTGGATGAAGCGTCGTCTCACGCGGTCTGCACGTCCAGCACGAACGCTGGTCCAACTGAGGCGCCAGGTGGAAATGGCATGGCAAGCCGTTCCACAGGACTACATCCAGCATCTCTACGATCGTCTCTATGGGAGAATAGCAGCCTGCATTGCTGCGAAAGGTGGATATACACTGTACTAGTGCCGACATTGTGCATGCTCTGTTGCCTGTGTCTATGTGCCTATGGTTCTGTCAGTGTGATCATGTGATGTATCTGACCCCAGGAATGTGTCAATAAAGTTTCCCCTTCCTGGGACAATGAATTCACGGTGTTCTTATTTCAATTTCCAGGAGTGTATGTGGCAGACGTCGTAACAGTTGAAAGTAAGGCATTAACGCTTCACACCATCCATCAATACAATCAAAATCGTGCGTTCCAGGTACCTTTATACCTACATCGGATTAAATGTTAGGGATCTTCGTACTGCAAAGAACAGCGAAATAAGGTTGCAGGCCTCAACCTTATGATACTATGATGTGGTAACCTCCTTAAGGACTTTAAAAGAGCAGGATTTTCAACCAGGGTCGATTACGTCAGTACTGCTAGGTTTCTGAAAGAAATCCAGATCGAGAGCAGATGTACAGATATAGAAAAATTCACTCGATAAAAATCCCCACTCTCAAAACGCCAGTGAGAAAATTTTCCGCATCAATTAGCACATTGTGTTATAAATTATGACAGTTGGACTGGGCTTAATATTCAGGGTACATAAGAGAGCTACCGTCGAGAAACACACTTAATATCATCTGATGAGCGGCTGTCTGCCACATCATTTTCCATGTGACTGTATATGACATTCCGTACGATGTATAACGGAGGTAGCACCTGGGAACGATAGCTTTTATGATACTGTAAACACTGGAAAGAAATAGTTCGTTACACGTGAAATCCGGTTTCGCGGGACAGAGAGGATCAGGTTGTAGGAAGGGACCAAGATCAGTCACTGTTAGTTACACAAGAACACACAACTTTATTCCTCGAAAACCATTGCACAGTTTTTAAAACAACAAGGATCAATTCACAGCTAAGGGCCCAAGTAACTTCTAAATAACAAAGTTCAAATAATTCCTTTTAAAACACAAGGATTTAGAGAAACGGCTGAAGGCCTTACTTAAGTAAAATTAAAATATCTTCTCGGCTAAAGGCCCAAATAATGTTTCAGATCATCAAAGGAAGTTCTTTAAGAGGCAAGAATTTACGAATCTCAACTAAAAGCCATATTAAGGAAAATTCAAAGTAATTGTTCGGCTCAAAGCCCAATAATTTTTCAACATAATAAAAGGCAACCTTTAAAGACAAGCATTTACACAGTACAACAGAAAACAATCTTAAGAAAACTTGAAATGTATTGACCGTTGAAGGCCCACACAATTATTCAAAATAATTAAAGGAAAACCTTAAGATAAGAATTTACACAGTACGGCTGAGGACGACAGATTTTAAAACAAACGCGGCTGAAGCCCTAAATACAGAGCAGACAAGAATTTTAAATAAGACACGGCTGAAGGTCTAAGACTGAACATAGAACAGACAAAATTAATACATGGCTGAAGGCCTGGCACAGTACTCGCGACAAAAGAAAATCACAATCACAAACAGTGGTGCTCAGAAGTGTTCCATGGGTCGGCCTGGGGAGGAAACTAACAAGGTTAGGTGAGACAGGCAGCCAAACGTAACACTAAATAATCGGGTGGCAGCAGGACATAGGGACGGCTGACGAATCAACCCACAACCTAATCAACTCACTTCCATCCGAGCAACGCAACGACAACCGAGAATATCAGCGAGGACGAAGACCGCAGCAGCACTACGTCTTAATAATTGGCATCTGAACAGTTATGGCACACTCTCTCGCAACCGACCGACTGGCTACTCCAGTATGCAGACAGCATTCATCTGCTCAGCGGAAATAACAGAAGCGACACACAGTTCCACGTAAACACTTGCACCAAGAACTCCGACAATTCTAAAACCAATCACCGTGGAACCACAAGGAGAAATGACAAGTCACACGCACAGAGTTCCATAAGCGGTCGGCGACCAAATACACGTCGCCCGATGAGGCGACCGACCGAACGACGACCAACCAGTGGTCCTCGCCTCTCAAGTCTTCTTCCGTCGGACAGGCGAGTACTGGCTGCCTGCACCTCACTGGCGCTCCGTTCCCGACTTCAGTGCTGCTGCGCCCCGACTGAGCTCCCAACTGAACTGCAGACACACGACGACCCGGAAATGCTATCGGTCGGTCCAGAGACGGTACGACAGTGCACTTATCGACAAGCGCTGCTGCTGCCACTCACGGGCAGGTAAGGCAGGGTGTTAGTGACCCCAGTAAATGGAATAAGAAAACGAGGCGTCAGTACGCTAAGCGAAGATGACAAACAATAAACGGGATGAACACGAGCCTCACACGGCTCAATACGTCATAGAAAAATAGTTTGTATATTTACTGAGCTGTGGCGTCTTTTGTGAGGGCGCGCGCTATCCTACTGGCGCCACTTCTGCGAGCGTTCCCTCGATCTGGCCCTCGTATCATCCTCGCTTGGTTAGCGTTTCCTCAGGGACTTTGTGATAGTGAGTTGCTGTGGGACACGGAGATGGACGGGTGTGCTTGTGTGCTCGGCCTCCTGACGATTGCAGCGAGCTGAAACCGTTGACCGTGGGGCTAAGGGGCCCGCGATTTTCTGCAGCGTTGACCGTTACCTTCTTGGCATTTATTTGAAATTATGTATGAAGACTGTTCAGTAAGCACCGTACTTAAAGACTGTGTATCTGCCTCGATGTGAGCTGTCCAGGAATACAGTTCCTTTATGCCTTCCAGTGACCGCTTTTGGGGCTGTGTGTGTCGATCTGGAGGTTTCTGTAAGCGCCAAGCCAGTATTTGAAATTTTCAGCTGGCACTTGAAATCATTGGTTGTTATTGTTGAGTATTTGATACTACTGATTATGATGTCCGTTATTTTTAGACCTTATGGGCCTTCCCGGAGTCAGTTATTGAATTTGACCCGTCGCTAAAGTTTGCGCTCTTAACCGAAAGGTACACACACGTCTTGGCTATGTGTGTGTGTGTGTGTGTGTGTGCGTGTTTTTATCTGCACACTCTCTTATTACGCGCTGAGGAGCCCTTCGGGTTATAGGTGTACATTTTAACCTGCTATCTGCGACCTGATTTGCGTCGAAATTGCGGAGTCCATTAGTCCCTAAGACGCCCAGTAAAGGTATATCTTCGTTTACTTAATCTTGTTGGAATTATTATGTAATTATATTTTGAAATGACTTTGCATATTGTTCCTGTTTATTGTTAGGAAGGTTAATTTGCATGTTTATGGGCGGGGCGTTTCTATGCTAAAGTTTTAATAGTTGGTTTCGTGAAAATAATCTATAATTGGCCGTTTAAGTATAGGCGTGTAAGTTAATTTCCGTCAAACTTGTTTGCTATTCGTTGTTTTGTAAATGTTTGGAGGGTACATGCGCTTCCGCGGATCTCCCTTTCCAGTCCCAAATTAGGTAGTATACGAGTATTGTCGTTCTTTGATTTCGTGCCTCGGCGGCGGTGTCGCCGAATTAGGAAGTTGTTTACTCGTGTTTCTTTCATTGTAACGTTCTTGTGGGAGTGTGACGAAAACCTTTGGGCAAACTGAATACTGAGTTCATTGATTTGTTAAACAAACGGGGGTTTAGCTGTCATTGTCATTTAAATAGCGTTGTGGGTAGAGCAAATCAACGACTGCGGTTCATTGGCAGAACACTTAGAAGGTGCAACAGGTCCACTGAAGAGATTGATTACACCACGATTGTCCGCCCTATTCTGGAGTATTGCTGTGCAGTGTGGGATCCGCATCAGATGGATCTGACGGATGATGGTTCAAATGGTTCAAATGGCTCTGAGCACTATGGGACTTAACATCTGCGGTCATCAGTCCCCTAGAACTTAGAACTACTTAAACCTAACTAACCTAAGGACATCACACACATCCATGCCCGAGGCAGGATTCGAACTTGCGACCGTAGCAGTTGCGCGGCTCCGGACTGAGCGCCTAGAACCGCGAGACCACCGCGGCCGGCTCTGACGGATGACATCGAAAATGTTCAAAGAGGGCAGCTCGTTTTGTATTATCGCGAAATAGGGGAGATAGTGCCACAGACATGATACGTGAATTGGAGTGGCAATCATTAAAACAAAGGCGTCTTTCGTTGCGACTGGATCTTCTATGAGATTTGAATCACCAGTTTTCTCCTCGGATTAAAAACATTATGATGGCACCCACCTAAATAGGAGAAATAACCATCACCATAAAATATGAGAAATGAGGGCTCGCACAGAAAGATTTAAGAGCTCGTTTTTCCCGCGCGCCGCTCGGAAGTGGAACGGTAGAGAGACAGCTTGAAGGTGGTTCACTCAACCCTCTGCCGCGTATTTTAGTGTGAATAGCTGAGTAAGCACGTAGATATGGACGCTGGGGCCCTGTATTTTATGTTAAGTACTTAACTTGATTCATGTGTAATAGGCTTGGGGCCAGTCAGTGAAGTAATACTGTTTACTTCGGTTTCTACACGTGAGTAGCGTTTGGCCAGCTTGGCAGTTTCTTGTCTATATGAGAGTAGAATAACCAGTCAGATCTACGCATTGTAATGCCTTTTATTTCACGTTTGTGGGACTTATATTCAAGTTCTGTTGTGAGATTAGCCCACAATTGTGATGCAAGTTCCGGCCGTGGTGGTCTAGCGGTTCTCGGCGCTCAGTCTGGAACCGCGCGACTGCTACGGTCGCAGGTTCGAATCCTGCCTCGGGCATGGATGTGTGTGATGTCCTTAGGTTAGTTAGGTTTAAGTAGTTCTAAGTTCTAGGGGACTGTGACCACAGATGTTAAGTCCCATAGTGCTCAGAGCCATTTTGTGATGCAAGTCGCGCAGACAGAGCGCCTCCGCAGGTTTATTTAGTAAATTTACAGTTTGTAGTCTGGACACAGTTGTATTGCACAATTGACATCTTCTTCGAGTACCTTTTGTAATTTTGCGTAGACGCGAATGTCCTTATGCATGGTGATTTTAATTTAAAAGCCTTAACTATCTGTACGTATTTGGCAAGACTCTTGGTAACTGTTAGTTGGTTTATGATAGAACTGTTATTTAATAAAAATATTTCTTTGGAAATGATAAATGACGCATCCTTATATTAATCCCGATCCTTGCCCTGAGTCTCAATTGGTAGCCGCAGAGCGTGGTGACGTTCTTTTGGCATAGGGGGCGGGATGCAGGGGATGAAGTTGTCTACCCTTATTTCATTTATCATTCCATTCAGTTATTGCACTTATACATTTGTCACTCCATGAGTTATTACATTAATACTTTTGGTTGTTTTCAGGAGGGCACTGCCTATCTTGGATTCCAGGGGGCGCCCCAGGATGTCGCTTCTTAAGAGGGAGCATCTGCAGTACGAATTTAAAGTTTGTGGCCTGCCTATAGAAGGTAGCGTCTCAGAATTGGCAGCAGCTGGACAGTCCGCTTTACCTTTCTTTGGACACCATCGGCGAGGTAGGTGCCTCTCATTCTATTATTTGAGCCGCGTTAGATAGTATGCAACCAAATGTGTCTTTCCTACAGGGCATCTAACCCAACATTAAACTGTCTTGTAGGATCCAGCGGCACCTGGCTCATTGGGGGGGGGATACTGTTATGGATTTGGCATTTTAAACTTAAGGAATCCGAGGAGGAAGGGGTTAAACAGTTACTTAATCGGGTAAGGGACTTGCAGGGTAGGGCGGCATCCCTGGGTTTAGAGAGCGAGGGTGAGGGGTCGGAGCGGAAAGTCTTAAGTCGTAATCTGCTCCTTGATGATAAGCGGTCTGATGTCCGAGGTCTTAGTAGTTTACCCTCTGATCCCTCTGATCACTTCGCCAAATTGTCGAAACCTATCACAAGCTTCCTTACCGGCATATCTGGGTTGTCTATTGATGATTTACATCAAGTTCAGCAAGTGCTGTGACAGCTTGTCCTGTTCGAGTCCCATGCTGATGCCCTGCGCCCTGCACACATCACACCACTTGATTTTTTCGTTGCTTTATCCATTGCTCGAATTATAGACAAAAAGTTATCGCAACGTGTGCACAATGAGCTTGAGCGGAGATATTATTGGCGAGTGCAGGCAGCTTCCGAGACATTGACCAAATATGTTGAAAGAGTGCTGTGTCAGTGCTCGATATGGGGCTACCGAATCTGATGGTATCTCCAATATTTTAGAAGGCGATGGGTCTCGCTTGGTGTTCGAGCACTGCCCGATTAATTTTGATGAGTTTCAGGAATTGCTAGAATTAGTTGAGGCACTCACCTACTCTGACGAGCAGCGCAGATAAGTTTGACGTCTACCATTGACACCTTTTACTCTGCGGGTAACAAATCACGATCCGAATCTGACTGGTCCGTTGCAAGCGTTGTTTCTGTTGCGGTGCGAGAGACCGCCTTGTGCACGAGTGGCCTGTTGTGAGAAGCCGCAGGTCTAACAGCTGACGCCATGGGGGGTGGGAAGTTGATCGTGCCAGAGGGTGTTACCGTTTCGTTTTACACGTATTCGTGTTAAGGAAGGATCTTCCCTGTCTGTGACCGTGTTGGACAGGAACCACTTTGCGCGTTATTGGACTGTCAGTTCGGTCTCCTTAGTTGATTACAAATGGTACCTGGCGTATGGCCACTTGTGTAAATTGTCTCCCATGCCATCGTCTTCCCACAGATGTCGTGCAAACAATGATCGGAAAGAGTTGACTCTGGTTGGCAAGGTACACGGTAGTTTATCTGTTTGTAACTTCTAATGATCGGACAGACTTCTCGCAGTTAGGGACTTGGAGATGACTTTGTTGCTCGACTGTGATTCTGTCTAGCGGACCGCGCTGATCCTTGATTTTGGGAGTGGTGCTTTGTTCTTTAAATTCTCTCTGCTCTTATCGCGTTCCGAGCTTCAGTTATTCTGTAAGTTGCTAATCCGTTGAGTTGGCGGATGGTCATCTTCGGCCAGAACAGGCGAGACAGTTGTTGGATCTGTTCCAGGAATTTCTTACTAATTTGAGTCAATATAGTATTCGTCTGCTTGACGATGTTCCAGTTCTACAGGCCCTTACTGTCTTTCGCCGCCTAAAATCTAAAGTTTGAGGCAGAAGATCAGTGCTATCTTGTGGGATGGAGTGATTATGTCTTCCACTTTACCATATGTTTGTGTGGCCGAGCCGTTCTAGGCGCTTCAGTCTGGAACCGCGCGACCGCTACGGTCGCACGTTCGAATCCTGCCTCGGGCATGGATGTGTGTGATGTCCTTAGGTTAGTTATGTTTAAGTAGTTCTAAGTTCTAGGGGACTGATGACCTCAGATGTTAAGTCCCATAGTGCTCAGAGCCATTTGAACCATTTTTTACCGTATGTTTCACCAGTATTCCTGGGACAAGACTATAGGCCGGTAGTTGATTACAGGGTTCTAAACAATTGTCTCGAATGAAAAACAGCCCACAGTTGTACTAAATTATGTTTATTTTAAACCTTGACCATGGTTTCTGCTATAACAATGTAGCCTACTTCAGAAGTCATGCACACTGATAAATGAAAAATGTCTTAGCCCAGCGGCTGCGTCAAGACCAATAAAATAACTTCAACAGACATAAGCCTGTTTCGAACGTAAGTAAAGTTACATATGGCACCGTATGTAACTTAACTTATAGCAGGAGCCATAGTCAAAGTTTGAAATAAACGTAATATAGTGGAACTGTGGGCTGTATTTCATTCAAGACAATTTCGTAACGGTCGCTGTTGTTGCGGCCATGATGAAAATGTTGTTCTAAACAATGTCGTTTTGCGTTCAGCCTCCTTGTCTGATATTCACAACTGTTTTACATGGTTTTCTGGTGCTAGTTGCTTCACCGTGCACGACTTGAGTCAAGCCTATTACCAGGTTCCCTTGATTGAAGAATCTAAACGTGTCACTCCTTTTTCACGGACTGGAATTCGGCTGGAGTGCCGTCGGGACTGGCATCTGAAGCCGCTCTCCTTTCTCGTTTATTTGATCGCGTCTTTGGGGACTTGGTATTTTTGCGTGTTTGCAACTACCTTGATGATGTAGTATTCGAGGAACACCTTTCCCACCTTGGTCAGGTGTTGTCCAGACGTCGTTCTGCTGGGTTAACGGTGAGGCCGCCCAAGATTACCCTCGCCAGACGCCAGATCTCATTTTTGCGTCTCCTCGTTTCAGGTGGACGAGGAACGAACAACGGACATAATGAAATTTTTCTCAGCATAGGAGTAAAGTGGAGATGGCCAGGTTTATAGGAATGCCTAATTATTTTCGTAAATGCTTTGTGTGGGGAGAAAGTCAGCACTGTATTTTTGAGGCTGTTAACACCACTATTACTAATCCTCCGACATTGGCTGTGTCTGATTTCGGCAAGAGATTTATTGTTCAGTCTGACGCTTCGAACGCTGGCGTCACCGCGGTTTTTCTCCAGGAGGATGTTGGCGAAAGACGTCATTTAGCTTTAGCCTCGAGGAGACTGACGGGTCCCAAACTTAGGTATTCGGTGTATGAGTGTGAGGCCTTAGCCATTCTACTCGCCCTTGGAAAGTTCAAATTTTATCCTGAGCACAGAGAATTTGATTTAGAAACCGAAAGTCAGGAATGGAATTGGGTTCTGGCCAGGTCCAAGAAAACTGGTAGGATTGCGAGATGGGCTCTCCGCCTATCAGTCTTCCATTTCAAGTCACTTTAAAGCCTACAACAACCTGTAGCAAACGTGCTTAGTCACATGTTTGGAGAGGAGGATCTAGGAGCTGAATGTGAAGCTGGGGAGCCTCATGATATTGTGTGAGGTGTGTTAGCCGAAGTATCGCAATTGTCTAGTAGCCTTAAGGACAAGCAGGATCAGAATCTGTTGTGGGGACCAATTACGAGGCAAGCGTTATCCACAGAGTGTGTTCCGAAATATTTATTGAAGGATGGGGTCTTGTGCAAACAAGGTGACCTCAGTGAGCCAAAATTTGTCTTCCTGTTGAGTTAGTTCCCTCCATCTTTCATTATTTCCATAACTCTTTCGTGAGTGGTCATTTGGGCCTTTACAAAACCTTGACGAAGGTATGTGGGAATTTTGCCGTTTAATTAATGAGGGCAAGTAGTGAAAGAAGAGTAAAGCGAACACTAACTCGCCCAGGGGGCTGCTGCAATCCTAACGAGAGCAGCATCCTACAGATTAACTCTTTATTGATTTCGTGGAACCATTAAACGTACTACGAGGGGCAACCGTTACATCTTGGTAGTTGTCATGCTTTCTCTCAGTTTGCATAACTGCTCCCTACCTGAGGGCTTACAGCCCCTATTACCATCCATCACCTAACTAACATCAATTTGTGGTTTGGCCTCCCAAGGTCCTTGTGAGTGATAAAGCTTTGGCCTCTGTCTCCAGGCAGTTTAGACAGTTCTGTTTCCAAAATGCCAATAGGCTTATAACCACTACGCCGTTTTTGCGGAGAGAGCCAGTCGTAATCGTAAAGAGACCTTAACCATATACCACGCTAAGTGTCCGAGAAAATGGGATGGCACTCTCCCCTGGCTCAACTTTGCGTTTAGTTCCGCCCAGCATGAGGCATCTGAGGCTGTTACTGTCGCTCTTACTTTAGTGTATCCCCTTAATTCTCCCCACTCCAACTTGTGGAATATTTATGACCTTTTACCCACATCGACCACTCTGGGTCTCCTAAAGTAGAGTTGTCAGCGTTCTAGGCAAAATATTGCATTGGTTCACGGCTATCAGACAGGGCACTGCAACTTTGGCAGTCGACTCTTTCTGTGTAAGATGGGAGATAAGGTTTTCGTTAGAAACTTTGTGGGGTGAGTGCAGAGTGGTCTTGGTAATCTGACCTCTCACTTTGGGGTCCGTGTTCCATCTTCAAGGTTGTGGAGCAAGTTAATTTACTAGTCAAGGAGTTAGCCACTGGAAAGACCTTCCGAGTTCATCTTAGTCAGGTGAAGCTTGTTAATCAATGTTTCTTTCCTTCTTGGTGTGGAGAGGAGGGGGGGGGGGAGGGGGCAAGGGCGATCTTCCGCCGTGAGCGGGGGAGGTTAAGCCATGGCGGTTTCTGTGGTGGTGCACTAGCGCCATTTGAGCGAGCATTCCGTCTATCTGGCCTTCGTCGTATCATCTTTGCTTGAGTATATCTTATCTCTGGGACTGTGTGATAGTGATTAGCGTGTGGGACACAGAGATAGACGCGTGTGCTTCAGTTCTCAGCATCCTAGCGATCGCAGCGAGCTGAAATCGTTGACTGTCGGGCTAAGGGGGTCCACATTTCCCTACAGCGTTGACTGTTGCTACCAGCGAGTTTAGCGGGCAAGGAGTGGCTTTCGTCGCGTGCAGTCTGGTTACGTAGAGCATCAGTCAATTGTAGTTTGCGAAATACGCCGAGGTGTATCAGACAACTTGTTACCAGCTGCGAGCAGAAGAGCAGTATTATGCGGTGCCTACCTGGAGTCCTGAGGCTATTACCCTCCTTGGCATTTATTTGAAATTATGTATGAAGGCTGTTCAGTAAGTTCTGTACTTAAAAAGAGTTGATTCTCCCGCAGAGAGAGCTGCCGAGGAATGCGGTTCCTTTATGCCTCTCAGTGACCCCTTTTGGGTCTGGTTGTGTCATTCTGGAGGTTTTGTAAGTGCTAAGCTAGTACTTGCAATTTTCACCTCGAATTTGAAATATTGCTTTTTTTTATCATTGAGTACTTTATACTACTGATTGTAATTTCCGTTTGTTGTAGATTTTATAGACTTTTCTGGGGGGAGCTATTGGATTTGTCTGTTACTTAAGTTGTGTGCGCTAAGCCTTAAGGTACGCACGTGTGGATGACGTGTGTGCGCAAGTTTGTATTTGCTCACTCTCTTATCTCCGCGCTGAGGAGCCCTCCTAGTCACAGGTGTACGTTTTAACTGATCATCTGCTATTTAGTGTGTGTCCAAATTACAGTGTCCATTCGACTCTAAGAGGCCCCACTAGAAGTATAGTTTGACATATTTGACCTTATTGGAATTAGTATGTAATTATTTTTTTAAAATTACCTAGTACATTGTTTCTCCTTATTGCTAGGAATGTTAACTTGCATGCTTTTGGGCGGGGCGACCCAGTACTTTTGGGTGGGGCGACCCAATACTGAAGTTTTAATTTACAGTTTCCTTTAAAATAATCTTTAATTGGTCGTTTAAGTATTGCTGTGTGTGTTAACTTCTATTAAACTTGTTTGCTGTCTGTTGCTTGATGTATGTTGACAGCTTTGTATCGGCAGCGGTTGACGCGTTGCTGTTCTGCTGGTCTGGGGCAGTGACACGTGTTCCTTCTGCTTCGGCGTCTTTCTCGTCATCGCACGAAGTTAGATGTAGGCGCGTCACACGCGCTTCTGCGGATCTCCCATTCTAACCTCAAGTCGAGTAGTTTATTATCATTCTTTGGTATCGTGCAGAGACGGGCGTGTGGCCGAATTGGGAAGTAATTTACTCAGTGTTTCTATCATTGTAATGTCCTTTTGGGCTTCTAATGAAAGCCTTTGAGCCAACTGAGTACTGAGTTTCTTGATTCCTTAAAAGAAATGATTGTAATTTTCATTATGATTTTAACAGTGTTTTTGTCGCCCGATAGTTTATTTAAGTACTTAAGTTGTTTAATGTGTAACATGATTGTGGCCAATCAGTGAGCTACTACTGTTTGCTTCGGTTTTTACACGTGCCTAGCGTTCGGCCAGCTTGCCCGTATCTTCTCTATATGAGAGCAGAATAACTAGTCAGATGTGTGCATTTTGATGCTTTTAGTTGAAGTCTGGTGAACTGGTATTCAAGTCCTGTTGCGAGATTAACCGAGAGTTCTGATGGTAGTCGCGTGGACAGAGTGCCGCCGCAAGTTATTTAATTTACTCACTGTTTTTAATCGTGTGACCACTGTATTGCACAGTTGACATGTTCTTAGTGTAATTTTAGGTGTAATGCAAATGTCCTTTTGCATGGTGATTTTAATTTAAAAACTGTAACTAGTTGTATGTATTTGTCAGGGCCTTGATAACTATCAGTTGCCTTATGATACAGTATTTATTAAATAAACCTATTTGTTTGGGAATGATAAATGACGCTTCAGGTTGGGCCACCCTTCCACGTATATTCCTTAAATTACTCTCGATCCTTGTCCTGAGTATCACTTACCCTGGCAAAATGGCTAACGCCAGTGGCCAATCAAATAAACTGAGGAAAATGCGAGAATACGTCGACTGCTGTGGTGAAGTTAGGATATGGCGTTAGGTATCTTCCCTGATTCATGGCCTGGAGACGAGAGGGAGTATTGTAAGGGAGATGACTCACGTGCTTTAAGTCTTCTGAGCAGTGATGTGGTGGCGCATTATCTTTCTGAAAAAATAAGGTGCCTGTGGATTACTGTATGTTGATAAACAGCTAAATGTAATAGGGTAGTAGGTTGTCGTGTCGTCGCTGGTGTAGGCAGATGGTAGACGTATCTCCATAAGAGATAACCTGCACCAAATGCATGAAGGATACATAGTTTTTATAGTTTTCAGAACATCCATACTCTTTATACTGAAGAATGCACCTGAGGAGGCGGTAGGTCTAACTCTGAGTACCTACAAGACCTCGGAGGGAGGGTATCATACCCACTGGGCACCCACGGTCTGGCCTCGATCAAACGCTCTGATATCGTACATCTTGCCAGTCCATAGCTCTACTCTCACAGTTATGGCTACAACAGAATGTGACGGCACCTATGCCACGTGACGCGAACAAATATTCAGTTTGTCCCACGATAGGGCCACACTTTATCCATCATTGCTGCTAACTGTGATGTAATCTGTCGTAAATGTGTCTACGGCTTTTAGAAAGGAACGTTAATTTTACTATAGATAGGAATGTTGCATTGTACAGCGCGTCCATAACATTCCGCTATCACTTCACAAATTTGCAACTTTGAAAGCATTAAACATAGAGCATCATGGCTCGTTGTAAAGCATTTAGCAGCTCTGAGATTATTTACTGTTATGCTAGGATTCTAGGATTTCAGAGTGTGCCGTACTCGCCAGTCGTACAACGTCAAGGCAATATTCAGCTTCTGCACATGTACCTTAGGATTTGCAGCATTAACACATCCGACTGTTTCATCGATTCGCGCACGAATGGTATTGTTGTCACTGGCTGGTGTTACGGACACGGGGTCCTTGACATAGCAACACAAAAAAAGTCTAAAGGCATGGCGTCAGGAGGGCGTGGGAGGCCGTGCGAAGGATGATCACGACCCACTTCTCAGGAAATGTCATTCAGCATACACGAATCTTTCACACACGAATATGAGGGTGCACCACAATACTGGAAGATGATGGAAAGCTACAGCTCTTCGATCTGTGGTAGCAGAAACTGTTCGAGCACGTCCAGGTAAACATTTCCCATTATGGTTTTCTCTGCGAAGAAATATGGGGACATCACCCAATCGTGCATTAGGCCAAACAGGTCATTAACGTTCATGCTTTCACCGATGTGGTCACGCGGACTGAGTGGGTGTTCGAAGCCTCAACTCCTAATATTGCGATTCACATCTTCAGAAATGTGGAATTTTGCTTCGTCTCACACTAGGCATTTTTTTTCATTACTCATTGTCAGCGTCTATGGAGGCCAGCGTCACTGCTTAATTTCTTCAGAAAGATTTAGGTGCCGGAACGACAAACCCCAACCTTCTCCCCCCCCCCCCCGCCTACCGCCCCTCCTAACCCCATACGCTAAAAAAATCACAAGTTTCGATTTTTCGAAGCTTATCATAAAACTGACAATCAAAAATCATTTACAAAATACTGTTCTGACATTCAGGTTTTTAAAACATAATTTCTTGCAATCAAAACAATAAAACCGCAAGATCTAATGCAAATGACAGGTGCTACCGTCGATCCCCGATGTATTGTCACTTTGCTACCTAGTTCTGATCGATATGTATCAGTTCGAGTAGGTCCTCTTTGTGACAACGATGTAACGTTTTCAACGGCTGCCAACCGCAATGTTCAAACATTTAAATTGTGAACATGTGTCCAGTTTTAATTAACAGAGCTTTTAGCGATGAATTATGACGAAGATACTCGTGGTCCCTCGGGGTCACCTAGAATCCTGATTTCCCGAAGAAACAGGAAAAACACAACACGGTGTGACAAAACACACACACACACACACACACACACGAAGTACAACACCCCACGCCCCTGCCCAGCGCATCACGCTGGTCATCGTCTGTCACGTTCACTCTGGTGCCGGCTCAATGGCATATGATAGTTACGTTGCGCTTTACTACGCGCATATGATTTTATATCTCCGGTGCCGACTTCTTCCAGTGAATAAAAAAAGAAGTGGGAGATGCCTACATGCCGTTCCGGCGCTTACCGGTCGATATTATGCCCTGGTCATTACGGAACTTTCGAATGTATACTGCAGAGGACGATCTTTTGACTACAGTGCTGACGAGGAAAACACGGTAGGTGACACAACTTGATTTCGCAGAAACTTCGCTCAGTGGGAGCCTAAACATGCGAACACGTGTTTCGGCTTATTCGTAGGCTTTCGACCGTTTTTGAGAAAACGACTGTCAATGTTTTCGACGTAACTTAGGTGCCTGTTAGCACGTGCTAATTTGAGCCCAACTGATAGCACAGCGGCTACCGCAGCAGCAACTAATTTTTGCGTCCCGTGTTCGAAACCCGATTATTGATTTTATTTCATTTTATTTTTCACTTATCTACCCATATCTGTAGAAGGTTTGCACGTGAACGTTTCTTATCAAGTTTGGAGATACAAGGGCAATATATTAATTGTGACGTTACAACTGTGCTTCACAATAAGTGTCATACATTCATTATATAATATAAACGTGTATGGTAATATCGGTGGTTACAATCATTATAAATTCCCAAATTCTTGTATTTAAACCTTAAATCAATTCTTAATTCTTATATTTTATTGTTATGTTTTTTCTTCAGAGAGATTTTGTGCATTCTCTTGGATGATGTCGATCGTAGAAAAATTCGAAACTGACAAATACCGAACACCAAAAGCATCGTGCGAACGCGGGTTTCCCACAGCGACAATTCTTCATATGAATCTCACTTGGGAGAGAAACGTCGTAACACTGCTGAAGATTTCACGCGTTGGCATTAATATCGCGTCACAACGGATCACTTTTCCGAAAAATGGCGCATGCAACTGACTGAATTAAGATAAACTACAGAAATTTCACGGAAAACAGTTTCAAATAATTTTTCCATTAACCAAGCACACAATGACTAGATGAATAAGGAGAACGTTGTTTCACTACACATTGTAAAACATTCGTGTTGTAATCTTCTAGACATGGGTAGATAAATGAAAAGTAAATATAATTATCGGGTTTCGAAAACAGAGCGAAAATGTATAAAATCGTGACGCTAATCATTGTGGCACAATTGTAGTTGCACGGTTTGCTCGTTAAAAGGCTCATAAGGCACTTCGAAACTTTTGATTGTTGTTTTCTCAGAAACGGCGGAATATTTACAGATAAACGTAGACACGTGTTCGCTTATTTTGAGGCCTCTTCCACTGTGTGAAGTTACCGAGAAGTCGGTTTTAGATACTTTCCACGTTCTCCTTGTGAGATCATTTGCATATTGTACGACAAAAGCGTAACCAGTTATGCGACACTTTAAGGAGAGCTAATCTAGCTTCCAGCAGTTGACGTGATGCACGGTGAATTGACTTCTGGGGGCCAAGCTGAAATGCAGCATGTAGTCTGCCAATGCGTTCTTGAGACACAGGGGATATTCACTTCCAAGAAAGCTTCCTGTCACCATAAAGTATTTGAACTACCTCGTTATGCTTATTTTGCACAACGGTGCCCTCCTACATTGGTCTCGATAATTCCGTTCTCACAGACTTGGATCCAGCATAACGAATGACACGTTGCGCATTTTCCTTTCTTTATGCTCTCAGTCAAGTCTGAAACTAAGCAGAAAAGGAAAAAAAATCTTTTGGAACTGATAAACGTTTTACAACAAACCACTCCGTAGTTATTATTTTTGTGAAATGATAGTGGGAGTTTATGGACGTCCTGTAAAAAACACCAGTCAGACGTCATTTACCACAAAGAGCAAAACACAGATTTACGTCGATTTATGTTCTGTAGAGCCGCCATCACGATGAATCTCAGTTCGTGATGTTGGTAAACATTCTTCCGCTTTCCCTTCAGGATTCTGGAAAATAAATGAGGCGTCGATTCGTTTCGCAGTATTGAAATATAAGAAGATTTTAAAGAAATCTTTGTTAAGAGTTTCTAATCCTCTTACTAAAATATTCTACAGGATAATTAATTCTCTGTGGAGAGAGGTCCATTAGCTTCATTCAAAAACAAGCACACAGGAACAATAGCAGAATATTTAACCTACCGAGTAAGTGGTCTCGCACCAGACCTTTCCAAGGTACGTGACCTTCTTTCATGTTCTGGGGATTTGCCATTCATCTGATTATAAAATGGGCTAATACTTCTGAGTACTTAACAGAAAGCTCTGTAGACAAGAAAAAATATGATGCTATGTCTCCTTATCATTATTTACATTGAAGTCACCATTTAAAAATTTGGAATGTTTGAGTCCCAACAGGTATAAGTACTGACGATGGATTCAGTTACAGTACGTAATGTCTATATTAAGCCACCTTATTAGGAGAACACTGTACAAGGTAGATTTAATGCCAACATATTACCCTGAGTTTCACAAATGTTTATTCTAATGTTGTAAAGGACAGGAACAAAAATGAAATATGACTATGGCAAAATGTTGGTTGTCTGTGAGTTCTTGAAGGTATAAATACAACACCTAAATGTTTACCCTCTCCCCCTCCACGAGCCCCGTTCCTAGGGGTTAAATGACATCTGAACTGTCACCAGTCAGCCAGAAAACACAAAATCTACAAAACTGAAACTACTGCAGGACTTTTTCTGCTGTTGATAAATATCACCCCTTTCCACTCTACCCCACCCTTAAGTACCTCACCAGCAATTACCCAGTCCAGTCACATTAATGTGACGACCCACTATGCTCTACGTCAACTTCCAATAATCATTCACAAACAGCAAGTGGCAGCACTAGCAGTGGAGGATGTATAAAGTGTGCAGGAAGGACACGGAAACAGTGCAGTTGTTTTCTCAATGAGGTAACGGAATGGTTTATCTGACGTCCAAAAGGGCGAGATCACTGGCTATTGGGCCAAGGGTGGAAGCATTTTAAAAACAGATAAATTTGTAACCTGTTTGTGTGCCGCAGTGGTTGAAGTATACCATGCATAGCAAAATGCCGGTATCCAAAACCGGCATCGAGGCAACTATGGTGCATTGTGAGCCACAGGTGACAGGGACGACCGGTACCTGCCGCGATGCGTACAGGCGAATTAAAGCGCTACTGTTGAGCAACTGACCGCCCAGTTGAACCAAGGGGCTGCCAACATTGTCTCTTCAACGAACGCTCAGCGAAAATTACTGAATATGGGTCTCCACAGTAGGTGCCCGGTTCATGCACCCATGCAGACAGCTTTATTCAGCGACGAAATCTGGAATCTGTGCACGAGTGCCACAAATGGACGTCTACTGAATGACGGCAGACGGCCTTTTCAGATGAACCACGTTTTATGTTCCATGGTACAGAAGGCCCTAGGCGTGTATTCTGGGAGAATCAGAAAGCAAACACTTTTCAACAATCGTTGAAACAGTCTAGGCCAAAGGGCATTACCTGGGTGATCTCTTCATTCTCGAAAGCATAATGAATAAACACAAGTAAGCATCTATCCCTGGGACCCGTGTCACCGCTACATGCTGTTTGATTGTCCTCAGCACAGTATGATCTACAAGCAGGACATCGGAACGTTTTACACAGCTCACAGTGTATGGTTCGAAGAGTATCAGGATGAATCTACCGTGCTCCTATGGCGACCAAACTCCTCGGATTTAAATCCAGTCGAGGATGTGTGGGACCACCTCTATTGGGCTGTTCGCACCATGGAGTCTCAAACGAAAAAAAACCTAGCGCAGTTGACCATGGCACTAGAAGTGGTATGGCTCCACATCCCTGTTGGTACCTTCCAGAAGCTCACTGACTCTCTTCTTGCACGTCCTGCAGAAGTCTGTGCTGGAAAGGTGGTTATTGAGGCTTTTGACAGGTGGTGACATTGTTACGAATGGACAGTGTATTTCCTAGATAGTAAGCCATACTAAATTTCGTTGCACTTTTCTCATGCATTCCAAAGTTATGTTTATAGTCATTCCCCTCCCTCCCTTACCCTCTACTTCCTTCCCAAGGAATGCTACGGTAATCCTCGCCCCACAGTAAATTTTGTGCAAACAAAGTACTCTAGAGTACTACAAAGATAAAAATTTTTAACATTGTGAACAAAAATTTCGGAAAGTCCTTGACTGAAGTACATCAGTTATTTGCAAAATCCAGTACAAAATTAAAAAAAAAAAAACTCTCCCACAGACATAAGATTGCTCTCTCTCTCTCTCTCTCTCTCTCTCTCTCTCTCTCTCTTTCTCTGTATCTGTCTCTCTCGAAAATGGAAAGTGATACTGTAGTGCTGTTTTCGTAGAATGGGTTCGTAGCCAGGGCGTTGTATTGTTAGAGAATAATGTACTGTAACAATACTTAGAAAATGAATCACCGAATAAAAAATACAGGGCACCATTTAAAAAAGTCATATCGCTGTTCATATCTTTATGAAAAACAAAGCTACAATGAAGTCAATCATGCTGATTGATGTCCCCCTGACGGCTAAAGAAGATTTGCTTGAAACATTTTGTATTTTTCGTCTGGACAAACAGTTATTTCGGATGGTGAAGATAAACAATATTATGAGAAGGAAAGTTGATACTCGCCATATAGCGGAGATGCTGAGTCACAGATAGGCACAACAAAAATACTCTCACAATTATAGCTTTCAGCCATTAAGGCCTTGTCAACAATAGACACACATATGCACATGCACTGACTCACGCAAACGCAACTCACACACATGACTGCAGTTTCAGGTAAATGAAACTACACTGCGAGCAGCAGCACCAGTGCATGATGGGAGTGGCGAATCGGTGGGCGATAAGGAGGAGGCTGGGGCGTGGAGGGGGGAGGATACAATGGTGGGGTCGGCGGACAGTGAAGTGCAGCAGGTTAGATGGAGGGTAGGGGAGAGGTGGGGTGGAGGGGGGGGGGTGAGATGCGGAAAAGGAGAGAAATAAAAAGGCTGGGTGTGGTGTTGGAATGATGGCTGTGTAGAACTGGCGAAGGTTGAGGCTAGGTAAAATGGAATGGGACAAGGAGTCTATGCAAAAGGCAGGTGGAAGAGTAAGCAAACGTACATCTCTACTAGAAGAGAGTAAAACTTATGGAGTGTCGTTTACGAGTTTGTACCGACACTATGGGTATCAGTAACATTTACCAAAAAAAAGTATGCTTGTGGTATCTCCACTGGACATTCAAATATATTTGCTATATATTTAGAAACTTCTGTTGCCATCAGAATAGTATATTTGAAGAAAAAAGAGGATTTCGACTGACATAGAAAGAAGTGTGTATTGCAGCCTTCAAACTCACTGTCAAGAACAATGCCAAGCATCCCTGGAAAGAGAGAGCCGGGACAGACCGGTGTGTAACATTCTGGAAATGAAACGCTTTTTCGTTGACCAGAGTGCTTCTCGAAAAGCAAGAGCAGCAGCATTAAGCGATAAGACTATCACAAATATCTTCCTGCATGACAAACTAGCTCATATATAAAACATGGATGAAACTGGGTTGCCACTTAACAACAGACCTCTTAAGGTCATTGCAGTGAAAGGAAGAAAAGAGGTTTCTTTAACCAGCGCTGTAAGAGATGAGAAAGTTACGGTTATTGCTTGTTGCAACACGGCACGTGCATATTTACCACCACTTTATAACAGTAACCTACTGTGACATAAGCTAATGTTACCCTCTGAGAGTATTCGGGAGACTTTGACCGCGTGTCTGCCTAATGAATGAAGGTATCGACTATAATTTTGAATATAGTGTAATTAATAAAAAAACTAAACAGGCTTTAACTTTGGGGTCAATAAAAGTAGTAAAATTCATATAGGGATGAAAAATCGGACGGTTGCCTGCCCAGTTAGGCACATGAATTTTGAAATATGTGTTTCAGAAAATGAAATATTAGTTATTGTAGTTACTTTCATTAATATTTCGCTTTGAATAGTACACAGGATACAAACGGACACAGAGCTCTCTGAGCTGTGTGTAGCAGCAGTCACCAATACTGCACGCACTAGCAATCATAGAAAGCCAAATTTATACCAAAATCACATTAATAAGAGCTACACTCATGATTGTTACATGGATCAGTAGTGAAACGTTACTGCAAGAAGTGCAGAATTAAAATTGGTCAGGAGGGGTTCTGACTTAACTGACATACAAATACCACAAATAAAAATAAATAATACCACAGTTCCACTGCTTACACTCCCATATACAGAAATTTACCAGATTTCCTTAGTAGCAATAATTTTCCAATTATCTTTCTAATTGGGAAGAATATGGTGGGGACGAGTAAACTGATACTGTATCACTAGTCAAACTCTATGATTATTTCAGTAGCAAAATTCAATTCAACTAAATTTAATTCTTAGCTTCACTTGGACTAGTTCCTGTTTTTACTTTTCAAGGCAAATAATTCAACACTGAGCTCAATTAACTTAAAAAATTCGTTCATGATATAATCAAAGCTAAATTATGTTTAAAATGAGTATAACATTTGTGCCTTTTTTCACCACCTGTGAAGCAGGTATTTTAGACAGTAACATTTACGCAGTGTGGCACTGAATTTTTGCAAAACGATACTTTGCAATAAGTTGAGAGTATTTTAGTAGAATTCTAACTAGCTTCTCTTTTAATAATGCTTGCACATTTGACAAACATAAATAAACAATAATAGTGCATTTGAAACAAGAGTCTCAGTTTTATAAACACTTAGGAGAGGATCCTGCATAGGGTCATGATCAGGATAAAAGTTATTTTTCTAAACTCAGGTTTACAGCACTTGGATTATTATTAAAATCACTCACACAAATTAACACGTCCATGCTCTGATACATATCTGTATGCACGAAGTTGGTGGAGCAGTGGCGAAGTAGTGGTGGCAAGCGTCGTGGCGGATAACTGTACTCACGGCTATTGATGTTTGAATGCTCTTTACAATTTCTTCTTGCTGACGGATTTGTGATGTGTTAGAGCCATTCTTTATTGCTGAGAGTACTATGCAACAGCCAACACCACGTACGAGGCAAAATTCCTTGCAAAGCGGCTTCCAGTTGTTTCCCTTGGCACCGTCGATGTGTACCGTGCAACGGCTTGTCTCTGACTGTGTTCCGTTCCCACCAGGTAGCCGTCCAGTTCGACGGCGAAAACCTCCTTTTACATCGCGCCGAGCCACTTCCGTTGCGGAGGGGACTTCCCTACATCTTTTACATTTTGTAATACATGCCCTAAGCATGAACCAGCTTCCAATACACAACGTTTTTCTTCTAAATATACACATATTATAAAATTTCAATATTTTAAACATCATTTAGCTTTTTCCACATATACATTATAATACTCTAAATTTCCTACCACAAATCAATGACCTTAATCAACAAAGAATACACACTTCGTAATCACGGATACACAGTTACATTATATAAACCTACTTCTAATGGATATTAGTGTTACAACTTGTTATCTTCAAGGACCAAAAATAAATTCATGTATGAGTGAAAGTAGATGGATTAATTTAAAAAAATATTTCTGAAATGGCTCAAGTTTTCAAGAGAAGAGATTGTCAGAGAAAGTACTTATTTCAATGGGCATCTGTCAAGTTATTCACTATCAGCAGTGGAATTCGGCCAGAAGAATGAGCTCGAAATATTCTGTTTACCGCCACACATTACCCATGAGCTACTGCATTCAGACAGGTGTGTTTTCAAGACTCCCACAATATATTAATTTGAGATGGCAACAAAATGACTGTAAAGAAATCCCAACACCAAAATGGGTAAAGTTCATTTCAATGGGATATTCAGCGAAGCATGGATGTCAAGTGCATCAGTCCGCTTAGCTGTAAGTGAATTTTCCTGTACGGGGATCTATCCATTTAACCTAGATACGATTGAGGATTGTCGTTTGCTCCGCTGAAGCCCTAAGAGAAAACGCACAAATAATCACAGAAAATGCTGCAACAACCGGTGATTCGTCAACAGCTACCACAAAAGGCTCCTCTCGGAATATCCTTTCTTCTGCACACAAAGAACCTGAAAGAAAAACTTCCAGAGTTGTACCAGACGCTCGTGGCACATCTCCAGAGAACATTTCTGTGATGAGGGCAAAGAAGGTGTGGCCTACTGATGCAAAAAGTAGCAAAGAATAAAGCTCTTGAACCTAATAGTGACGGAAAAAACATCTTGGAACCAGTGAGAGAGCTAATATCGGCCTATTCAAGAATACAACTAACAAAATTGAAAGAAATGTTTTAAACACCGACTGAGGTTGCAGTGTCGACGATCTTGTGCCCCTAAAAGACTCTGAAGATGAGGCTATGGAATGGGTATGTGGATTCTGCCAGGGGAAATGGTTACGTGTTTCAGATAAAGATAAACGTAAATGGATACAATGCCAAAAGTGTACGACCTGGTTACATGAATACTGTGTCGATACGAGAGGCCATAAGCAATTTTTCTGTGGACGATGCAGGTGATCTACGAGAACAGAAACAGTTCACAAAGGCTACTACTGTATTATTAGAGATAGTGAATATTAAATAGAAATTATTGTATTTACAGCTAACTGTTCACATGGTTTAATTCTGTATTTGCCAACAATTTACCTTATTCAAATAGCCCCGACCACTATCCGAATGTCCACACTGCCCTTTTGTCCAATCATAAGAGTAAATCGAATAACAGCCTAACATAAATGTTTGGAAATCGTGTACGACCACCTTTGATCAATAGGATAGGTATACCAATAGAAGTAATACTACATGAATAAAACGAAAATTTAGTTAATAATTTTCCGGAAAAATTTGTTCCAATTGAAATTAATCTTATAGTCCCGCTTTACTCCATATCGACAAACGTAATTGCTCGTTCGAGTATGCACCTACACCTCGCAGATCAAGTACTGTTTGACGATATACATTGCTCAGATGTTTCGAAGTATTTTACCCAATGATGGCAGTCAGCCGAAACGCATCATCAAAATAGGAAATAATGAAGTGTGACCAAGCAGAAAAACGTGTTGCTCGTTTGACTGTAAGAAAGGTCCTACAATGAGTATAGATATGAATGACAGATTATTCTTTTGTATTGCTGGAGCGGACAATACAATGTAATCAGAAACGTTGGCGATCTGATGATGGGAATGATAGCCCGAAACCGGTGACGTCATGTGAATAAAGTTTTTCAAAAGAATTATTGGCTGGTTGCGTTATTCACAGACAAATTATTTTTTCCCATCTCTTTCACGAAGTCTCAAGTATAGCACTCTTCCCACATAGTCGAGACTATCCCAACTAGCCTACGTTATAGTAACCATCCTTTGCATACCACCTAAAAATCTTAAGTTCAATGTTGGCGGTGAAGATTAGCGATGAATGTGCGTGCTAATTTGTACTGCTATTTACCATGTAGTCCGTAGTATTCTGAGTAGATCAAATTCGCAACAACTACAGGGATAAACAAATGCGTAACAGTGAGAGGTGATATCTCACGTTTTAGTTTTGTAAGTTCCTGTCTCACTGTCTCGACTTCATATTTGGCATAAGTTTCGGAGGAAAGATGACGTCTTGGCTGTTCCGCGTGAGTTTATATTTCTTTGCCTATGCCATTCACGGCTGATTTAGTATCGCCTGCTATTGACAACTTGCCAATATCAATTTCAGTGTGAAGACAAGGAAAGACGAATCTGCACTCCGCTCTTTCAGACGGAAATGCTGTCTATAGCCTCGATTTCTCTCTTATGCCCACAACAACTGCCGGAGTGTATTTGTAATCAGATTCTTAGAGACTATAGGAAACAGTGTTTTAAGCCCGCATAATCTTTTTTGTATCAGTTAAAACACTTTTCACATGCTGCAAATTAATATTTTTAATAATTAGACGAGTTTCACATAATAATTAAGGCTTCTCTGAACTAGACGAGTTTCACATAATAAGGCTTCTCTGTCGGTGATAGTTAAAAGCGTGTCTCATTTCATGAACGAGCGCGTCTTCCGTTCTTTTTAGTATTATTAAAATGTTCAAGACGAAGTTTGAATGTTGCATTAACTCTTTTGATTTTATTTATTTATACGTCAAGTTTCTTAGGATCAAATTGAGGAGGAAATCAAGTAATGGAGAGTGTCAGTGTATGATAAAAATAAAACGTTTATGAATCCAAAATAAGTCAACTCATAAGTGTAAGTAAATCAACGATGTAACATAAGAATCAGCTTAATTTTTCAAGGAACTCCTCAACAGAATAAGAGTGACCGATAAAGAAACTGTTCAAAAATGGTTCAAATGGTTCTGAGCACTATGGGACTCAACTGCTGTGGTCATAAGTCCACTAGAACTTAGAACTACTTAAACCTCACTAACACACATCCATGCCCGAGGCAGGATTCGAACCTGCGACCGTAGCGGTCGTGCGGTTCCAGACTGTAGCGCCTTTAACCGCTCGGCCACTCCGGCCGGCAAAGAAACTGTCAAGGTTCGATTTGAAAGGGCGTGGGTTACTGCTAAGATTTTTGAATTCTTGTGGTAGCTTTCTGAAAATGGATGAAGCAGTATACTGAACACCTTTCTGCACAAGAGCTAAGGATATCTGCCGAGTTTTAACTAAGTGAAAGCTGCGTATTCTTGGGAATGAGCTGATATTGTTAACAAGAAACGACACTAAAGAATATTTATATTGGGAGGCCAATGTCAAAATACCCAGACTAGCGAACAGGTGTCGACAGGAGGTTCGCGAATTCACAGCGCTTATTGCCCAAACCGCCCGTTTTTGAGCCAAAATATCCTCTTAGAATGGGAAGAGTTACACCAAAATACAATACTATATGACATGAGCGAATGAAAATAAGCAAAATAGACTAATTTTCGTGTCGAACCATCACTCACTTCAGGTAGCGTTCGAATTGTAAAAATGGAAGCATGAAATCTTTGAACAAGATCCTGAACGTGGACTTTCCACAACAGTTTACTGTCCATCTGAACACACAGAAATTTGAACTGTTCAGTTTCACTAATCTTATGCCCATTCCCTGAAATTAAAACGTCGGGTTTTGTTGAATGAGCGTTAGAAACTGTAAAAATTGAGTCATACTGTCATTTAGAGTTAGTTTTTTTTCTGTGAACTATGAACTGATGTCATGAACTACAGTGTTTGAAACCAAGCCGATGTTGCACACACCATCCTTCACTATGAAGCTAGTGTCATCAGCAAATAGAAATACTTTAGAGTTGCCCAAAATACTAGAGGGCTTATCAATTATATAGATAAGAAACAGGAGTGGCCCCAACACTGATCCCTGGGGCACCCCCCATTTCACCATATCCCACTCAGATCCCACATTACAGCCTTCTCAACATTGTGAATCATGAGTAAGAGGTGAACCAATTATGAGCTGTTCCCTCTATTCCGTAATGGTCTAACTTCTGGAGCGATATTTTATGATCAACCCAATCAAATGCCTTAGTTAAATCAAAAAATGCGGCAAGCATTCTAAACCTTTTGTTTAACCCATCCAGTACCTCACACAGAAATGAGAATATAGCATTTTCAGTTAAACGAATTCTAAAGCCGAACTGTACGTTTCATGGCAAATTATGTGATACAAAATGATCAATTATCCTAACATACACGAAAATTTTAACTTTAGCCAACACTGATGGCACAGGAATAAGTGTAAAATTGTCGACCTTATCCCTTTCTCCATTTTTATAAAACGGCTTAAAACTGAGTACTTTAATCGTCCAGAAAACTTACCATTCATAAAGAAATAAATTACAAATATGGCCAAATACAGGGCGAACATTTGCAGCAGAGTACTTCAATATTCTGATAGGCACTCCACCATATCCAAGAGAGTCCTCAGTCTTCATCGATTTAATTAGTGACTCAATCTCCCCATTGTCTCTACCACAGAGGAGTATTTCAGACATCAATCTCAGAAAAGAATTTGCCATGAGAGTTATATGATTCCCAGTGGAAAGTAAATTTTTATATAATTCACCAGCAATGCTCAGAAAATGATTGGAAATACTGTACATATATCTGATTTATCTGCAACAGAAATATTTTCACTACGAACTGACTTTATATCGTCGACCTTAGGCTGCTGATCAGACACTTCCTTCACAACTGACCATATTGTTTTAATTTTGCCCTGTGCTTTCGCTATTCTATTTGCGTACCACATACTCTTTCCCTTCCTAATGACGTTTCTAAGCACCATACAATACTGTCTGTAATGGGCTACTGTAGCTTGATTGTGACTACTTCTAACATTTTGATGTAATTCCCGCTTTGTTCTAATGATATCCTTACCCCACTAGTCAGCCAGTCAGGCTGCCTTTTACTGCCAGTACCCTGTTTAGAACGTTGTCATGGAAAGCAACTCTCAAAGAGCGTGAGAAATGTGTTAAGGAAAGCACTATATTTGTCATCTATGTTATTGGCGCTATAAACATCCTGCCACTCTTATTGCTTGACGATGTTTAAATCACTCTCTATTGCCGATGGATTAGCTTTCCTACATAGTGACATTTGTTGAGTACAAAAGCCTTTTAGTGTTTAAATTTGTGCATCATGGTGTGAAAGGCCATTCACCATTTTGCTAACAGAATGCCCATCTAGTAATGAAGAATGAATAAAAATATTGTCTATGGCTGTGTTACTGTTCCCCTGTACCCTAATTGGAGAAAACACAGCCTGCATCAGATTATGTGAATTTAGGAGATATACCATCATCCTTTTTCTTGCACAATCATATTAAAATTTAATATTGAAGTCACGACATATAACTAAATTCTGGAATTCCCTATAAAGTGAATCATGAATCCTCTCTACCTCGACCAGAAATGCTCTTTAGTCAGAGTCAGGGGGCCTATAAGAAACAACAATTGGAACTTTCGTTTCACTAAATTCAACTGCCCCTGCACAACATTTAAATATCTGTTCAGCGCAGTGTCGTGATACGTCTATGGACTCAAATGGAATACTGTTTTTTACGTACACAGCCGCTCCCCCACCCTGCAATGAACTCTTTGACAAACAGCCAGATAATCTGCATCCTGGTAAAGGAAGCCTAAAGGAAGCCTCTGAACTGTCAAATTATTTAAGTGCTGCTCCGACATACCAATAATTTTAGAGTCAACATCTATACGCAGTTCACTACGAGTAACATTATCGCTAATACCTGCTATATTTTATTGCTAACTCCTTTTGTACTTGGAAACATGAAGTCCTCTTATAACCCTGCTGCCTCTCCGGCTAGTTAGGCTTTTCTATATAACGGTGTATCTAAAGTCCCTAAAATGTGGGGAAAAGGCATCTACTCCGAAGAATAATGCAAAACCAAGAGAAGTAGATGAAGTTATAACCGAATCGCCACTGCTCAGCATTTTAGCAATGACGATCAGAAACAAAGTTCGGTTAACTTTTTATATTTTAATTATGGAAACTTGTTTTTTAATTGGCAGTAGTTAGTGGAAAATTTGTAAGAAATGATTTCGAAGTATGTCATTAATGAAATAACCAACTGTCGCCAATTCCTTAGCGGAACAACAATAATTAAATTGGAACTGAACTTTATACTCGTAAGCAATCTTACGTAAAAAGTTATTGGTGTCATGACGAGGATCAGTACCTATCGCACACTTTCAAGTACTTCACACCACACATGTCACAGTCAGATAATCAAATACCAAACACATAAAACATATCATATGAATTTCCAAAGATCAGTTAAAGTAAGAATGTTTACTGCCAATGGACAGAAACCTTTCGTTACGTTACTCACCGTAATACTGACTGTCGCAAATGTAGCAAGCAAAAAGATTGTTCGAATTTAGCAGTTACTCTGATATTTCTTTGTAATAAAATTTACAAGTTATGCCACAAGCTATAAATTAGAAATGTTCTCTAACAATGAAATTCAATATCCCAATTACGTGAAGTTTTACTATCAGTTTTTTATTATGAAAGTTACTCTATTTTTAGCAAATGAATTAATACTGGCTTTTGCATCATTTTGTTTCTGCCATCGCTCATACTACAACCAGATTTCGTTATTATGTAATTGTCAAAAGTTGTAAAAATTATGTTTTGATAATTTAATAAGTTAATGCTCACGTTATGTTGAGTTCATTTTCTGATTATCTCGGTTCATACAAATTGGATTGGATGGATACTACTTGGATAATGAATAAGGAAAATTATCTACTTGATAAAATGCACGAGAACAATGCTATTCAAGCAATAAAATTCCAACTACGCTATTCAGTCCACTACACTTCTAGTTACAAAAAGTCTCTATCTTACTTCACTTCACTTCATGATGCCTTTAGTACGGCGAGTGGCTTCATTTAGCTGTAAATGGGGCACAGGTTGATCTTCTTGCCATACCTTAGCCAATAACAAGGGCCCACAGTACTCTTAATGTTATGTGAATTACTCTTGCTACATTTGTACTGTGCCCAATAAATGCCATAGCTTACCAACATTCCACAACCGCCAACACAACCAATTCAGTTTTCACTGCCCCACACTTCGGATACAGACTTTATGTCTCCACACTTTTGCATTGCCACACCGACGGATACACACAACCATCGATGCCACTCGTCTCCTCGAGACTCCCAACTGCTACTACCTTTTGGCGCTCTCGCACGCCTAGCGATAATGCATTTATAATTTATTACACTATTTGACAATAGCTTTTCCTTGAATAATCCAGAGTGTCTGCTTACAAAATATTAACATTCCATGCGTACTCTCTTTCTTAAAAAAGAAATAGCGTATGTAACTTCACAACATATTTACAAGAATAATATTTAGCACAACTAATAAAGCAAACTTCGTAAAAGAGTAGAAAGTGTAGGATCATCCACAGGGTTGTGGTGTTACATTCCGTAGGTGAGACCTTAGTTACAGGGACTTTCTTTAAACAAGTATACCTATCAGCTAACTTCAATCTAAAGAAAGATGCAGTTCTAACACCAACTACTACAGGAATTTTTCCATGACTGATCCCACCACCACCCACTACACTGGGACCTATTAGCTATGCCAGCCTCCCCTTCCCATACGTATTGAAGCGCAGGCCATGTCTAGTGGAACCCGATCTACTGACATACTCAAATGGCATCATTGCAATGTGAACCATGCCCTCTGTCATCTTCGCATATACTGTGGTTGACATTATAGATTCACTTTTACACTGTTCAACATATTGCACTTCGGAATTCTCTCCTTTCTTAGAATAGCTACACTATCCTATTTTTTGGTTGAGAAAAATGGATGACATTTTTAGTAGTTCTAACGATGAGCTCATAGCTTCATTAACTTTCAATGAAAAGACTTATTCACTTGTATTTTTCTTTGCTAGTCGCTTGTACTCCTTATCTGAGTCTTGTCACTGCCCACCAGTAGTCTGTAACACAGAAGAGATCCATTTTCATCGATACCTTCGTTCCATTTGTGAAACAAGGTAGTTTTTAACTTTTAGATTTCCCAAGAGGCTATTAACAAAACCTTTAAGTGGCTTCCATGCTGCTTTCTCATCGCCTGGAGAATTTGATCGAAGTTTTTATCTTTGAGATGATGAGGAATCTGTAGGCCAGTGGAGATGCCTTTTTTAACGTCACTGATATGTGGAAATAGTTCTCTGAGATACTGAAAAAATTCTCCACCCTGTTCCATTCCATTTACAAAGTCCTTCATCAATCCACGTTCTGTATTTATAGGGAGCAAAAGAATTTTGATTCTTTCTGCCAGATGATAATACTGGATATTTTTCTCTCTGGGGCACGTATTTTCCCTTGGGGCACAGACCTTTACTTTGTAGTGAAACGACTAGTCCGACTGTCCCACTGACACAGGAAACCGCTGTACTTTCTGTAGCCCATCTGTATACCCAGGAATATTGCAATGTTCTTAAAGTCTGCACAGATGTGGCGATGATGGTGGCTGTGCTGTCAGAAGTGATTTTATATTTACTTGGGTTTCTTTCACGTGGACTGCTTGGCATATAGGGACTGAACGGAGGGAATTACAATTGAGTGAAAGTGCAGATTTTGCGCTTAGCTTTGAAGACTCTATTATTAGTGTCCACTCCTATAGATTGTATTCCACATGTGAAGCTGTCATCAAACCACTCATGTTACAACAGACAACATAGTATTTTAGTGTCTAAAGTACTGACTCAAATATTTTTGCAAGTCCTGTACAGAGACACTTTGACCATAGGTTGTAAAAGAATCCGTTCTTGAAGGTATGATGCCAGTTACTCTACTTTGTTTGTTTTTTTTGGGAGGGGATGGGGGGTCCAAGTGTCCAGTGATATCACTTAGTTCATCCTGGCTGAGCCTTTGTGGCTCACTGGTTCGTTCATTTTCAGGCACAAAATCTGCAAAATCGGTATCCTTTGCAAATGACGGATAAGGTGACTGCCGTGTGTTCCCTTCCCAGAGGGAATGGCATGGCCAGACCGTCTCGATGTGGTACTACTCGAGCGGCTGCCGGTATGTTGGGTTATTTTACACTCCGCTTCTTTTTTTCCTAGACGTGCAGGAATACCCAAGTTTATGCGACTTGAAGGCTCTCTCCAAATCACTGGGACGGCAAACAGGACTGAATGAAGATTATTGTTTAATCATCAACGTAGGTTCACAGCACATATATTGCAGAGCGTATGCAGTGCCCAGGACTTGCCCAGATCTCCTAATTCTATATAGAAACTGTGGTGATATACTCTCTTTATGACTGGAGCAATTCGACGTGCCTGGAGAGAAAATGTCACCTCACCATACACATGACAGAAGTTGTCAGGAGAATTTTGACAAATGGTAGGCATCCTGGACTCTACGCAAACTGAAATAAAAGCAAAATATTGATTTATTCAGAATAAGCAGTATCTTAAATTTACACACAAAGTAAAAGAAACCCAATATAATTCAGTACCTGAAGCACGATATTGATAGTACGTCGCAAACGTTAGCAAAAATGACAAATTTTACAAAACATTAGCAAGCACGACTGATGATTCTTGCACCCAGTTGTGCTAACATTATCTCTTGATTCAAAATTTTCCGACTAGTCATAAAAATTACCCACAACTCATCACTGCTATGGTCAGTTTTGCCAATATAATCTCCAGGCGTCAAATTTCGAAAAAAATTATAATTATTTCTTATTCGAGCTATATCTTGGAATCAAGAGTGAACTGAAAGTCTTAAATGTCATTTTCGTTTATTCCGCGATGAAATGATTCATAAGTAGCTTTTTCAAGCTACTATAGACCAGTGTAACTGATGCAACTTTACCAGTAAACTGTCAAGTCACAGTATGCACAGTGTATGCAAAGAATTTAGCGAACACAAATCTTGCTGAAAACAGGCCAGTCATCCGTTCACAATACGTGACTTGGTTGAACAATTCCACAACGACAATTTCAGTCCTCTCGGGCGCAAGCCATTTGGGGTAGCTGAGATGATCTATGTCTTCGATTAAGGCCATCCTGAACCCTTCGATTTCATACTTACAAGACATCTATGGGATTTAGAGCAATGCATTCCGTGATATCACGCACAGATAAGCCACGTTATGGATAGTTATGGACAGGCCACAATGCTGCCACTGCCCCAACACACACTGGTTACTCTTCTCCTTCTTATAACTTACGATATTACAGTGCCTGTGATAATTCTAATTACGATGCATGTCCGAAGGAACATTTATCGTAATTCGGTTTAACACAGGCACTGCAATTTCGTATTTATCTGCGGATACCGGGTACGCGCCTTTCAAGGAAATTTGTCTCCGCTGTACGGGGATATACATAACGGTATGTACGAGTAGACGTTGTAGACAAAAGGTTGGCGATATATGGAAGTTTTGGTCTCGCCATGAGTCGTGCTCCGATAGGCGGGTGGTCACAATCGGCCTCCACCCGCGACATGGCTCGGACACATGGCGCGGCGAGCAGCGCTCCGGCAGTGTGTTTGTTTACTTGTTCGCGCGAGGTACGGTGATCATTGTTACGTTTTAGTGCTCGAAGTAGATATGGCGTTTCTTACCACCCGGAGACGGTGAAACTCCCGTTCGACGACTCCTGTGCGTGTCCGAAGGCTTATGAGATGGAACAGTTTTTGAGGTCCCCACGAACCAATAGGCATCCATCTGTTTATTATTTCCCGCGCAATCTACCTCAAGATGAAGAAAGAGAACCGTGTGTCAACCCAGTACGACGTTCCAGCAACGGCTACTGCTTTCGCACTGTTGACGGTAACGTCAGCACAGTAACTGTTGATTACGCGCGAATGGAGAGGGGACAGGGGGCGTACAGGTTGGTTTGTGGGATTAAAGGGACCAGACTGCTACGGTCTTCGGTCCCCAGGGGGCGTTCGTTCGAAGTCCCGGTCGCGCTCTTCACTGACGCGTGACAGCCGTATGGCATGGTCCTAAGCTGTATGGAAGAGAAGTAGAACGTCTTTCAAACATAACACGTTCTCAGTGGCGTCCGACAGGTATGCATCGAGCTCCGCAAGCATGTCGTCATACGTGTTCATCGTCGGTTCCAAAGACATAGTTACTTATGATGGATATCCAGAGACCTATTCCAGCTGTGAACAGGAAGGCCACGTCATATCAGACTGCCTACACCGCCGCCTCGTCCAGATGCTTCGTGCGGAACCGTGCATACAGTGGTGAAGAACACGTTATTGCTTACGGTTGTGGAAGTGGTGCGACTTGTCTGCATAGACGCTGCGCCCACGCTGCAGCCGCACAAGAACAAAAGCTCAGATGCCAATGACGCCGTGACGGCAGCTCCACACGAGGAGACGGCCTTGAAGGACACGACGTCCTCTACCACCACAACTGCCACTGCACCAGAGGCATCGACTCCGGACCTCAGCCTCATACTGAGGGTGCTTACCGCAGCCCTTCGATGGGGGTGGACACATGGTCCCGGAAACAATGGACACCGAAGCATCATAAAAAACGCCACCTCTCGACGGATGACGACAAGAAAAAGGCTGCCGATACCATCTCCGACTTGTCATTGCTAATGGACTCTACCAGTACCATCCCAAGGCAGGTATTCAATGCCATATATGGCCCCATGACTGCCACACCTCAGAATGTACACCAAGGATTGGAGCTTCATGCCCACGATAACACATCGTCACTGATCCATTCCTTGCTCAGTGACTGAGCTGCAGAAGGTGCACCAGACGCCCTTGATCCTCCTCCACTGCACGCAGCTGGTGCCCACCTTGGGGGAGTCTGTCACCTGCAGAAGATCTATGTTCAACAGGCTCGCCACAAGGTTGAGTACCCCAGCAGCCTTGTAGCCCCCAAGGGGCTGCCACTTATATCAACGTACTCTGTCTGAAGGTGTCCCAATCCTATCGTTCTTGCATAGTCAACATAAATTGAATACACTCCATCATCAAACTGTGGATGTTTTGTTACATGCTCTGGGCACCGATATGGATATCAGCTGCCTTCAAAAAGTCAACCTGGAGGAGTGATTGGACATTTATGGGTACATGGTCTAAGCATGCCATCTAGCGATGGTCCCAGTGAACTGGCATCTTATTACATGACAGCATCAAGGTATTGGACGTCATGTATCTGCCATCTGCACGAGGCCTGGCCATTAAGGTAGGGGTGGTCTGTATTGTCAATCTACTTGCCCTCCAGGATGTCTTGCCGTGGTGAATGGACCACCTTTTATTCCGACGAAACTGATCAATTTCTGTATGGGGATAGGGATCGTTACATATAGGTTGCATCTTGGATCCTGCAGGCCAAATACTGTGCGACTCTACGTGCCAGGCACTACAGGCACTTGCATGGGATCTGGTGCTCCAAGACACATGGCGTCTCCTCCATGGGGACTGCTGTAGCCATACATACTTCACCGACCATTCCGCCAGCCGCCTTGACTGGATATTCGTCTCCCGAGTAGACTGAGGTGCAACAAGGGACTTGGAATTGTGACTGACAGCCTTCACTGGCCATTTGGCCTGCATTTATTGGTCACACTCCCACGACAACTCGCGCACTGAAGCCACAGTCCATGTATGGTGAACATTTCATATCTGCAGAAAGACGCATGTCGGTGGGAGATTGCTGCAATTTGAGACCACTGCCTCCACAGTCTGCTGCACATCTTTCCACCTTACATTCGTGGTTCGACCACGCCAAGCTGGCCTCTGAAGGACGATAATGGGATATGGCCATGAAAGAGCGTACTGGCGTCGGGTGATGTCGCAATTTTATTACACACCACTGAGGGAAGTAATGACATAGCCACAGATACGAGATCGTCAAACAGTGGTCAATCATCTCAAAGCTCGTCTAATCCATCTCATCACAGGGCGCCTTAAGGGGGGCAGGACATCAAAGGGGCCGACTTGGAGCAGGAGAGGCATCACAGGACATTTTAATTTCCAGTGTCTATACTTTCACAAATAAATTCATAAAACTTTGTCAGCATCATCACAAAGGATTCAGGATTCACACTCATTGCCGTGGAACTTAGAAAACATAACAATTTTTTTTACATGTGAAATTTCGTGATTTTTTCACTTCCTAATAACTGCATTTGTTGCTATGGGTACACTTTTCGTCATAAGTTAGAGAGATTCTTCGATGAATTTTGCACAGCATACATACCATACTTACAGGTGTATGAAATTCTAGAATTTATTTAATTTATAAAAAAAAACAAATGAGCTGCTATATTTTAAAGTTCATGGTTAGAAAAAACACAAATTTTGTAGTTAATTACGTCAATTTTTACCAAAGTTTTTAATAGATTTGGAAAATTCTAGTGTTTCATACACCTTTAAGTATGGTTTCTATGCTGTGCAAAATTCATCGAAGACTCTCTGTTACTTATGAAGAAAAGTGTACCTATAGCAACAAATGCTGCCATTAGTAAGAGAAAAAGATGATGAAATTTCAGATGTAAAAAGAATTACTTCGTTATGTCTTCGAACTTCCACTGCTATGAGTGTGAATTCTGAATCCTTCTTGGTCATGCTGACAAAGTTTCATGAATTTATTTGTAAAAGATGTATAAAGATAACATTTGCCAAGTGAAAGTTGGTAATAAACTTTCACAGAAATTTAGAACAAGCAAAGGCCTTTTACAGGGCTGTCCCATGTCACCATCATTATTTAAAATCTATATAGATATTAGCCTTAGAACATGGTCTCGTAAATGTAATAGTATGGGATTAGAAATAAGAGATGGAGTTTACCTACATCATTTATTATTTGCTGATGATCAAGTAGTCGTAGCACAAGATGGGGAGGATGCTAACTATATGTGCAATCAACTAGCAGTAGCATACAAAACTTGGGGTTTGAAGATTAATTACCAAAAAACAGAATACTTGACTAATGATTCAGATGAGCTATACATTGAAGGAAAGAAAATCAAAAAGATAAACACTTTCTGTTATTTGGGATCCATTTTAGAAATCGAGGGAAGATCAGAGTCAGAAATCAATAAAAGAATTAGTAGCGGACGGAGGGTCATTGGGATGCTTAACTCAGTCTTATGGAGCAGGAATGTAATGAGCAGAAGTAAAAAATTAATATACAAATCCATATTAGAGAGTGTGGTTCTGTATGGAACGGAGACCTGGACAATTAACATGAAGCACATTAAAAAATTACAAGCTCTAGAGATGGACTTTTGGAGAAGATCGGCAAGAATCTCCAGGAAAGAAAAGATAAGGAACACCGAAGTAATAAGGAGAATGGAAATAAAAGAAAGAATATATGACGTAATGGATAGGAAGAAATTACAGTGATACGGGCATGTACGACGAATGGAGGAAGCCAGAATACCAAAATTGATACTGGAGTGGGAACCGGAGGGGAGAAGAAGAAGAGGACGACCTGTGACCACCTGGCTCCAAAATGTACAGCACACAATGAGGAGAATGGGCGCAGAGGAAGAGGACATGCAAGATCGAAACACATGGAGAAATATTTTGAGAGTATATTTTAAGAATGTTTATTGCTTGTATTGTCATTTCCAGGTAAATTATTATGTTGGAGATAAGCCTCTGTAATGAGGAAAAGCTCAAAATAATAATAAATTTGTAAAAGTATAGATAGTGGAAATTAAAATGTCCTGTGGTGCCCCTCCTGCTCCAAGTCGGCCAGTTTGACGTCCTACCCCCGTTAACAGAGCTCAAGTCTGGGTGGGAGCATAGGATACCATCCTCACCAAAATGGCGTCCATGTGCACGTCATCGGAGAGACACGACACCACAGGTACCACCTTATAATATCGATAATATCGGAAGATACGCATCGAGAAGTAGTGTGCCATTGCTGCAACATTCATCCAGCACTGCATTTTTCTTATGCTGAGGACCTGCAGGGTCCATGTGGGTTTAAAGGAATCCTACGCCATTTGCCTGTCCCCAGCGTACTGGCCCAGGACGACTCCGGGTTGGCTCCCATAACTGCCGAAGACTTAAAAGCAGGCTTGGCGCTCGGCTTACCGAATGAATTCTACTGTGCCTTCTCTCCTTGAGGGCGCTCAGTGGATTCAGATGTTTAAAGACCTCCTCCATGACGATTTTACCGTCCCTACGGACTTCCTCGAAGGGATCATGATTCCGGATCCAAAACCGAAGTGGTTCACGTCATCGTCACGACTATAGTTCTCTTACGCCCCTAAATGCAGATTACGAACTTCCCGCCCGTATCCTTTGCACACATCTTCAGGCCACAATCAGACACATAACCCACTCTTACCAGACATGTTTAGTGGTGACAACAACATCCACAGGGAGCTTTGCACCCACCGCGACGTCACGGCGCTGGCGGCGGCATGCTGTCTCCGAGACGCCCTTGTCACCGTCGATTATGGTCACGTCTGATCGTATCGACCACTCTCTCCTTCATTCCGTGCTTGAATGCATGGTCCCTCTGGGTGCGCTCCAGGATTATAGTCAAAGGCTGCCGGACAAAGTACATCAATCTTGGATGGTTGGTGCCACAGGGATGCTCTTTATCAAGAGTCTTATTTGCGCCGGCCCTCGAACACACTCTACATAGTCTTCACTTATGACTGGAGGACATCTGCATTCAAGACGTGACCTTCCGATCTGGTGCCTTTGCTGATGACGTGGTGCTCTTGGCGGGATCGTGCGACGAAATCCAAGCGACGCTTTAGTGGTTGCGTCGCTATGGCGTGGCGTCATCATTGTCTTCAACATGCACAAGACGACTCACACTGATATTGGAGGAGGCCTACTCAGACCAACGACGATCCTCTTTTAGGAGGTTCAATGAATCGTACTGCGATGGCCACATATCGCCGGCTACTACCAATGGATCCATGCGGTGCCATGTGACAGTAAATTCTGACACATCTATAATATTCTCCAGACGTGTTACGGCAACACTTATTTAGCCTCAAAGCTTAATTTTTTGCGCGCTTTCTTCTCTTAAGGGTCACTGTGGCCCATAGTTTCCAGGCAGTGTATGGACATATTCAAAGTCCGCCACACTAATTTAAAGAGGCCACTGCTGGCGGGAGATCCGGGGCTGACTCACATCCACAATCACCCATGGATTGCAGACAACACCAGCAGATTGGGGACACTGCTTCAGATTTAGTTATTTGACAGCTGGTAGCTGGGGGCGATTTAGCTCCATCTCTCGTCCCCATCCAACTTTCCTGGTCAAATTGAGCTACGTGACTGAGGATCTACTGGCAAAGAGAGCGCCGAGCACGAGAGTCTATTACCGCATCTATCAAGCACGACAACCTGCAACAAGGTCGAACAGCAGCAACCGACAATCCGTTGGACCAGGGTGTGGCGGGCGGTCCACACCACATACTTCGCCACGTATGTCCGTTGCTTGTGGTACGTGGTGGTGAATGGCAAATTAGCCACATTCCAGCACCTCCGTTCCATGCATTTTACGGACGATCCTTTGTGCCCGCACTGCGCAGTCGTCGATTTGGGCGCACACCGCTTGACCTGGGCAGCTGCTGGGATCTAGTAGAATGTATGCTGGCGCTCCTGTTGAGACGACAGCCGGAATCTATCGCGCCGGACGAACTGCTATGTTAACTTTCCCACCACGAGAGCGAATGCCATCAACTGGCTGAAGGACGTAGCGCTGTATTACGGTATTGCAAGCCGCGCACGAAAGCGCTCTCGACTTTTGGTTTCACTTGACGGCTACTCGAGAGGCATTACACCGCCATGCATTGTACCCAGCACGACTAGTGGATCATTCGAGGATCGTCCTTCCCATTGCCGTGTTTCGAGTACGATACGGCACACCTGAAGACGACTCACGTACGACTGAACCGGAATCCGGTGCGAGAACACGACTCAGAGGCTTCAGATGGCGGTAGTAGAATCCGGTGCAAAAAAAAAAAAAAAAAAAAAAAAAAAAAAAAAAAAAAAAAAAAAAAAAAAAAAAAAAAAAAAGAACTCTCCTTCCTTGGCTCTAGAAGGGCGGGAATGAGACATTGTGGCCAGGCCTCGGAGAGCGGCCCTTGCCTTCCCTTTGTCTTCCATAACAATAGGTGGTAAGACGACTGCTCGCGTGCAGCTGGAAACCTGGATTCGAGTCTCGGCCTGGCAGAGATTCTCATTGTCGTCATTCCATTACACAGCTTTTGATAGTCCATATTCGGAACTGCTAATACATTTCATGTAATTCTTGTAACTTATCTCAAGCGACCGGCATTCAGGTGTATTTATGAAACTGGATGCGAAATCTGTTCTTGTATGCAGAATACTGATGGCTACTCTTTTACCTACTTAATGTGGGTGTTCTTACAATGTGTCTTAAAAACCTTTTTATGCGAACTGTTTTCAACTTATTAACAACTTTTATATTACTAATTATATATATTACACAGCTCTACAAAATAATTTTTTTTTTTCGTTGCCAGGGAAGTTTGAACGAAAATGGGATATTGTTATGATACTCATTCCGAGTATATTTGTACTTTTTCCAAATTGGCTCTGGTTTTTGAGATATGGGTTATTTGTGGAAATGAGAGTTTCATGTGGATAATATCGACTGTAGGGTCCATATATGGTGTAATGTATTTGCTACCTGTTTTTTAATTAGTGATATTGTACTATCTTTAATAAACAATTGTGCTCAGGGAGTGCATCTGTGTGGTTGAGGATTACATCATGCAAACATCACACTGTCAGCATGTGTTCAGTCCTGTTGTGCGGTGCGTGTGTTGAAGATATTGAGGGTTGTGCAGATTTGAATTCGGCGGTACTCGACATTCATTTGTTGGCCGAGGTAATCCCCGCAACAGCCGATAGGTAGCGTTCAGTGTAAACAAGAAAAATGGCGATGGTCGAAAGTCACACACATGTGCAGTGCAGCTTCAAGGAGATAGAACCTTTTCATCGTGACGTAGCAAATAAGAGGTGAGTATTCATTTCACACAAAACAATTAATGATGTTTGTTGGATGTGATTGACATGCAAATACAAGAAAGTTCTGCATAATATGTAGTATTTGTGCAATTTTGTTTCAGGAAAACATGAGTTCTTCACGCCGTCTTTGCGTGAACCATCCAGATGAGTTCTGCTACATTTGTGGTGAATACGTTCTTCAAAAGAACAGGAAGAATATCACTCCTTTTGTGAAGGAAGCGTATCTGGCATATTTCGGAATGAAACTTAGAGATCAAGACAAGGCGTGGGCACCCCATAAAGTTTGTAAATGCTGTGTGGAGTGCTTACGGCAGTGGACAAAACGAAAAAGGAAAAGCTTAAACTTCGGAGTGCCTATGGTATGGCGAGAGCAGAAGAACCATACAGATGATTGCTATTTTTGCATTGTTAATGTGAAAGGTTTTAATAGGTTCAAGAAACGAAAGTGGGAATATCCCGATTTGGAGTCAGCAAGAAGACCGGTGGTGCACAGCAACGATGTTCCTGTACCAACCTTCACAACATTACCCACGCTAACATCATCAGATGACGATGTGCACGGCGAGGAATGTACAAGTAGTGGTTCGGAATACGAAGGACGTGAGACACAACCCCAGCAGTTCGACCAGAAGGAGCTCAGTGACTTGATACGAGAACTCAATCTTTCAAAGCAAGCATCAGAACTCTTAGCATCCAGGCTTAAGGAAAAGAACTGTCTTCATCCAAGTGTTAAAATAACAGCTTACCGGACGAGAGAAGAAACCTTCTTCCATACTTCAACCAAGAAGAGGTTATAGTGTATTGCAGCAATATACCTGGACTTTTACTTGAATTGGGGCTGCCGGAATATAGACCAGAGGACTGGCGTCTCTTCATAGACAGTTCCACTAGAAGTTTAAAATGTGTTCTCCTACACAATGGCAATCGTTACGCATCTATTCCAATTGCCCACTCAACAAAACTTTGTGAAGCATATGCTAACATCAAGATGGTTCTGCAGAAAATTCAGTATATGCAGCACCAGTGGTTGATTTGTGTTGATTTGAAAATGGTGAACTTCTTGCTTGGACAACAAAGTGGATACACAAAGCACCCATGTTTTATCTGCATGTGGGATAGTAGGGCAAAGCACGAACATTGGAAGCAGAAAACATGGCCTCCAAGGGAACATATGGCTGTTGGTGAAGCAAACATCATTAATGAACCTCTGGTTAGTAGGGACAAGATTGTTCTTCCACCGTTACATATTAAGTTAGGACTAATGAAGCAATTCACCAAAGCTTTAGACAGAAATGGTAATTGCTTCACATACATCTGCAATACGTTCCCTGGACTTAGTAGTGAAAAACTTAAGGCAGGAATATTTGATGGTCCTCAAATTCGCAGGCTCATCAACGATACCAATTTTACAAGTGTCATGACTGTCACTGAAGCATCGGCCTGGAACAGTTTTGTCGCTGTTGTAAAATGTTTTTTGGGCAATCGTAAAGCTCCCAATTACGAGGAATTGGTCAAAAACATGCTCACTAACTTTCAAAACTTAGGAGCTAACATGAGCATAAAATTGCACTTCCTTCACAGCCACTTGGATTGATTTCCTCGTAATCTAGGTGATTTCAGTGAGGAACAAGTAGAGCGGTTCCATCAAGATATGAAAGGAATAGAGGAAAGATATAAAGGAAGATGGGCCAGGCATATGATGGCAGATTATTGCTGGAATCTGCAACGTGACTGTTCTGAAGAGACCTATAAAAGGAAAGCGTGCAGGAAGCGGTTCGTCATGGACGGAAAATGATATACTTATAGAGAAACTTTTCAATTATGTTTTATACGTGGACAAATGCCTAGCAGGTTTTCATAGAAGCTATTTATAAAGATTATTTTCTTTTTTCATTGTAGTTTGTAGCGGTCGAGTTCAGTATTAGCAATTTTTTCTAATTTTTTGAATAAATCATGCATTATCTCAAAAACTAGAGCCAAACTGCATAAATGGTTGCTATATTCGTCCTCAGCACCACTAACCCATCCTAAAGCCACTCAAATATCCTTGGCAAGAAAATGAGTGTTGACCAGTGTTATCAATTCTGAGCAGGCCGCTGTGGCCGATCGGTTCTAGGCGCTTCAGTCTGGAACTGTGCGACCGATACGGTCGCAGGTTCGAATCCTGCCTCGGGCATGGATGTGTGTTATCTCCTTAGGTTAGTTAGGTTTAAGCAGTTCTGAGTTCAAGGCGACTGATGACCTCAGATGTTGAGTTCCATAATGGTCAGAGCCATTTGAACCATTTGAACCATCAATTCTGATTAACAAGACTTAAAGGAAATTCAGAGACTTTGTGTATAAAAGGTAAAACAGATTTCTGTCGAAAAAAGCATTCATTTCTCTTAAAGAAAAAAAAATGTTTAAGGAAGCAGAGACTTCCCCCTCTTCTAACTTACTTCTATTTTCGCCGTCGATGTAGTAAGAGACGATGTTCGTGAATCTCATGTTACGTACTTTTATGAAATACTAATATATTCATTCTTAAATATCAGTTGTCTGCCAGTCATTATATATATCCTTCTGAAGTTACAATATTGATTTTGTTAACTTATTTAATTTGTTAATGTATTCATATTTTACAAATGGACGTATCGGGAAACTGCACTGACATTGAAGGCAAAGCGACCGATTGCTCATCGCATCGTGTCGTTTAAATATTTCATTGTCCACTAGTTGATCCAGCAAATCCAATTTAACAAATTTCTATTGAACATATGTTACCACTTTATACGCGGAAGCCACAATGGTACTTTATGATAATGAACCTTCGAACTATGATGATGCTCAGTAATCACCAGGGACCGATACATCGAAAGAATCTGACCGGAGATGGCACGGAAATCTGAAACAACAGTGACCGAGTATTCTGGAAAGATAGAACCTATTATAATGCGTGTTAATTACTAATCACACTGTGGCATTAGTTTTGTAATGGGTCTTTCCGCAGGTAAAGTCACATTCATTAATTTTTTTATTGAATTAAATATTTCTTCTCCTTGTGTCTGCCATCATGGAAAGATACGTTACACACTGAAGCCCTAAACATTTGCTCCTTAAAGCATGTGGTACAGTTCGCGACAATTTGCTGCACGCAAACTGCTGAGGTCATCGGTCCCTAAGCCTACACACTACCTAATGAAACTTAAACAAACTTACTCTATGGACAATACACACACACACACACACACACACACACACACACACACACACACATACATGCTCGAGGGAGGACTCGAACCACCGACGGGGAGAGCCGCAACGACCGTGACAAAGCGGCTCAGAACGCGCGGTTTCCACGCACGGCTATGCATCATATCATGCCTCGTGTATTAATTATGACACGATAGTCCGTCTGAACAGACTCCTCGAGACGAACAAAGTAACGTATTGGCTGAAACTATTTTCCCACGACAGTCACAGTATTAAATATTAACAATGGAAGATTTAAAAGGGACTTTTAATAAACCTACACCAGCGGAAAAGAGTTGCCTTGAGTGTGTTACTCAACGTAAAACCCGAAATCTTAAGCTAAAATTGGCACGTAGACAAAGCATCACAAGTCAGGTTACGTTGCAACATGGCGTTAGAAATACTGCACAACTTTGTACGTTAAGAATGACTTTGTGCTCTGAAATCGACTGGAAATTTGTGACTTTAGTATATGTGCTAAGAATCAGCAGGCGAAAACCAATAAAAGAAGTCACCTTCGCATTAAGCCCCAACGCTAACCATTAATACAGGCGTCCCACTTTCTAGACCATACACGAATATACAGGGTGTTTCAAAAATGACCGGTATATTTGAAACGGCAATAAAAACTAAACGAGCAGCGATAGAAATACACCGTTTGTTGCAATATGCTTGGGGCAACAGTACATTTTCAGGCAGACAAACTTTCGAAATTACAGTAGTTACAATTTTCAACAACAGATGGCGCTGCAAGTGATGTGAAAAATATAGAAGACAACGCAGTCTGTGGGTGCGCCATTCTGTACGTCGTCTTTCTGCTGTAAGCGTGTGCTGTTCACAACGTGCAAGTGTGCTGTAGACAACATGGTTTATTCCCTAGAACAGAGGATTTTTCTGGTGTTGGAATTCCACCGCCTAGAACACAGTGTTGTTGCAACAAGACGAAGTTTTCAACGGAGGTTTAATGTAACCAAAGGACCGAAAAGCGATACAATAAAGGATGTTTGAAAAATTTCAACGGACTGGGAACGTGACGGATGAACATGCTGGAAAGGTAGGGCGACCGCGTGCGGCAACCACAGAGGGCAACGCGCAGCTAGTGCAGCAGGTGATCCAACAGCGGCCTCGGGTTTCCGTTCGCCATGTTGCAGCTGCGGTCCAAATGACGCCAACGTCCACGTATCGTCTCATGCGCCAGAGTTTACACCTCTATCCATACAAAATTCAAACGCGGCAACCCCTCAGCGCCGCTACCATTGCTGCACGAGAGACATTCGCTAACGATATAGTGCACAGGATTGATGACGGCGATATGCATGTGGGCAGCATTTGGTTTACTGACGAAGCTTATTTTTACCTGGACGGCTTCGTCAATAAACAGAACTGGCGCATATGGGGAACCGAAAAGCCCCATGATGCAGTCCCATCGTCCCTGCATCCTCAAAAAGTACTGGTCTGGGCCGCCATTTCTTCCAAAGGAATCATTGGCCCATTTTTCAGATCCGAAACGATTACTGCATCACGCTATCTGGACATTCTTCGTGAATTTGTGGCGGTACAAACTGCCTTAGATGACACCGCAAACACCTCGTGGTTTATGCAAGATGGTGCCCGGCCACATCGCACGGTCGACGTCTTTAATTTCCTGAGTGAATATTTCGATGATCGTGTGATTGCTTTGGGCTATCCGAGACATACAGGAGGCGGCGTGGATTGGCCTCCCTATTCGCCAGACATGAACCCCTGTGACTTCTTTCTGTGGGGACACTTGAAAGACCAGGTGTACCGCCAGAATCCAGAAACAATTGAACAGCTGAAGCAGTACATCTCATCTGCATGTGAAGCCATTCCGCCAGACACGTTGTCAAAGGTTTCGGGTAATTTCATTCAGAGACTACGCCATATTATTGCTAAGCATGGTGGATATGTGGAAAATATCGTACTATAGAGTTTCCCAGACCGCAGCGCCATCTGTTGTTGATAATTGTATCTACTGTAATTTCGAAAGTTTGTCTTCCTGAAAATGTACTGTTGTCCCAAGCATATTGCAACAAACGGTGTATTTCTATCGCTGCTCGTGTAGTTTTTATTGCCGTTTCAGATATACCGGTCATTTTTGAAACACCCTGTATGATATCCTGGAAGGACATCAACAGCTCTTGGTAACTGTTACTTGGGATGGGCCGGTTATACGAAGGGACGTGGCTTACACGTAAGTGAAAAAGAAAACAATTGGCCACTCCTGCATGCCTTATACAGGTTCCTCTGTTATTCTCCACCGGGCTTAGAATGCCACTAAGAAGCAGGCGAAGCCAAGTTCGGAGCTTGTGGAATTCAATAGTGGACAAACAGTGCTGCCTTTCCTGACTATCCTCAGGCACCGCGTTGGTCTTACAAACTGTGTGTGTTCGTGTGTGTGTGTGTGTGTGTGTGTGTGTGTGTGTGTGTGTGTGTGTTTACGCGGGCGCGCGCGCGCAAGCGTGCGCGTGTGCGAGATCTATACGGCTGCATACTGAAGGCTGGAGTAAACATTAAATAATGAAAGACGTGAACCTAATACAATGGTTACGCTTCAGGAGCGAATAATGTGGGTCGCGTATGTGAGCTGGAAAAATTTTCAAAATTTCATCCTACTTACCCATTAAATTTATCTCTTAATCGAGCAAGGTCTTCAGACGAACGGCTTACAACATATTTAAAAACGTATTTATTACACAAAACACACTGATGAGCCGTAAATCTACGACCACCTCACTGGTAGCGTGTTAGTGCACACTGGGACGCAAGTCAACGGTTCCACGCGGCGTGGATTCGACAGATCGTCGGTTACTTTCCAGAAGCATGTGGTTCTAGTTGTCTACGCACAGGCCACGCAATCTGCCTAAATCACATACCGGTGGTTGTGGATGCGGAGATGACGGCCAGTAGCATTCCAGAGTTATTTCAACATGTTCGGATCAGGCGAATCTGCTGGTCTAGACGTCAAGAGTCGCTCTCATCGAATCACTGTACCACGGTTCTGGCTTTCTGACACTGACAGATATCCAGCTGGAAGATATTATGGAGGTCGAGGAAGATATCGACTATGAGACGGATCAGGTGGGTCGCAACAATGTTCAACAAGTCCACAGCTGTGGTGGTGCCTGCGAATACTACCACTGGTCCTTTGCAAGTTCAGATCAATGTCCGCAATAACACAGAACTGCCCCCACGAACCAGCCTGTTTTCATAGAACGGCGCATGTTTCGTGCAACCGTTCGCCCGAATGCTGACGAATCCGGAGACGACCATCGACCTCGTAGATTAAGAAACAAGTGGATCTTAAGATGGCCTCCATGTGAAGGCCGAAAGCCGATCTTAGACTTAACGTATATTTCAGCAACTAGAGCACATTTTCATTTATTGACTTATATTTGCAGAACAACAGCACATCCTGAACAAGAAAATACTGGGCCGCTGCAAGATAAGAAGGAGAGGTTTATGTGGAGGTAAATTCTATGAAATGAAATTATACGAACCGAATCCACTTCGATATACAGCGTAATATAGCACCCTCCCATTTCTGTCTGACCAAACGTAATGCCAATGGGGCCGCGCAGGATTAGCCGTGCGGTCTGGGCCGCTGCAGTCGTGGACTGTGCGGCTAGTCCCGGCGGAGTTTCGAGTCCTCCCTCGTCCATTGGTGTGTGTGTGTTTGTCCTTAGGATGATTCAGGTTAAGTAGTGTGCAAGCTTTGGGACTGGTGACCTTAGCAGTTAAGTCCCACAAGATTTCACACACATTTGAACATTTTTGAATGACAATGGGCCTTCGTATTTGCCGCATTGTGCTGGATGATTATAATTAAAGTTCAACTTTCAAACCGCTGTAGAAATAACACCACGGGTCTCAATGACATCAAGTTGCAACGGAATATTATTGGAGAAGAGGGAAAACGTATGGCATAAGAGAAGAAGAAAAACAAATAGTTAGTAAATGTAGTAACAGATGGCGCGATAAGCATCATAATTTAATAGTGGTCACCTACAAACAACAAATGAATCATGCAGTAATGTCGATGGTGTACGTTTGACGTTAAACAAATTATACTACTCAGTGTGGTTGGTTGGTTGGTTTGGGGAAGGAGACCAGACAGCGTGGTCATCGGTCTCATCGGATTAGGGAAGGATTGGGAAGGAAGTCGGCCGTGCCCTTTCAGAGCAACCATCACGGCATTTGCCTGGAGTGATTTTAGGGAAATCACGGAATACTAAATCAGGATGGCCGGAAGCGGGATTGAACCGTCGTCCTCCCGAATGCGAGTCCAGTGTCTAACCACTGCGCCACCCCGCTCGGTAGCTACTCAGTGTGCATTGGTGTACAGGTGTGATACTGTTAGTTACGTAAGCCCATTCTCCACGGCAAGGTAATATCACACTGGATGGGAAAAATCGGTTTTTAATTGTTCTGAGGCCAAAAACCGCATAAAAAAGCATCACTCATAACGGTTTTTAACTGTCCTGAAGCCAAAAACTGCATAAAAAGCGTCAATCAAAATCAAATCGGATTATTAGAATGCTGTCCACCGTTTTCTGCCACAAGCTGAAATCGAGAAACAACATGATCCACAACTGATCGAAGTGTTTCCCGAGTCACGTTCAGAAAGTGCCGGGCAATGCGTGCCTTCAAAGCAGCTTAGTTTGGAATTGGAACACTGAACACATCTTCCAGATAGCCCCACAGCCAGAAGTCACACGGTTCAATATCAGGTGATTACGACGGCCAGACTGTAGGGAAATGGCGGCTGATAATTCTAGCATTTCCGAAATGGCGCTTCAGCAGCTGCTTAACTGGATTTGCAAAGTGCGGAGGTGTGCCATCTAGCAGAAAAATGATCTCATCCGCACAACCACGCTGTTGGAGAGCTGGAAGGACGTGGTTGCGCAGAAGAAACTCCTAGCGCCTACCACTGAAGGTGCAGGTAACAGGACCGGAAGCACCTGTCTCTTCGAAAAACTACGGACCTATAATTATTGATGCCGTAAACCCGCACCACACAGCGACCTTCTTCCGTTGCCCATATTCGAAAATTCTGTGTACTGACATATCCTGTCACATGGAAGTGGACTTCGTCTGTCCATAAAATCTTCCAACGCCAATCATTGTCCACTTCCATGCGAGCAAAAATTCTAAAGCAAAGGTCTCTCTTGCTGGCAGGTCAACAGGAAGCAACTCGTGCACATAGGTAATTTTGAATAGAAAGCAAAGAAGGATGTTTCGTAGTATTTTACGCACCGTGCTCACGGGGTACGCCCAATGTTCGACAAGTCTCCATGCACTGTACACCACTACTCGTCTCCTCCAGCATTTCTGTAGCCACTGCTTCCACTGACGTCGATTCTTTTCCTCCCTCTTCCAGGTTGCACACCAAAAGAACCTGTCTTCTCGAATTTCTGAATCATTTTCTTCAGGCCCACGGCAGTCATCGGACCAACGCCTTTTTTCAACTCTTTGGTGTCCGGATCCTCTGCAGAGCGTCGTATGTACAGTCACGATTCTTGTAATGCAGCTTCACAAGCAGAAGGTGATACTGCATTGAGACAGTCAAGGCGAACGTCGCAGATGCGAAAGGAGGAAAAGCCGTGTACTCGGTGTGATTATACCAACTTCAATGGGTCGTGCGCATGACAGGTGTTTTCATGTACGTATTCTGACGCATCCAGCGCCATCTACTGATCAATTTTCACACTATTTTTTTTCCTTCTGCCATATTTTTGCCCTCTCTCCGATAATATTCCGTTGCAGTTTGACGTCATTATGACCAGCTGTGTTTCTTCTACAGCGTTTTGAAAGATTATCTTTAATTATAATCAGCCTGTGCATTAATTCCTTATATACATAGATATGTAATGTGTATAACACCTGTATGGGATGTGATCTGGTGATGATGGGGTGGACCGTAGGTGAAAAACTTAGTTCATTTTTCAAGAAAACGAATATCGTGGTATGGGCTACTGAAATTTTATGACATTTTGTTATTTTGCCATTGTGGAATAGATACAACAAAGGTCCCACTAATACAAGGTGCGGCAGCAATGTAGGATATTAAAAACACACCATCAGGCAGTAACTACAAGTTATTTATTACCTCTTATGTCAATTAATAGTTAAAGGTATGCCATTTACTAATGTGTAAGTCATTGTCCATTGCGTGGGTTACTTTTTGAATATGACTCCTGTCAAATGATGCCCCCTCTGCACAACACATTCATCTAGGTGGCGTTGGAAGCTTTCCATAACTCGGTCTAACGTATTCCCTGGGACATTGCCGACGGCAGTTCTGATGCGATCCTTCAACTCAGAAATGGTGGTACAACGTGTTCGGAACGGTTATTGCTTCAGGTGGCCCCAAAAGAAAAAGTCTGCACATGAAAGGTCAGGAATGGTAGCACAACGTGTTCGGAACGCTTATGGCTTCAGGTAGCTCCAAAAGAAAAAGTCTTCACATGAAAGGTCAGGTGAGCGAGGCAGCCAGGAAATGTCACCAAAACGGGAAATTACTCTACCGGGAAAAATCTGTCGCAAGAAATCCATGCAAATTCTGGTCACCATTCCTGAGTTGAAGGATCGCATTAGAACTGCCGTCGGCAATGTTCAAATGGTTCAAATGGCTCTGAGGAGCACTACGGGATTTAACATCTGAGGTCATTAGTCCCCAACACTTAGAACTACTTAAAACTAACTAACCTAAGGACATCACCCACATCCATGCCCGGGGCAGGATTCGAACCTGCGACCGTAGCAGCAGTGCAGTTCCGGACTGAAGTGCCTAGAACTGCTCGGACACAGCGGCTGGCTGCCGTCGGCAATGTCCCAGGGAATGTTACGCCTACTTATGGAAGGCTTCCAACGCCACCTAGATGAATGTGTTGTGCAGAGGGGGCATCATTTGACAGGAGTCATATTCAAAAAGTAACCCACGCAAAGGACAATGACTTACACATTAGTAAATGGCATGCCTTCAACTATTAATTGACATAAGAGGTAATAAATAAATTATCGTTACTGCCTTATGGTGTGTTTTTAATATCTTACTATGAATGCTGCAGCAACCTGTATATATAAGCACACAAACCGTCTTATTAGTAAAATGCTATGTGGCTATGGGTGATTATTAAATTTGTCAGTCAGTGTACATGAATTCTGGACATGATATGGGTAACCAATAGCTATTGATTACTTCATTACAGAAAATGTGAAACTGTGCTATGTAGATGACATAGACAAATGTAATGTCATAAAATAAAAATTTTTATTATTTTGTGACTATTAGTGTAATGTAGTAAAATAAAATATGAGCTGTGACATATATAAAAATGAAACACACATTAATGTAATGGTTCAGCATAAAAGAGAAATAACTAATGTAGGAATATTATTAACAGTGTAAAATGTTGTTTAATGTAGCCCGACGTGTATAAGCACTCAGTAACTAGCTCAGTCCTCGGGGTAGTTACGTATTCGTCGATAGTTAATTGTCCTTTTCTTATTTCACAACACTACGGATGCGCTTATTGCACCAGAGAATATTTATCAAGTCTGTTCGATGAACACTATTGTAATACGTAACTTATCGTGATTTCTTCTCGAGTCCCCAACATGAGACAACGAGAGTAGCATCTACAAATGAAATCCTGTAATGGAACTGGAACTGGAAACCTGTGACCAGACCTTTTCTGCCTGGGATGTTATCTCGTTATATAAATAAAATCTATAAATAAAATTGTTAAATTATTAGCAGCAGCCTCCTGTCTCGTGGGATCTGAAATAAAGTTAACTGTCCACACCGACGGCACGTCTTGTGGATGAGCTAAAAGAAAAATATTAAAGATTTTTGTAAGATGACGCCTAACAATGAAAAGTTTTTCTTAAGGCCCATATCTACTTAAGGCAGTCTAGGTATCAGACTCACAACAGATTGACCACATATACAAATTCTTTTGACAAAATAACCATAACATTTTTTAGGTTTTAAGTACAACTTACATTATAAGCTGGTACAGCAAGATGAGCTTTACACAAGAACGTCCTCTTAGGTCCGAATCCAAGCAGATAAGATAAGCGAATGACAAAGGAAAGATGGTTCATGCATAGAAGCGCAAGAGTCCATGGAATAACATGTCCATTGTAGTTCTCTCTCTTCTTCTTTGGCGTACTTGTCGATTATTTATAACATTTATCGTATAATTTAGTTTATATTTTTTTTAAACCCAAGACCACCCAGGGGAAACAGTACACAAATACTTTCTTTTTGTGCTGTTATATACTTTACGTATCAATGTACGTCATTATTTGGAAACCACGTTTATGTAACAACAGAAAATAAATGACCTCAAATGAATGCTAGAAGCTACGGTAGTCCATAGCCATTCCTATTATCCTAAATAATGTATTCTAAATCCGTACATATTATAAAAATAGATGAATGTAAGTGTTTATGTGTGCACATATGTATGTTCCACATCTCCTACAAAACCAATGGACCAATTTCAACCGAATGTGGTACACAAATCCCTTATTACCAGACAACAATTACTGTGGGGAAAAGAACCTCCTACCTATCATAGTTCAGGAGATACGATGTCATAAATGTTGTGGGTCGGCAGGAGAGCCAACACCGGGTTACAAGAGGAAGCCGAAAGGCACGCGTTTTAGCTCACGCAGGCTGGCGTGAGGTCTGGAACAGGACAAAGAAATTAGAATTTAGAAAAAACTGACGTAGCTGGTGGAATACTTAACTTCAATCCATTAATGGTGAACGTCGGTCTTGACGGTACATTATTACAGTATCAATAGTAACTGGTACTGACGCCTTGCTAGGTCGTAGCAAATGACGTAGCTGAAGGCTATGCTAACTATCGTCTCGGCAAATGAGACCGTATTTTGTCAGTGAACCATCGCTAGCAAAGTCGGCTGTACAACTGTGCGAGTGATAGGGAGTCTCTCTAGACTAGACCTGCCGTGTGGTGGCGCTCGGTCTGCAATCACTGATAGTGGCGACACGCGGGTCCGACGTATACTAACGGACCGCGGCCGATTTAAAGCCAACCACCTAGCAAGTGTGGTGTCCGGCGGTGACACCACAATAAACATTGAGAGGAATGAAAAAATTGCCACATCATGGATGACATTTAAATTTATTACTTATGTGCTATTTGTAATAAATCTTGCAACCAGTATCAACATGTGTCGCTAAATGCACATACGAAAATTATATCATGGTGCCACACTTAGTTCAGGAGATATGACGTCATAAATACAGAGATGAGTGAAAAACTGACGCGTTGTGCATGACGTTTAAATTTATTACTGCTTTGCTGCAAACTCTATTAGCAATAAATTTCGCACGCAGAATTCACATATGCCACTGAATGTGCTTAAGCAAATGTATCACTACACGACTTATAGTTCAAGAGTTATGACGCCATAAGCACTGAAATGCGTGAAGTTTTTATACATTTACTCTTTACTGCTAAGACTTTCCTACACTCGAGTTAACTTAAGGAAATACCCGACATCTGGCAGCGCTTTTGACAGCTGTAAACTACGAAACGCAGCGGGTATTAGCTAAAACAACAGCCGTCTACAGAACTATGAAGGTGTGTTGCCTTAGAGACGTTTACAGAATCACGTTGTAGACACGAGAAGCAGCTGCATCCAGGGTACAGAAACTGTCGGGCATAGTTTACTCATGCATTTCAGGCAAATATCTTTGTACGATTGTTTCATATTTTCAAAGGTGTTTGAACGAATACATGGACATGAACGTTGTTCTATGTTATTCTACTAACACAATAGAAAGTTGGCAAAATAAATACCTGCGCAATGGCGAATTTTTCAACTAGTAATAAACTGAAGCGCCAAATAAACTGATATGGCCGGCGGCTGGTGGCCGAGCGGTTCTGGCGCTACAGTCTGGAACCGCGCGACCGCTACGGTCGCAGGTTCGAATCCTGCCTCGGGCATGGATGTGTGTGTTGTCCTTAGGTTAGTTAGGTTTAAGTAGTTCTAAGTTCTAGGGGACTTATGACCTCAGCAGTTGAGTCCCATAGTGCTCAGAGCCATTTGAACCAAACCGGTATGGGAATGTGTATTCAAATACTGAGATATGTAAACAGGCGTAATACGGCGCAGCGGACGGCAACTCCTATATAAGGCAACGAGTGTACCGTGAATATCAGGAATCCGGTAAAAAGTCACATCTCCGACATCGCTGATACCGGAGAAAGATCCTGCAAGTACGGGATCTACGACGACGGAAGAGAAACGTTCAGCGTGACAGAAGAGCAACCCTTCCTCAAATTGCTGCAGATTTAAATGCTGGGTCATCAACAATTGTCAGCGTGCGAACCAATCAACAACACTCCATCGATATAGACTTTCCAAGCCCAAGACCCTCTCGTGTACACTTGATGACAGCATGACAGAAAGCTTTACGTCTCGCCTGGGCCCCCTCAACACCGACATTGGACTGTTGATGACTGGAAAGATGTTGCCTGATCGGATGAGTATAGTTCCAAATTCTATCGAGCAGATAGGCATGTACTCGTACGGAGTCAGTCTCATGAATCTACGGACCCTGTATGTCAGGTGGGGACTGTTCAAGTTGGTGGAGGCTCTGTAATGGTGTGGGACGTGTGCAGTTGGAGTGATAGGGGACTGCTGATACGTTTATAAGCGACTCTCACATTTGAACACGTACGTAAGCGTCCCGTCTGATCACCTACATCCATTCATGTCGATTGTGTATTCCGACGGACTTGCGAAATTCCAGCAGGTACAACGCAACGCCTCACGCGTCCAGAATCGTTGTAGGGTGGTTCCAGGAACACTCTTCTGAGTTTAAACACTTCCGCTCTCCACCAAACTCTCCAGACATGACCATTATTGAGCATATCTGGGATGTCTCGCAACGTGCTGTTCACAAGAGATCTCCTCCCCTCTCGTACTCTTACAGATGTACGGACAGCTCTGCAGGATTCATGGTGTCAATTCCCTCCAGCACTACTTAAGACATTAGTCGGGTCCATGCTACGTCGTGTTGCGGCACTTCTGCGTACTCACGGGGGCCCTACACGGTATTGGGCAGGTATACCAGTTTCTTTGGCTCTTTTAAGCACAAGTCAGACATTGGCATATAACAGATAATAAGCTGAAATATGGTATGTTTTATAATTTCAGGCATAAACGTTTAAGGATATTGTTGTCGCATAGACCGCTGAAATTCATTGGCGCATGGGAATTTTAGTGATATGCTATGTGACTATGGTCTGTATTAACTTCAATAGACAATGTGGAATTCTCTTTACACCACCACACAACATATTCATTGTTTTCAAAATCCTTTTCTGCATCAGTGATATGTCAATCATCCTCAGAATAAAGACATTTTCTGGTCCACCTTCTGCGACAGTAGCTATTTACACTTTAACTTATTCTAATTAACCCCTTCCACCATTTCTCACCATTACTACCCCCGTTGCCTGCAGAGTTATCTTCTGACACACTCTGCTCGTTCGTAACATTTACTGTCGTTGCCATTTCAGACTTCTCATGTAATTATGTCTTCCATTTCTTCTGATATTGAACAATGCTTCGATGGTGATGTCATTGTTGTTCTTAGATTATGATTTTATTGCTGTTTTTTATTTTTATTTACTTTCTGGTAATTGCTATTACCCTCATATTAGTACATCAGATGTACGAACTGAACCACAACACACCACCACGGATATCCCACTTACCACGAGCGATCGTCTCAAGAAACTGGCGTATTCGTGAACCCTTCCAAGAGCGATCCAAAACTCTATACGCCACAGAGTCTACGCCCGCACTGCTAGCAGCTACAGACATTGTAATGATAATTTTAAGTCAGGAAGTATGTAAGCAATCCTTAATCATGTACAGACCAAACAAAATGTTTAACGTAACTGCAACATGGAGATGATCCAGAAGACAAGGTCGAGGAAGCATTATACTCTAAGATCTGTATTCTGCATGGAGGGTTCCCTCGGCATCCAGAGATCATGTCTGTACTCGCGTTACAGTGGTGCTTGCGGCTTCACCAGTCAAGTTAGGCGACAAACTACTATGATATATTTCTCTGTAACTTTTGTCAGCTGCCCGCTTCCAGACATAGCTACGTGTATAATCGGTTCTCTAGTGACTTTGTTATCATATTTTCTATTTTAAACAAGTGTAATTTTAGCAATATTATATTTGAATAATCGAGAATTCTGTTCCATGATTCAAGCTTTATGTTTGCTGAGAACCATCTTAACCTCATACAATGATTCCCCCAATTCTCTTCACTTTTATATAGAAACGATTCGACCTCGATGTTGTATTCTTTGGCATCTGCTTCCTGTGAAATTGTATTGAAATTCATAAAGTTTCTATCATTGCCGTCATTGCTTCATCAATTTCATTTTGTTGGTCACAATCATTTAGGTTACAAGCAATGTGAAAACTGCAATTTTAAAAAGTTAAATTCCTGTGTTCGAATTCAGATGTCATTACAAGTGCATAATCGCTAGCAGTCGAAGAGGACGAGAGGCTAATGATACCGCTCTGTCGTTGTCCTGAAATGAAGAATTTGCGACGTTGTGAGAAATATGGGAGTGATACCTAGCGTGATCTATTGGTGACACTTACAATCGTCTTGTTGTCAAAACTTGGAATTTACGGCTCTGTATCCGACACTCTGTATCTGACAGCCTGCACTGGTTCTACATTAATTTCCCGTCAGGATGAAATACGCGAGCACACGAATAGAAGATAACACGTGCAGAAGGAGGAGAATTATTGTCATTCTATTGGCATGCACTATTTCTATTTGTCCCTCCCTATCTGTTACGATCTGCGACATTTATCTGATACTGGAACTGCTACATAACGTTCAGTCCAGAGGGAATAGACAATTCTGGTTCACGGTAATATGAAATGCTACTCTTGTGAAACATTTCCCCTGTCCTCATTACTCACTTCACGTTTATTTCTATAGGTTTTCTTTTCAATAGAGTTCGCACTGCATAAAGGAAGAGGATTTTCAACATAATGGAATGTACAGAATTTTTGTCACCTGGTTGTGAGCTGTCCCTACTTAACATGCAAATTCAGTAGTGCAATCCAAACACTGCTTTGAGTTTATTGCATTGCGATTTGTTGGGTCATAGTTTGAAATACTTATTCAGCGCTTTTATGTGATAATAGAGGGCTCAGCAACATTCAGGTATTTACATGCAAATCGCATTGTGAATTTCCCATATGGTACTTTCGATATGTGTTCGCTATGATTTCACGATTAAAAAAGTAAATTAGAAGACCATATAGCATTTATTGTCTTTTTGAAGTGAATTATTATTAACTGTTCATTAACCATCGCGTCTTATAACGACAATTGCGCAGTATATCTAGTTCGTCTACGCGCCATTTCTACACTACTTGCCATTAAAATTGCTACACCAAGAAGAAATGCAGATGATAAACGGGTATTAATTGGACAAATATATTATACTAGAACTGATATATGATTACATTTTCACGCAATGTGGGTGCATAGATGCTGAGAAATCACTACCAGAACAACCACCTCTGGCCGTAATAACGGCCTTGATACGCCTTGGCATTGAGTTGAACAGAGCTTCGATGGAGCGTACAGGTACAGCTGCCCATGCAGCATCAACACGATACCACAGTTCATCAAGAGTAGTGACTGGCGTATTGTGACGAGCCAGTTGCTCTGCCACCATTGACCAGACGTTTCCAATTGGTGAGAGATCTGGAGAACATGCTGGCCAGGGCAGCAGTCGAACACTTTCTGTATCCAGAAAGGGGCGTATAGGACCTGGAACATGCTGTCGTGCATTATCCTGCTGAAATGTAGGGTTTCGCAAGGATCGAATGAAGGGTAGAGCCACGGGTCATAACACATCTGAAATGTAACGTCTACTGTTCAGAGTGCCGTCAGTGCGAATAAGAGGTGACCGAGACGTGTAACCAATGGCACCCCATACCATCACGAAGGGTGGTACGCCAGTATGACGATGACGAATACACGCTTCCAATGTGCGTTCACCGCGATGTCGCCAAACACGGATGCGACCATCATGATGCTGTAAACAGAACCTGGATTCATCCGAAAAAAATGACCTTTTGCCATTCGTGCTCCCAGGTTCTTCGTTGAGTACACCATCGCAGGCGCTCCTGTCTGTGATGCCGCGTCTAGGGTATCCGCAGCCATGGCCTCCGAGCTGATAGTCCATGCTGCTGCAGACGTCGTCGAACTGTTCGTGCAGATGGTTGTTGTCTTGCAAACGTCCCCATATGTTGACTCAGGAATCGAGACGTGGCTGCACGACCCGTTACAGCCATGCGGATAAGATTCCTGTCATCTCGACTGCTAGTGATACGAGGCCGTTGGGATCCAGCACGGCGTTCCGTATTACCCTCCTGAACACACCGATTCCATATTCTGCTAACAGTCATTGGATCTCGACCAACGCGAGCAGCAATGTCGTGATACGATAAACCGCAATTCCGATAGGCTACAATCCGACCTTTATCAAAGTCGGAAACATGATGCTACGCATTTCTCCTCTTTACACGGGGCATCACAACAATGTTTCACCAGGCAATGCCGGTTAACTGCTGTTCGTGTATGAGAAATCGATTGGAAACTTTCCTCATGTCAGCACGTTGTAGGTGTCGCCACCGGCGCCAACCTTGTGTGAATGCCGTGAAAAGCTAATCATTTGCATATGACAGCATCTTCTTCCTGTCGGTTAAATTTCGTGTCTCTAGCACGTCGTCTTCGTGGTGTAGCAACTTTAATGGCCAGTAGTGTAGTTACGGGTCCTTGATCCAGTCTCCTCAAAATACGTTCCTTTGGTGGAAGTTCTTCAAGGCAAGCAGGGACGTACACATATGTTGCGCATTCATTTTGATGCCACACACCTGCAGGAACAGTGTTTGTCGTATCGCAAACAGTCTAACAGTATAATAGTAAAGAGATACTTGAAATATCGCCATTTGAGGGGCATCATTCTTAAAGTTTAAGGCTATCATACCTTTACGGACGACGTTAATGAAAATGCTGTCGATCACTACTCTTCACCCAAGCGTATTTGAATAGAAAAATAGTGAATCTAACCTGACGTATATGGTGAAGTGAACTTTAATTACACTGAAAATCTGCCTTCAGCAGTTATTCAAGTGAAGCCGCAGGGGTAGCAACGTGGTCTATGGCACCTTACCACGGTTCGCGCGGTGAGTCCTCCCTCGGGCATGAGTGTGTGTGTTGTCCTTAGCGTAAGTTAGTTTAAGTCAGATTAAGTAGTGCGTAACTCTAGGGACCGACGACCTAAGCAGTTTGGCCCCATAGAAATTCCTATCCAAGCAGATGTTGGTGTCCACACACAGGCAGTATTAGATTTTAACGAAGCAGAAGTACAAATAGGCCGCATTAATAGCCCTCGAGAATCAAACCACTGATTCAACTGACACAACGCTGAGGTTTCCATTATATGTGATGAGGATAAAGATAAATTCAAAACTGAGTAAGAAAAGGAGTTGCATGTCACCAAAAGTCTTGTCAGCAATTCTAAAGAAATTTTTCAGATGCTTATGTTGGAAAAACGGTAAAGGAATATGTTTATTTGGGGCAGTTCGTGGTTAGGCTGCAGAAGAAATAAAAAGAAAAGGAAAAATACCATGGAGTTATTTTAGTAAGCTAAACAAGGTTTTCAAAACTTTGCATCCGACGTGTCTGGAGAGGAAATTTTTCAGTTTGTGTGTGTTATCAGTATTATCAGTCAAATGCAACGTACTGCTGAGTGACCAGTCGAAGATATTTGTACAGAATTACTGGGTTCGACCTGAAGTCAAATAAATGGGCCAGGTAAGAGACCAAAATGGGTTACACAAAACTAGTTGTCATGAATGTGATAAGTTTTATGTCGGTCAATCAGGCAGACACAGAGTAACTAAGCTGGCTGAACATGAACGCAGCCGGAGAGTGTAGAAATCTGATTCCACATTTGCTGAGCGTATACTGAGTGAGGGTCACAACTACCAGCCACAGTACCACGTCCTTACTTAGCAAACAAAAGCCAAATCTCAGTGTGTCGGAACATCAATAACATAATGCTTTTCACTTATTATGAAGTGAAAAACATAACTATAAGTAAATTGAAACTAGTGGGACGTGTAGCTAGGTGAGAGGATGGTAGATGAAACATTGATTGCCAGAGATAAAAAGCGACAGGCACCATGACGCAATGGAAGACCGGTGGATGGCATTAGAAAGTGTAGGACCGACGTCGAAATGTGTACCTCATTATTCTAGAGACTGGGCACTGATAAACTGAATTTTCCCTCGACGCAATTAAAAAAATGCTTCAAAACCCCACCCGGAATCGGCTTACACTGCTCACCATTAGAACTGAAAGAGAATAAAAGAAAATAAAAAGTGGACACGATATCTCCACAAAAATTCATCCTCTCAGAATATTTTATCTGTTACATGAATGTACAAAGAATCTTGAGGTTAATTTTAACTTTGTATCGAGACTAACTGTTAACCTCTATGTAAGCTGTATGCAGTCAGATTATGTGGTTGCCTCGATAGTTCATTCATCGGTCAGTGTGCGAAATGGCAATAACAAATTAAAGAAGGCGGTTTGCCTTCTCAGATTCAACAGATTCAATTCATACGTTTGCGCGCCATGATTCTCGGCGAGAGTGCACACTAAAACACCTCCCTCTCAAAGCATGCGCCTATGGCACTTCCAGTTTCAAGATAGTAGTTGTTCGTGTAAGATGAAATCCACGTGCTGGCTGCATGTGCTCTTTCAAGACGTAGCCCTCATCCAAGGGAGATGACTAGCTGGGCGTCTGCTGCTTCGCTTGCGTAGACTGTATGGTCTGTAGATATTCTTTTATTTAATCGAATTTTTATGTTGTTCACAAGTTGCAACATCTTCTAAGCAAGGTTTTTCCGAATGTACGTTTGACCAAAAAGCGATTTTGGTAGCTGGAGTCCAAAGTTTTCGTTAACCATGCGTTTTGCGTTGTTGTGGAGATATTTCCATAACAGTTTTCATCCCCTAACAAATATTTCTTTATATCTGCATCGAGAGGTGAAATACCAATTTTCATAAACTTTCCTTTACAATTTTTTTCATGTAACGAAATATTTTTTAAAAAATTCTCGTCAAGAAGGCGTCCAATCCTAAGGCCGTGAAATAATGTCGCTATTAAGGCAATTTTCAGGCTCGATCTAAGAACTTTGGTATTTTATTTTTTGTCAGAAATAAAGAAATACACTCCTGGAAATTGAAATAAGAACACCGTGAATTCATTGTCCCAGGAAGGGGAAACTTTATTGACACATTCCTGGGGTCAGATACATCACATGATCACACTGACAGAACCACAGGCACATAGACACAGGCAACAGAGCATGCACAATGTCGGCACTAGTACAGTGTATATCCACCTTTCGCAGCAATGCAGGCTGCTATTCTCCCATGGAGACGATCGTAGAGATGCTGGATGTAGTCCTGTGGAACGGCTTGCCATGCCATTTCCACCTGGCGCCTCAGTTGGACCAGCGTTCGTGCTGGACGTGCAGACCGTGTGAGACGACGCTTCATCCAGTCCCAAACATGCTCAATGGGGGACAGATCCGGAGATCTTGCTGGCCAGGGTAGTTGACTTACACCTTCTAGAGCACGTTGGGTGGCACGGGATACATGCGGACGTGCATTGTCCTGTTGGAACAGCAAGTTCCCTTGCCGGTCTAGGAATGGTAGAACGATGGGTTCGATGACGGTTTGGATGTACCGTACACTATTTAGTGTCCCCTCGACGATCACCAGTGGTGTACGGCCAGTGTAGGAGATCGCTCCCCACACCATGATGCTGGGTGTTAGCCCTGTGTGCCTCGGTCGTATGCAGTCCCGATTGTGGCGCTCACCTGCACGGCGCCAAACACGCATACGACCATCATTGGCACCAAGGCAGAAGCGACTCTCATCGCTGAAGACGACACGTCTCCATTCGTCCCTCCATTCACGCCTGTCGCGACACCACTGGAGGCGGGCTGCACGAAGTTGGGGCGTGAGCGGAAGACGGCCTAACGGTGTGCGGGACCGTAGCCCAGCTTCATGGAGACGGTTGCGAATGGTCCTCGCCGATACCCCAGGAGCAACAGTGTCCCTAATTTGCTGGGAAGTGGCGGTGCGGTCCCCTACGGCACTGCGTAGGATCCTACGGTCTTGGCGTGCATCCGTGCGTCGCTCCGGTCCGGTCCCAGGTCGACGGGCACGTGCACCTTCCGCCGACCACTGGCGACAACATCGATGTACTGTGGAGACCTCACACCCCACGTGTTGAGCAGTTCGGCGGTACGTCCACCCGGCCTCCCGCATGCCCACTATACGCCCTCACTCAAAGTCCGTCAACTGCACATACGGTTCACGTCCACGCTGTCGCGGCATGCTACCAGTATTAAAGACTGCGATGGAGCTCCGTATGCCACGGCAAACTGGCTGACACTGACGGCCTCGGTGCACAAATGCTGCGCAGCTAGCGCCATTCGACGGCCAACACCGCGGTTCCTGGTGTGTCCGCTGTGCCGTGCGTGTGATCATTGCTTGTACAGCCCTCTCGCAGTGTCCGGAGCAAGTATGGTGGGTCTGACACACCGGTGTCAATGTGTTCTTTTTTCCATTTCCAGGAGTGTACATGAAACTTTCTGGCAGATTAAAACTGTGTGCCGGACCGAGACTCGAACACGGCACCCGAGTTCGAGTCTCGGTCCGGCACACAGTTTTAATCTGCCAGGAAGTCTCATATCAAATGGCTCTGAGCCCTATGGGACTTAAAATCCGAGGTCATCAGACCCCAGTCTCATATCAGCGCACACTCCGCTGCAGAGTGAAAATGTCATTCTTCAAAGAAATATATGTTTCACCATTTTTGGAAATTTGAATCTATGGGGTTGAATAATTGATGAAAGCTTTTTTTAAATACGTCATTATTATCCCTTTCAGACTCTGTGGTTACAATTGTGTACATTAATTTTCACGACGTCTTAACTGAAATAGAAATATTTTTCCTCAATTGGGTGCTGATGTACACATTTGTGAATGTTCATTCTTTTCACTGTGCACAAGTGCTGCCATCTGTTGTGCAGCGCTATAAACATATCAACAGATTAATGTAACATTGCAGATCAGTTTGTGATTTTGAAAGTACCTGGTAGTCTTTGGTAAGCTGTAACCCACGGTATAGTTGAGTACCAGTTCTGTTGTTTTTCATGAACATTGTAGAATGTTCGATTTATTTATTACAACAATCAATGTTTCAAAATCATTTGTTTTAGTCAACAAAAAGGAGCGAAGTTTTTCTGTGTGCACAATTGTAGCCATGAGATCTAAAGAATAATGTTTTAGGTAACATTGAGTATGGTTCAAATGGCTCTGAGCACTATGGGACTTAACATCGATGGTCATCAGTCCCCTAGAACTTAGAACTACCTAAACCTAACTAACCTAAGGACAGCACACAACACCCAGCCATCACGAGGCAGAGAAAATCCCTGACCCCACCGGGAATCGAACCCGGGAACCCGGGCGTGGGAAGCGAGAACGCTACCGCACGACCACGAGATGCGGGCTAACATTGAGTATCTTGTGTTTCCTTCACATGAAGTGATTTTTGGAACAGTTTCTTTTTATCCTGACGATTGTATAATTTTTGACTGGGATTTATTCAAAACATATGAAGTATGTTGTATTACTAGGTATTGTTATGAGCAACAATTAGAAAAATAGACATAGCATTGAAACTCCAGTTGATGACAATGTCGTTAGGTCTACTGTAAATTATTATTTTAGGGGAATACCACTACTGATATTTTTATTTGTGAATATTTCAGTTCTGTTTATCATGTCGAAGAAACTGTATTTCAACATTGAGCGAGATGCAGATGCCATTTTAGAGATGCTGCTGAATGGAGAGGTGCCAGATTTCGATTTGTCATCAGATGATGAATGAGTTCCTGATGTAGAACACTATTGTAGTTCCTGAAAATGCAATTATTCTTGGACGGTATGCCCAGAAATAGATTATTCCAACTCAGAACAAATTTACATCTTGTTAACAACATGGCTATACCAGAAGACAATAAAGACAAGTTTTATAAAGTTTGGCCTATATATACTGCCATCTGTAACAGATGTCTGGACTTATCTTTGGAGGAAGAACTTGCTGTTGATGAGGCAGTGATCCCATTCACAGGGAAGCCGTCAGTAAAACAATATGTGAAGGGAAAGCCTTCTCCGTGGGGTATCAAAATGTACATGTTATTGTTAAGAGTGGACAGGCTTATGGTTTTATTCTTTATCAGGGAGCATCGACTGAATTTCAGACATCTTTGTTGAAGGAATTTGGCCAAGGTCCAACAGTAGTTTTACAATTAGCCCAGAGAATAAAAAACCAAATGGGGCATAAGATGTATTTTGACAATTTCTTTTCTTCATACAAGCTTTTCCAAGCGTTGAAACGAGAAAAAATTTGTGCTGCTGGAACTGTCAGAGTTAATCTTTTTGCAAATTCTCCTCTAATACCAGATAAGAAGGCAATGAAGAAGGAAAGAGGATTTTCAGAAGAAATTTGTAGCGCAGATGACATAACACTGGTTAAATGGGTTGACAACAAAACAGTTGTTCTAGGCTCTAATTTTATTGGACAAAGTTGAACGCTAGGACAAAAAAGAAAGTTAAGTGGGATGGATACCTCGAATAGAAAACGAGGCCGACCATATGCCACACCTCCAGATACACCTGTTCAAAGACGACGAGGAGAAAGTAAGCCTCCTGAAGAGATTCAGTATGGTGGAACACAACACTTGCCTCTTCATTAAAGTGGTGCACTGCCTACCAGGTCCAAATTTCCGGGATGCAAGAGACGTTCATGAATAAAATGTGAAACCTGTAATGTACATCTTTGTTTGTGAAAGGAAAAAAAACTGTTTCCATTTATTTCATGTAATTTAGAACCACATAATGGACATAATTCCTGACTCATCTCATTTTTAATTAAAACTATAGTGAATTTTGCATGTATTTAGTGTGTAAATGATTTCAAATTTATGTTTAATGTTTAAATAAATTAGTTTTGTCTGCTATGATTTCAGTGTTGATTGAGACCCAGTGTACACAAATGTGTACAAAATTTTTTTCGAAAATGGTAACATATCTTTTTATAAATGATGCTTCTAAAACCATTAAAAAATCATCCAAGTCCATTACAGCATTTAAAAAAAATTTCCTTCCTCCAAAAAGAATTCGGGTCTGAAAGGGTTAAAGAATTACTAGCACTCCGTAATTTAAAACGGAAACCACGTGTGTACGTGTACCTCACCCCTCATGGTAATGTACATGTGCGTCAGTGAAAAAGACCAATAAAAAGGTGTTAGCATGTGGACGTAATGTGCTGTTCCAGTCTCTTCTGTACCTAAGGTCCATCACCGTTCCCTTTGGATCCCTACGTAATTCGGTGCTCTCCGATACACACGATCGAACAACGGAGGAGTGGTACTCAAGCGTCAACTTTAGGTTACAATATCTCCGGATGTAATTAACATTTTACAATGCAACAAACGGCACTGATTACGTATTTGTTTATATTTTCAGATGTGCTAACAAAACTAATGGGGTTCCATTTTAAAAAACGTAGGTTTGTGTTAAAAAACATACTTCCGCGCATTTTTGTATGGCTTGTATTAACCAATTACACTAGCCCCTCTCCTCACGTTCGGTCTGTGGAATCGATTCGTCAGTATTTGATGTGGTTTACGAAATATATCGAGCGTCAATGTTAGGTGACTCACCCTGTATGGTAATATAGCGCAAGACTTGACGTAAATGAAAGATTACAAAGAGTGACTAACCAAACAAAAAATGTGATAATAATTCATCAGACAATAACGTAAATGTGAGTAATAATACTGTCTTGCATAACGTGTGCATTAATGGCAAAGTGGAGTAGCATAGCATCATAAAAATTTGGCATGGTTCATGGTATCATTAAAGACAAAACAGCATCAGAAATAAATAAACATAGGACATATAGAGGCAACATACAAAAGTACACAAATTATTATTATGTAAAAAAAATATTTCAGTTAGAGATTATGTGGTGTCACCGCCAGACACCACACTTGCTAAGTGGTAGCCTTTAAATCGGCCGCGGTCCGTTAGTATACGTCGAACCCGCGTGTCGCCACTATCAGTGATTGCAGACCGAGCGCCGCCACACGGCAGGTCTAGAGAGACTTCCTAGCACTCGCCCCAGTTGTATAACCGACTTTGCTAGCGATGATTCACTGACGAAATACGCTCTCATTTGCCGAGACGATAGTTAGCATAGCCTTCAGCTACGTCATTTGCTACGACCTAGCAAGTCGCCATTATCAGTTGCTATTAATATTGTGAATAATGTACAGACAAGAGCTACGTTCAACATTAATGGATTAAAGTTAAGCATTCCACCATCTGCGTTCGTTTTTCTATATTCTAATTTCTTTGTCCTGTTCCAGACCTCACGCCAGCCTGCGTGAGCTAAAACGCGTGCCTTTCGGCTTCCTCTATTCATACGGGTTGGCTCTACTGCCAGCCCACAACAGATTACAGTGGTCAGAGCACCAAAGGGATGTGATCCGCAGGACACATGTCAAAAATAAATGTTTTCTCTTTCAGCTGTTGTTTTCATCCACACACATTCGAAAACAGAAAAAAAGTGCAAGCTGTAAAATAACAGTAAGAGAACCGACCTGCAAGATTCTCCCTACTGAGCAAATCTCCACCTGATAAAATGCAGAATAACTGAGGAATCGTGAAGGCAAGGTGTGAATAGATCTTGTATAAGCACGGGAAATGCATGAGGAAAAAAACTGTGTTGCATCATATTATTATATAAAATCTTATCTAAATCAGAATAAGCATATATGAAAGCTGGCCATATAAATACGCACATCTGTAAAAAATTTGGCAATTAACATAGTTCCTGAAAAATAGGAAAAAGTTATACCATACTGGAAGGCGAAAAAATAAATGGTTGTAGTATGTGGCTGGTTGGCATTGTTGGAATATTCGCTACTGTAGTGTTGGGCTGCTGGACATGCACAGCATGTAGCGTTGTGCAGTTGGAGGTGAGCTGGCAGCAGTGGTGGACGTGGAGAGAGAAATGACAGAGCTTTGGCGGACGATCTGGATGTGTGTCCGTCAGAAAAAGGAAATTTTTTTAATTGGATGTCACAAAATTTTATGTGTATATATATATATATATATATATATATATATATATATATATATATATATATATATATGTAATGACTTTTGAACATTGTTAGGTAAAGACATTGCCTGTTCTCTACCAAAATCTTTCATTTGCTAACTATGCCTATCAGTAGTTAGTGCCTTCAGTAGTTAGAATCTTTTATTTAGCTGGCAGTATTGGCGCTCGCTGTATTGCAGTAGTTCGAGTAACGAAGATTTTTGTGAGCTAAGTGATTCGTGAAAGATATAGGTTATTGTTAGTCAGGGCCATTCATTTGTAGGGATTATTGAAAGTCACATTGCGTTGCGCTTAAAAAATATTGTGTCAGTTTAGTGATGATCAGAATATGTAAAGAGAGAAATGACTGAATACATTCAGTTTTACTCAGTTGTCTTTGTAGCAAATAACGTAAGAAGTTTACTAGCAGAGTCATTCATAATTTGTCTAAGGGGACGTTTCATATGCCGACCCTTAGCTGAGGATACCTCACTGGAATCCTCTGATTTTTTTCTTGTAGTTTGGGTAATTAATGTAGTTATTGTTTATTGTTAGCGCGTAAGAGAGAACTCTTTTGTAGTCGTAGTTTTTCATTGTTGTACAGTCGAACAGTTGTGGCATACATGTAGACTTCACCAAGTATTTCGCAGCTACGCATGTAATTAATTAGATATTATTTTCAGTGCTATGTTAATGTGTTTTCTTATTTTACTCTTCAAATTGTGCTTTTCTGTGTTATCGTGTGAAATATTGTGACAATAATCGCGTGTGAGAAACGTAATACTAGTCCCCAAAGTAAAATGAGAAATGAGAAGACGAGAGTAGTGTGTTAGCGTCACCGTTTAATGAATTAACTAATGTTCAACACAGTAATTTGGTAATTTTAGATAGGGAAATAGACCAGACTCTAAATAATCGTGTAGACAGTGAAACAGTTAGTGAACAGGGTAGTATTGTCGATCGATCGGTCGGCACCAACTTGCCCAGGAACTCGAAATGACAGGACACAATCTCGCAAATACCGTAGATTCAGATTTTGCGTTCTCACCTTTTTCTCAATTAAGTCAAGTAACATTTTCTGCTTTTCAAAATGCGAATGTTGCCGGTGAAAATGCACTGCCGACAAGCATAGACGAACAGATTCCACACACTAATACATTATTATTGCAGTTAATGCAACAAATGAAACAAAATCAGAGACAAACACAGCAACAACTTCTAAAGTTACACCCAATGGAACAAAATCGAAAATAGGCACAGCAACAAATGGAACAAAATCAGAAACAAATTAAAGAAACACTTCAACAAACACGTGAAGATTTAACTAATGAGTTAAGTAACAACGAATCGAAATGTCAAAAAGTCTCTAATGACATAAAAACACAAATTTGTGAGCATTTTCAGCCTATTTTTTGCGGCATGAAAATGCATTACAGAATCACGAAGCAGCCATAAAAGAACTGCAAACCACTGTTCATGAAAATCACGAAACCTTTCGGGCTAAAATTGACTCAGTTTCATCTACCGATTCGGTTACGCAACTTGCAAAAACTCAGGACAACTTAAAGGACACAGTAGATACTCTGAAACTTGGTTCAGAAAGACACATGGAGGAAATCAGTTCATTATCGGAGAAAGTAGCCGAGCTTTTGGATCAATTCACTAACTTATCTACAAAGGTAGATGATGATCTGAATGACACAAGACCCTTCGTCTTCACTGATACAGAAGAGTATGAACAAATTAAGACATTTAAACAAAATCAGAATCAAATTAATCCGGGAAGTACAAGATCAGTTGCCACAAGTAATACAACAAATACATATTTCAGAGGTCACTAGCGCTCCAGTAAGGGAAGAGGGAATAGAAATACGGAAAAGTAACAAAATAATAACACAGGGCATTTCGGTAGTTATGAAAGGAATTGGCAAGGTACACCGAATTTTTAGATGGAACCGCCTAATCGACGTAACAATGACCAATATGCGACTCGCCGTCATGATGATTTTAACTATAACCTGTTCATTACTACATGTAAATTCAAAACATTTAAGAATTCCGGCAACGACATTCAGCCACAAGCGTGGCTTCATCAATTCCCTCATTGTTTTCCTCCCAACTGGTCATTAGAGCACAGATTACAATTTATGTGTGGCTATTTAGAGAATGAACCAGCTCTGAGGATGCGATCGGTCATTCACGATTGCCACAGTGAAGGAGAATTTTATCATGCCTTCCTCTCAGCATATTGGTCTCAAGCTACACAAGACCGAGTCAAACATAGCATCATAATGATGAAACATCTCGATCAATCTGATTTTTCCAGTCTTGTCAAATATTTTGAAGACATGTGGCACAAGAATCAGTGCCTGTCAAACCCATACAGCCCCTCAGAACTCATCCGCATTTGCTTAATCAAATTGCCTGAACATTTACGACATATTATTTTGACAGGACGTTGCAAAGACAACATCGAAGGTTTTCAGGTACTTTTACAAGAATTAGAAACTGACACAGACAGTCGCAGGATGCGAAAACAGGAACACAAGAATTACAGGACACAATGAATCACAATTCCGCGATGACAGAAACAATAACTGGACACAACAATGCTATTCTTACAACGCAAATCGTGACCAAAACAGACACCACCCGTATGAAAACCGTTGGCAGAGTAATAACAATTACAGGGAAATATCACCACTCCGCGGTAGTGACTATGACAGACAATCAGAGAAACAGACAATATGGGAACCAAAATAATTATTATCAAGGGATACATAATAACTACAGACGCAATGGTCCACTACACAGTTACGACTCAGGGAGAAATTCTCCACCACGTGACCGACAGGAAAGAAATTACAGAAACTACCGACATGACGACAGACGATATAATCATAACGACAGACCTGAATTTCATCAGATCTGGCGGGATTGAAACAATGCAGGGCCCTCTCGGCAAGGTGAATTTGTAGAAGTTAGGTCTCCTAATCCCAATAACGACACGTGCCAACAAAGAGATAGTAGACAATAACTCGCACCGCAGGCAGCCATGTGTGCCGGCTGGCTCAGAGAAAAATAACATAGAAGCTAACCTTGAGAAAATTTGCAGTATTCTTTACCGGCATATACCAGATGGTAAATGCATTGAAGTTGAAACACTGTGTACCAGGAAGAGTAAAGGTTAACACCACATTTCACATGTAAAACCGTTTATTGGGAGATAATTTGCTTTCTGAATTAGTCATTGCTATAAGGTTTCTACTTCAGGTTATTAGTACTCTTTGTCACACTTAGAAACTGTTAACATTCAACAATGTTTTAAAGTGAACAAGCCAGTCGAGAACCTAGGGAACTTATTAAGGCAGTAATCACGAATGCATTTTTGTAGTGAACAGACGACACAATGTTATTGTGCGTACATTCTCGCTTGTTCGTCGCATGATTACGTAACGACTATAAGGCCTACATGCTTAGAACATATACTGCTAATGAGATTTTAATGCAACATTTTGGTTTACTTGAAAAGATATTTTGGATTTAAAGTAATTTCTGAGAGATAACAGATGACACAGTGGTTAGTTTATTTGACAGCTAGACGATTTTATCATGTCGCTATTAATGAGTAACACAGTTTACGTTATTGCTTTTGCGCTGTATCTGTTTTATATCAGCACAGTTCTTCTACACTCTTCTGGAAAGAAAAGCATGTTTTAGTAGTAACTTTTGTGGCATAGCTGCAGAGAGAGCCCTTTCCGTAGCACAACAATACCTTACAGTGCAGTACTTTCTTGATCACAGCAATAAGCGTAATAACTACGATATCCATACACAAAGCCTTTCATTTTTGTTTATTACGAGGTAAGTACAGAACTTTGTTTATGTACGACGATAATTACGACACGTGGCACATTTTTACCGTTAAGTAATGACAGAGATTATCTTATAACAAGATGCACAGTTTAGCGCTACAGGAAACGAATTTGAGTGATTAATTTTTGTACATGGAACATTTGTAGAAAGATTCTTGAATTACAGAGATACACAGAAGGTTTTCGGTGATACATTTCATTCCATTGCTGTAATTTGTGACGCTTGAGTGTATAATTACTTTAATCCTCAGGGCATACACGCCTACATTGTGTACTAAGGGTGTGGCAAGCACTAGGAGCCCTAGCTAATATGTTATTTGCTTATACAACTTTACACATCGGTACCATATTTCTCTAACACAGAATTACACAGCTGTCTGATCATTTAACAGAGAACATTTTTTTTTAGGTTTTGAAATTATTGAAAGAAGCTACAATTTTGAAATGTGATTGATCTGTTATGATGATGTTATTACGACAACGATGTGAATTATGCTAGTGTGATATGTTTATGATCAATAAGATGATGCTATACAAGGAATGTGATTATGTGTTTATATGTATATGAGTAATGAGTAGTGGTTAGGGACTCTGATTTGTGAAAAGGATGTTGGAAACCAAGAATCGTACATTAAGAGTTGTGAAACATGTGTACATGCATGAATGTATCACAACAGTACTATTCATGAGATTTCGTTTCTACACATTTCTATTGTAAATTTTTGACCTGTGAAATTTTATTGGTATCAAACTGTCACCGAAACAGAAATTTCTGTCGTCAATATTTCGGTAAGGGTGGTAAGTGACCTTGGCGTAATGCGCTGTGGACGTCCAGCTGCACGACAGACGTCTGGAAAAAAGCCATTAGGTGGAAAAAAGAGGCCATTAATTTCACTATTGACATTTCTTTGTAGAAAGAATCACAAATACGACACATTCAAACTTGAAAACATATGATTCCACTATGGAGCACATACTTTCTGATATATACTGAAATCCCTAATGCAATGATGACAAATATTATTTGTCTATACACCGGATTATGACCAATGTCTTTCTAGTTGAAAGATATTTTACTGCCTTACGAAATACCATATGGATAGTGAATGACGTTTCGTGCCTTCCTTTATGTATATATTTGCTCATTTTGTTTAATATCTAGTTTCTAGCTGCACTGCAGCATTGGTTAAAATAAAATAAAATTTAATGGATGTACTAATGAAAAGTTCTCTGGCTACAGACCCAGCAAATAATAATTTTATGATCTACTTTCTTAGAAAAGGGAGCACACACAGACATTTTATTGTGATGCACTCTAGTGTTAAGATGTGACATAGGTATTATGCATTTCCTGTAATATTTTTTCTGCTTGAGCTATGTCATGTTTAGGTATAAGTCACTGCATTTGCTGCTGCTGTTTGCCAGGCATAGTGCTACTAAATTTTACTTTGTGTTATTGTGCTAAGGCAGTTTGACTACTGATTTATTTTTCTTGTTGCTGCACATGGGCTCATATTAGTTGTAATGTTGCATTTGCTTTGCTAATTTGTATTTATTACTGCTTGCTTTGCGAATTTGTATTTTTTCTGTCATTGCTGTTTGTGTTAATTGTTTTGTGCTGCTGCATTGCCTCGTCCCTTAGTTTATGCATCTGAGCTCAGTAGATTTAAGTTAGCTTAAGAGGAGGTAGGCTATATAAGAGAATGAGTTGTGATTAATTGGAAGAAATGCATTGACAAGGTATAAGAGAAAGGTTTGGCCAAAAAAGAGTGTACAACGAAGAAAAATTTTTTGGAAGAGGATATGAACAAAAAAGTGGGATTTAGGGACAACAGATATAGATAGTACTTTTGCGAATAATGATGAACTAAGGGAGATCTCCAAGAAGTAAAGGAAGTTTTGTATGCAAATAAAATACGAAAAATACTGCAGTATCAAATGTCATATTGAAAACAAATCCCGTCCTGACCTTTTATGTTATTCGGCTATATGTTTGTCTACCCTTGTGTATTTTTGTTCTTCCTGTCTTTATGTGTTTATCTGATAAGAGTTATGTTGTAGAATATTTCTAATACTAAGCTACATTCACTATGATGAGGAATACTGTTATCCTCAAATATAATTTGCGTTAATTATATGTTATTTATTTTGTAAAGATGCTTAGACATTATTTATTCTGTTCTGTTTTAATGCTCATGTGTGAAGTAGATGTTTCCAAAACTATTCTCATTATTTTATTTATTTATTTATGTCATATTTCCTGCAATACTGATGTATATGTTTCTCTCCATTCTTTTGTAGAGCCTGTATTACTACAAATGTTATCTGTATTATTATGTTCTTTAATGATGTTTGCTGTACCTTTGTAACTGCATTCTCATGTCGTAAATTTGTAATTGTATTGTCACCAGTTCTTCAGATTAAGTTTGATTTCACTGCAGACGTTTCTGTTGGTCACAGTATATGCACAATATGTGAGAAAAAAAAAGGGACTGTTAGTGCTCGCACGTGTGTTGATAATTCAGCAAGGGACTGGTTAACAGCATTCCTGGTTTTAAGGACATTTCAAAAAATTTTTTTGTGATTGCACAAGTGGTGGTTCATGGACTTGCTATATTATCTGCAAGACTCTTCGATGGTGATAGTGCACCCACACAGTCACAACAGATGGCTGCTGGCCATCTCTACAAGGACTACCGTGGGCCTGCAACTTTGGTGGGCCACCAATACCATTATCTCTACAAGGAATACATTAGGTCTGCACCTTTGATGGCCCACCAGTACCATCATCTCTACAAGGACTACAGTGTGTCTGCACCTGTGGTTGCCCACCAATACCATTATCTCTGCAAGAAATACAGTGGGTCTGCTCAATGACGACCTGCCTACCAATATTCTTCAAAAATTCGACTGACTCTGATGTGGGTTTGCTCTGTTGTGGTTCCTTACCTGCCTTCATGTCAAGAGTCAACAGTGTCTTTCCGTTGGAAGGACAACACTACTTCTACAAGACTGCATGGAAATCCACTACTTCCGTCTACTGTCGAGACTATGAGAAAAAAGAAACTGCAATTACTACTGTGATGATGATCAGAACTGTCTTTATGAGAACAATTTTTGCTTTTGACAAACATTGTAGCAATAAGTGTGTGCACTTGATATCTTTGTTATTGTAATTATGAGAAACTTTATCAAAACATTATTGGCCACTGCCCAAAACAGTTTGTAAATCATTTGTAGGGATCATGGGGGCTATTTAATTAGGCTGTTTAGGTTTTTATGTTGGTAACGCTACATAGCGATCTGTATGAAAATCATTCATGGTGCTGTGGCTGGTTGGCATTGTTGGAATATTCGCTATTATAGTGTTGGGCTGTTGGATGTGAACAGCATGCAGCGTTGTGCAGTTGGAGGTGAGCCGCCAGCAGTGGTGGATGTGGAGAGAGAGATGCCAGAGTTTTGAGCGGACGATCTGGACGTGTGTCCGTCAGAAAAAGGAAATTTGTTTAATTGGATGTCACAAAATTACAATTTTGTGACATCCAATTAAACAAATTTCCAATTATATATATATATATATATATATATAATGACTTTTGAACATTATTAAGGTAAATACATTGTTTCTTCTCTATCAAAATCTTTCATTTTCTAGCTTTGCCTATCACTAGTTAGAGCCTTAAGTAGTCAAAATCTTTTATTTAGCTGGCAGTATTGGCCCTCACTGTATTGCAGTGGTTCGAGTAATGAAGATTTTTGTGAGGTAAGGGATTCACGAAAGGTATAGGTTATTGTTAGTCAGGGGCATTCTTTTGTAGGGATTATTGAAAGTCAGATCGTGTTGCGCTAAATAAATATTGTTTGTCAGTTTAGTCATGAACAGAATAAGTAAAGAGAGAAATGTCTGAGTACGTTCAGTTTTGCTCAGCTGTTCGGAAATCAAATAACGCAATAGGTTTACCAGCACAGTCATTACATAATTATTTTTAGGTGACGTTACAATGTGAAATGGACCAAAGCAAAAGTTATTCTATGAAGTGCTTGACGTTGCTGATGCGATGACTGCCTCGCGATTTTCTTGTCGGTAAAAGTTTCATAATGAAACACATTGGGATGGGGAATATCACATATCCTAAAAGGTCCAGAATACAAAGTTCAAATTTACTGCATCGACGTTGTCCTCTGTTGGATAGGTAATGAGTGCGTATCAACACTTTTTGTCCTATGTGAATTTCCTGGCGGTTACTCGCCTGCTTTTGTTGACATTTGTGGCGCTGTGTTTCACCCTTTATGTTGTTAAGTGCGATGTCTATAATTTGATGGTGGCGCAATCTTCTTCTTGTAGGAAAAGAAACAATTTCTCGAATTTTGTTAGATGCATCCGTATTTTGCAGCACAACACGTGGCGAAAGCATGGTGGTGTCGTTTGGTATTGAATTGATAACGTCCTGAAAATCTGAAATGTGCTTGTTCAAATGGTTCTAATGGCTCTGAGCACTATGGGACTTAACATCTCAGGTCATCAGTCCCCTAAAACTTAGAACTACTTAAACCTAACTAACCTAAGGACATTACACACATCCATGCCTGAGGCAGGATTCGAACCTGCGACCGTAGCGGACGCGTGGTTCCAGACTGAAGCGCCTAGAACCGCTCGGCCACACCGGCCGGCTGAAATGTGCTTGTCCCTATCAATATGATTTTTGTGACACTAGATACGACAAAGTTTTCCAAGCTCTTTCATGATGCGTTCTGATGTGCTGGAAGAAGCATGGTAGCTGGAGGTAAAAATGGGTGTAATATTTCTAGCTTCCAGTTTGCGTTTCCATAACACAGATGGAAATTCTGGTCCATTGTCGGGGATTATCTTCTGAACATGTCCAACATGAGGCAAAATTATTTTAGTAAAAGCATTAGAAACAGTTTTAACAGTGGCGTTTCGTAAGGGAGTGAAAGATACAAATTTCGAAGTTAGTTCTACAGCAACGAATATGTAACAGAAGCCTTTGTTAGTTCTTGGATTGGATCCAAATAGATGAACAGCTGCCATAGGTCTTAATTTTATGGGTACAATGGGGTACAGAGGGGCAATATGAGATACTGTAGAAGATTTAGCTTTTTGACAAATTTTGCAAGTTGCCAAGACTCGTTGAATACGCCATATTTCTGAAGTAACGGTTCTGTCGTAGTATGTAAAAGCATTTACGAGCACCATAAGGGAGTAGCTCAGGTATTTATACCAGATTAATTTATTGACAAGTTCCTGAGGTATGCAGAGAGTCGAATTATCGCTGTCAGGGCGAGCGCGGCGAAACACAATATTATTGTGCACGGTGTAGTAGGCTAATTTGTGATTGTTGTCTGGTTGGTGTCACGCCACGGAAGTTTGATCTCTTTCCAGACGTCGTCTTTGCTCTGCTGTCTGGTGATGTCTTTTAATGATGCTGAAATAAAATTTTCAAAAGCTACCTGTTTAATGTAGAAAATGCTGAAATTAGTTTGACAGAAATTAGCAGTGATTACTTGCTGGTTATTGAACAGTGAGCGAGAAAGCGTATCTGCTACAGTATTTTGGGTTCCTGGTATGTGTACAATCGTACAATCAAATCCCTGCAAATAAAGTTTCCAACTGCTAAGTCTGTCATATGTGAATTTAGCTGATAAAAGAAACTGAATAGCTCTGTGATCCGTGTATACTGTTGTCTGTCTGCCGTATAGAAAGTGACGAAATTTAGTGAAAGCCCAAACAACAAATTGTGTTTTGAGTTCAGTTCAAATGGTGCAAATGGCTCTAAGCACTATGGGACTTAACATCTCAGATCATCAGTCCCATAGACTTAGAACTACTTAAACCGAACATAAGGATAACAACAACATCCATGCCCAAGGCAGGATTCGAACCTGGGACCGTCGCGGTCACGTGGTTCCGGACTGAAGAAAATAGAACCGCTCGAACAGTGCGGCCGGCTCGAGTTCAGCCGATAATTTCTTTCAGCTGATGTGAGGATGCGACTAGCAAAACGATGTTCTTAACAGTTGTCCCATTTTCCTCTATTTCCTGAAATAAATGGACAACAAGAGCAGTCTTGGAGCGGTCTGTAGCAATCGAAAAATTCTTTATCGAGTCAGGATGTGACAGAAGTGGAGCGTTAAGTAAAGCCCTTTTTAGACTGAGAAACTGAGACTGTGCATGGTCTTCCCAGGACCAGACGGTGTTTTTACCAATAAGACGACACAATCTTGCAGTAACTAGTGCAGAGTGGCGTATGGAACGGCGAAAAAATTGATTAAACTCAGGAAGCTTCGAAGGCGTTTTTTGGTAGACGGATTTGTAATGTCACGGATGGCATGTAGTTTCTCAGGATCGGGCTTAATGCCGTATGACGAAGTTTAATGGAAGTCTTGCCAAAGTTAGATGTACTAAGGTCCAAGGCAACACCTTCTATAATAAAAGTTTGTAATAGCATGCGAAGAGCACGATTGTGTTCCAACCAAGAAGGTTCTGCAATTAGAATGTCGTCAATGTTTGTGGTGCTTCTGTCTTTTAATTCTTTTGGAAGAATAGTATTCATCGCAGGAATGAAAGCAGCGGAGTTAATTGTTAAACGAAATGGCAATTTACAAAACTGATAGCAGTTACCTAAACAAAAGAAAACAGTGTATTTTCTGCAACTCGGATACAGTTGAATTTGCCACACTTCACTTTTAGGTCCAGAGTAGAATAGATTGACTTTCCGTGAATTTTTTGCAAGAGCTCTTGCAGCGTTTGCGGACGATCGGTTTCAGTAATAATAATATCGTTGATCTGACGTGAAGCCAACACAAGACGAAGTGAGCGATCTTTCTTGTTAAGAACGTGAAGAGGGTTAATATATTGACTGACGGCTGATTCAATGATACCTTGGTCTAACATAGCCTGAAGTTCTTCCTTGACGTGATCTCTATAGATGAATGGAATGGAATAATGTTTTGCCTTAAATGTATAATGCAGTTTTACTTCGAATTCATAAAGAAAACTAGACATGGTTCCCAGTACATTGTTAAATACTTCAGAATGCTGTAAAAGAATATTCTATAACTGTTTGCTCTCTTCGTCGATCGAAGCTTTACAGATTAACTGCCAACATGAATATCTTAGCAGTATATATCCTAGGTGTAGCGAAGCAGCTTAAAGCACTTAATGAAGGCAAGTTTTCTGGTCCAGATAGTATACCCTCCAAAGTACGCCGATACAATATTTTATCAATCATACACAATTGTTCGCTCGACGAAGGCTCCGAACCAAAAGACGGGATTCTTGCCAGCTCATAACAGTACTCAAGAAACTTAATACGACTACCCCGCAAAATTACAAACCAATATCAGTAATGTCGATTTGCAGTAGGATTTTGCATCATATACTGTGTTCGAACATTGTGAATTACCTCGAAGGTAATGGCTTATTGACACACATTCGGTACGAATTCAAAAAATATCGTTCTTATGAAACACAACATTTCTTTATTCGTATGATGCAATGAGTGCTATCGACAGGGGATCAAACTGATTCCATACTTTTACATTTACAGAAGGCGTTTGACGCGATCGTCACAAGAGACTTCCAATCAAATGGCGCACCGATGGAGTATCACTTCAGTTGTGCGACTGTATTCGTGATTTCTTGCCGGAAACGTCATAGTAAGAAGTAACTGACCGAAAATCGTCGAGTAAAACAAAAGTGATATGCGGCTTTCCCCAAGGAAGTGTTACTGCAATTCTGCTGTTCCTAATGTACATAAACAATTTTGGAGGTAATCGGAGCAGCAGTCTGAGGTTGTTTGTAGATGATGCTGACATTTACCATCCAGTATAGTCATCGGAAGTGGAAAATTAATTGCAAAATGACTTATACATGATATATGTATGGTGCGAGAAGTTTCAGTTGATCCTAAATAAGCCGGCCGCGGTGGTCTAGTGGTTCTAGGAGCGCACTCCGGAACCACGGGACTGCTACGGTCGCAGGTTCGAATCCTGCCTCGGGCATGGATGTGTGTGACGTCCTTAGGTTAGTTAGGTTTAAGTAGTTCTAAGTCCTAGGGGACTGATGACCACAGATGTTAAGTCCCATAGTGCTCAGAGCCATTTTATCCTAAATAACGAAAAGTGTAAGGTCATCCACTCGAGTACGAAAAGCAGTCCGTTAAATTTCGTTTACAGGATTAATCAAAAAAATTGAACGCTGCCTAATCGATTAAATACCGAAAAATTACTATTACGGACAACTGAAATTGAAAAGATTATTTAGACACTGTTGTGGGGAAGGCAAACCAAGCCTGTCTTTTATTAGCAGTGCACTTAGAAGCTGCACCAGGTCTGTTAAACAGACTGCCTGCACTACACCTGTCTGTCCTCTGCTAGAATACTGCTGTGTGGCATAGGATTGATGTTGAACATCGGAAAAATTCAAAGAAAAGTAGCTCGTTTTGTATTACCGTGAAATACGAGAGACAGTGTCACAGATATGATAATCGAGTTGGGAGGGCAATCGTTAAAACAAAGGCGCTTTTCGTTGTGCAGAGATCTTTCCACGAAATTTCAGTGACCACCTTTCTCCTCTGAGTTTGAAAATATTTCACTGTAGAGAATATAAATAGGGAGAAATGTTCATCGTAATAATAAAGGAGAAATTAAAACTCGTACAGAAATATTTAAGTGTTAATTTTTCCTAAGCGCTGTTAGAGAGTGGAAAGGCAGAGAAATAGAACCCTCTGCCACGCACTTCAGTGTGAAGTGCAGAGTAGTAATGCAGGTGTAGACGTAGATGCAGATATTTTATATCATATAAATTTACACTGAAACGTTTATTAAATTTAGGTTCAGGAAAGAGGATTAAGTAAGTGACACTAGGAGTATGAATTTAAGAAGGTTTTCAAAAAATTGCACATTGCTAAGTGACTGTAGTATTATAAACATTACTACACACAGTAGAATTTATGAAAATGTTATTGCCTTAATTGCTGAAGACGTTCCAGTGCGGTCGCAGATTTCTGGTGGCTGGTAATTTGTCAAGCTCTTCACATCTCAAAGCTGACGTAATAACGTGTAAGGAAACACGTTGCCTGCAGGAGGCGGTGTCCTGGCTCAAAATTCCAACTTAGTTTATGACCGGACAATCCTGCAATCCGCAACTAATTACATTGAGAGACGACTTTGTACCTGCAAAAGCCACACCAAATGACATGTTAGCCCACACAATATACCTATCTACTTATCTATCTATATCCGAATCCCGCTCCAGCTACTGACGGGTCTGGGTGTTGACGAGTCCTCTCCATTTGGCTCGGTCCTCCCACCACTTTTCTTCCTCCACTTGCTGCCAGGTCACACCCCTCCTTTCTACAGATATTCTCACTCCCATTTTCCACCATGTTCTTGGGCGCCCTCTAGGTCTTTTCCCATCCATCTTTAGTTCTATAATTTTTGGGAGTCTCTGCCCATGCATCCTCTTAACATGCCCATACCATCTTAATCGCTTTCTTTCAATTTCTTCTCTCTTACTTTCTTGTTTAAGGTCCTTTCTAATCTCTACATTCCTTACTCTGTCAATTCTTGTTTTTCCCTTAACTGCTCTGAGGAATTTCGTTTCCTCTGCTTGCAGTCTGCTCCAGTCCCTTTCTGTCATTGTCCATGTTTCTCCATCATAGGTGACAATAGGGATGTAATAATTCTTATACGTAAGGAGTTTTGCTCTTTCTGAAACTTCATTATTCCAAACCATGTGTTTTATTGTTTGGTAGAAATTGCCTCCCTTCTGTAACCTCCGACTAATTTCGTTAGTTATTCTTCCATCCCTAGATATTTCACTCCCTAAATAAGTGAAACTTTCTGCCACTTTGGGGTTCTCCATTCAAGGTATTATTTCCGTTGATCCCTTTCTCTCTTCCAAATAACATTACTTCACTGTTTATTTATTTTTAATCCATACCTTTTCATTATTTCCTTCCACTGTACATCTACCTCTTTATCACCCCATATTACCATATCATGTGCAAAAATCATCTTATTGTATTTTTCTTGTACTATATCTTTGACTGCCCTATTCATTCCCTCCATCACAACATTAAAAAGTGCAGGAGATAGAGTACTTCCTTGCTTAAGTCCTTGTCTTATTTCGAATTATTCAGAGTTCCCCAGTGGTGTTCTAATTCTACAATTGTGTCGTCTGTACATTGTCTTCATAACACTAATGTATCCATCTTCTATATCTATCTTCTTCATTTCTTCCCAGAGTCTTTCCCTGTCAACTGAGTCATATGCCTTTTCTATGTCTATAAAAACCATTATCATCCTTTTGTTATACTCCCAACTTTTTTCCATCAGTTGGCGGATAGGCACTACTCTTCAGACATGACTCAATTCCATGTCCGCGCACACTGCTAACCTGTTTTCGACTCCCAACCTTTCTAAATCTGGTAACTACACGGCGCTCCAAGGCTATCCAAACAAATGGATGTAAAGCCCGTAGTGCGTCCCTGTCTTACGTACGTTGCGTTCCAAAATGATAAGATGTGATTGACTCTAAGAATATTACAGTCATTTTTATAGTGAACTTTCATAATAATCGTATAGAAGTGAGTTACGTGAATCTGGGTGCTCTTAAAATTCTTACATGTTAGGTGATGCTACTTATTACCTGATTAAGTGAATGCAGTTGGTTATGATGGACTCATAGTTTCTGTGGGCAAATGTACTGGCTACTTTCACTTATTCATGAAGCTATCAGTGCATTCAAAACCTCGGCTTTAAAGTCGGGTCTCGCCTCCCCCCCCCACCCCCACAATATCTTCCCTCCCCTCCCCTCCCCTCCTAACACCATCCACCCTCCTCAACTTTTTGTACATACCGATATGGCGTATATTCTGACAGATTAGATTATTGTTGTACTTTACAGTAGTAATCTTCATTGGGTTCATTAATATAATACGTATCGATCCCTGTGATCAAGTAATTTGGTTAGTAGTCTTAATTTACCTATATTATGCTTGACACAGAAGAAAATTATGAGTTTTTTCTGGAGCTAGGTAACTAATGTGAGGATGGTGTATTTTGGGTCCAATTTTTATATCCATGAAGATGATGTTTGGTTTGTGGGGCGCTCAAGTGCGGGATCATCAGTGCCAGTACAAATTCCCAATCTTTATGTAGTCCAATCTAGCCAATTTCACGGATGATGATGGGATGATGAGGAAAAACACAAACACTCAGTCCCTGGGCAGAGAAAAATCCCAACCCGTCCGGGAATCGAACCCAACACTCGATGATCCACAGGCAGCAACGCTAGCCACTAGACCACGAGCTGCGGATATACCCATGAATCTCTTTTTTAAGGGTGAAGCACTATTTTAAAGTTCTGTTAGAAATATGTTGTTACATTAATATCTTACAGGTTTATTACTGATATCTGCTCTATACTCATTCTTTGAGAGGCAAAATAACGGAGTTCCACATTGTGGAAAGATCCTTGCGTTTACGCATGATAATTTACAACGTTTACGAATGTATACTATTTGTTGTGAGTACAGGCCTTTGATATCATGATTTCAAAAGCAAGTGTACCTCTAATTTTTGTCCGATTCTATGTAACGATTATATACTTGTCAATGTAGTTTTACCACCACTTTATGTCTGACATAAGGTAATTGTTTCATACCTCAATATGCGCATCTTGCCATGTCGTACAAAGATATCTGCAAAAGTTTGTCTATGGATGTATTTATTGGTGTTCAGAAAATTTGTTTTCGTATTACTAGCGTTGCCGAGGCATTAGAAATTTTTTTTCATCGACTTGCCGAGTATGACGGTGGCATGATGACGGATAGACTCATTTTCGTTTCCGTTGCAAACTGCATCTTAAATATTTTCTTGTTATTGCTCGTATTTGAAATATGTGTTTTTTAATTATTTTTACCGCAAGTGAGGTTCACCACTTTGAAAGATACTGAAAAAAAGAGAAAAATATATGTGAAAGAAAGTTGCTGCTAGATATCACAGTTCCGAAAAGCGACCCCTACCCTATTCTTTCTAATACCTTCCACAATTCGGTGTCTGAGTTAGGTGAATGAGTGAATGAAGCTGAGGTCTGCACTGCTTTACAAGACGCGTTTAACTAGAATGAACAGTAATGTGGCTGTCGTAATGTATGCTACTGCATAGCTTATTGGTATGTACCAACTGTCAACAGTTATCTTTGTAAACAATTTTTGATGTTGCTGAGCAACAGTCCTAGAATAATTTTAAATGAACACAGCGTCATTTGACTGTTTGTTGTTTATTTAGGTTTATACCTTTTATGCCACTTTCAAGTGATTGAGCATATGTTATTAACACTAGGCTTGATGTCCTGCAATATAAGTTAACGACAGAAACTCAATCGCATAAAAGGCCGAGACCTGGGTCATAATGAAATAAACAACAATACTGTCAAATGGCGGTGTGTTCATTTAAAAAAAGTTAGTTTTGTATTGTGGCAGTGTTTGTAATGTACAATATACAATGTACTTACTATTTGGTTTCTATTTTTTGGATGATTTCATAACGAAACTAGTCATCAAGTAATGAAGAAAGTAATATTGCAACTGCGACGGTTCTTTTTTGCATAATTTCGTATACCACAAACAACTATTGACAAACAGTTATTTACACACCCTCTTTTAGGTGGTATTAGAGAACTGAAAGTTATCTGTTAGGAGAATATTTCTGCATCGACTTTTGTCGTTGGATAAATTTAAAAAATTTCGTACATTTTAGGCTCAGTTTAAACTGTTAGGTTACAAACCACATGTGCGTGTTCCCACCACGGGCACGTCCTGACGTCAAACTGCTACGCGTCGTATTGGTACAGCAGGTGCAGCGGACAGCCCTGCGGTGTTTGCACACAGCTCTGAGGCAATGTGCATACGGCAGTGGCAGCAGTCACAGCGTACATCTCGGCCAGAGTAGAAGCGGCAGCCAAGCGAAGGTTTGAAGCTTAATGGCCTAGTATTCCAGTGACGTGGCAGGTGGGAATGTTGATCGGGAAGAGGAACCCTCAACCACTGGCTGCGGTGCGGGGTGTGGCAACGTCGGGCCCCAGTAGCATTAAGGCTGGAGGAACTTCGTTCGGGACACAGACCGTGCGAATGTGACTGAACTCTGGTGAAGAGACCTGCAGTGACAGCAGTGTGTGGAGCGGCCAAGAGCCCGGGGGATGACGCAGTGGTGGCGGCAGCTGCGTCATCGGTACATTGGTTTCCTCACGGCAGCTTCCGATTGAAATTGGGTGCCATGGTGACTGACTGGCCCTGTGGGTACAGATGCTGTAGTCAGGAGGCGGATGTAACACTGCTGCGTTTCTCTTTCACTTGATAGTAGTGTCTCGAAGGTGGTCAGTGTTCGGGGCTCTGGACATTCCCTCGTACGGCCTCGTGGCTGTATGTTGCAGCCTGGAAGCTGCCTGCTTCTGTTTGGGACCTGTGTCGGTATGGGTCTTTGACTGCAGCAGTCAGTGTCCAGAACTCGGCGCTTGAGGCTAGAGGTATCGTTTTATCCTTTATACCGAAATTCACACCACCCTCATTGTCAGTACGATGTCAACTATGGCCACTAGTCGCCTGCAGTCCTTTGGCGGCGTAAAAAGAATTACAACTTGCTCTTTGCTTGTGAGCCGTGCATGGCTCGTGTTCCCTCTATCATGTATTCTGTACCCTGTTTTTAACGTACTTCCATCTCACTGCGTTAATTTAAATTACTACTGTCACTGAGTTACTGCTTTGCCTGACCGTGAGCAACGTTAGCAGCGCGTATCGATATATCCCCCTTCGCACTATCTTTGCCTGACTGCTATTACTTCCTGGTCGATGTCTGTCGTAAGGAGTTCTGATTGGCAGTTCGTGTCGGGAATTCGGGTTGTGAGTTCGGATCGGCCAGTCGGTTGGAACGCGTCTGGAGCGCAGTCCGGACCTGCCAGTCTGGAAGTTGCAATGTGGCGCTAGTGCAGTCGGGTTGGAGCAGCAGTGAGGTCTGCGTTTACATGGCTCGCCCGACGATTGTCGCCACGCATCCCTTGAGCCGGTCCACGGTCCTGGTGGATCGTCGGTCGGTCGGTCGTCCAACCGGACGACGCGTTTTGGCTCGCCGATCGTTCGTGAGTCAGCTGTGTGTGTGTGTGTGTGTGTGTGTGTGTGTGTGTGTGTGTATTGACTCCCGATTTGTGTTCGTGCGTGCTTAGTTACTGTTGAGTATCGTTCAAGTCTTCGTGCAAGTGTTTGTTAGGTTATGTGTGTAGTTGGCGTTATGTCCACTGACGACTATTTTAGATGTTGTCGGCATTCTGAGAGGAGTTGGTCAGTTGTTATCTCCACACGGTGCAGTCGTCTGGGGACGCTGGCAGTCCCTGCGCAGTGTCGGGGCGTGTGTGGAACTGTCCGATCGCTACGACCTTTGTGGTTCGCCGACTAAGGACGTCAAAGTTGAGTAGTGGTTTCAAGTACCCAAGCCACGTCTATTCATGTTGTGGTGGTTCGCTTCGGTGGTTTTCTGTTGGGGAGGGGGGTTGTTTGGGTTGTTTGTAGGAAGAGACCAAACTGCGAGGTCATCGGTCTCGTCGGATCAGGGAAGGACGAGGAAGGACGTCGGTGGTGCCCTTTCAGAGGAACCATCGCAGCATTTGCCTGGAGTGATTTAGGGAAATCACGGAAAACCTAAATCAGGGTGGCTGGACGTGGGATTGAACCGTCGTCCTCCCGAAAGCGAGTCCAGTGTGCTAACCACTGCGCCACCTCACTCGGTGTTGGGGAGGTTTTCCGGTGAGCAATACCGAGTGGTTTTACTGCTGAGATTTACCCGCCATAAGGTACAATTAACTAGTTTGGTCGACTACGATTTGAGTGCACCAGTGGTATTTTCTGTCTTGTGGCCTTAGTGTTCCAGTTACCTGCCCTGGCCACTAACGTAATTTCAGGCAGCGTCCTTTTCTCCCCTGTTGTCACTGTCCAAGATAGTGTGTAAGTTTGACAGCCAATACATACTCCATTGTGGAAGATCACGTTTGTAACATTGCCGGTTTGAGTTCTCTTGTACCGATTAACGGGAAGCAAGTCGTTGTGTCGGTGGGTCCGTGGCTGTCACCTGGTTGGGTTCCGACGGATCAAGTGTAGTTGGGCTTACCACCGGTCTGACCTAAGTGAACGAGGGCAGACCTATCTTCCTGGAGGCCTTCTGAGTGCCACCGATGTTCAATTATCTGTTGTCAGCCATTTTAAATTTTAGGCCTATGGTTATGGTTTGTTTCTTAAAATCTTGCAAAATTAATTTTAAATTTATCTTTCAAGCTTAAACACTGCGGCCTTCTGCCTTCAAAGATTATCGTAATATATTTTGAAGTTTGGTTGTGGCCCTCAGCTATTGGTATTGCACCTTGCACATGTTGTTTCTTTAAATTATTTTATTGCTATCTTAATTGGATTTTTTTCTTGTTAAAAGTTCTTGTTGGAGGCCTTCAACCGTGAAAGAGTTACTAAATAACAATAAATGACAATTAGAATGAGAAACTGACCTCAACCTTTGGCCCCTTTCCACAATCCTACTACTAGTTCTGCCCAGCGGATTTAGCGGGCGTTTCAGCTTGCAACTCAGGCTATGAAGCCCTTCGTCTACATATCTCTACACATTGCTACTTCGGAAAATTGTTACCTGACTGTCTAGTTATGACTCATTAACACTGTATTCTAAAGATATCATGCTTTTACATGTTAGAAACTGCACCATTCTGTATTTTTCTACATTAAATGGTCGTTACCAATCTTTACAAGAAGCTGATACTTTATTGTGAGCTACACTGCAATACATATTTTTATCGTATAGGATTTCCTCATAGATAACTGCTTCAACTGTGGATACCTAAGAGTGCTTTTAACACTGTCCGCTGAGTTATGAATGTGTAACATGAATAACAGCGGCACCCTATTTCACATCCTGCCGGTCGACAGATATTATTTCAGCGTCTGCAGATGACTCTTCGAATTTGATGAAATGTACTCTTTCATTCTGGAGCTATTGTTACATGGTGGATAAGTTCATTTGCTATGTGGTTAGCACCGCATATCAAATTTCCTTTCTAGAAAGGAATAATGACCACGAGAGTAGAGCATCCATCAATGCCGTGTTCCGAAAGAAATTCTATAAGCATATGGAGTAGGAGTACCCCATTTTCGTCTGCTCAATTTTGCAACTGAAATTAGAAAAATAATTATTTTTTCGTACTGTGTTGGAAGACTGACGTAGTTATGGTCTAATATTTAGTATCCACCAGGCATTGCCTGTACGGAACAAAAACTTGTCATATCAATAGAAAAGCACTCATAGACAAATTCATACGAATTACGTTATTAATCAGGCACAAAAATGACACTGAAAGTAATATTAAAATACACTGTCGTACAAAACTTAAGTACGAAGTAGATAAAGTAACATAACATATTAACAACGTGGTGGAAATAAATGAAAGTGTGACAGCATATTGCTAGGGGGCTACCAGTCGAGCACGGAAAACTGGACATTACATGGCGTGAGGTGAGTGTGACGATATTGTCAAATGGGGATGTCCCATAACATGAGACAGTTTAGGGAATGTGAAAAGTGTGTGTATGTGTGTGTGTCAATTACCGAGCAGTTAAGGTGCGCTGTGGTGTCTTCTTTACATTATGGACCGGAGACGTCATCGGGATGACTTCACACACGGGGAAGAATCATCGGATAACTGCGAAAAGGACGAAGAGTTAGGTGCATAGCCGAAGAGTTTAGCATTGCTGACAGCGTAGTTTCAAATGCGTGGAGAGCGTTCCGAACTGCAGCCACTGGCTGCCCGAAGGAGAAAAGGTGGTCGAGCGTGGTCAACCAAGGCTGCATGTGGCCTCTACATAGTGCAGCTGGCAAGAAGAAACCCATGTCGAACAGCAGGTGCAATCACGTGCAACAGGGATACAAGGCACGCATACTCACGCACCGCAGTCGCACGGCTGCCGCACGGATGTGGTCTCTGTACCCGACGACCAGCACGTTATGCTCCGCTGACGCTGGCACATCAAAGGCACCATTTGCTATGCTTCCACGAGCGTACGCCTTTTACAGCGAGACGTAGCGTCGCGTGGTTTCCTCGCATGAGAGCAGATTGTCTGAGTAGTGGTTCTGTGCGTACCCTCATATGGCGAGAAATGGGAACACCTGAAACACCCAGGAACGTCATCGAACATGATCCTTTCGGTGGTCCAGGTGTTACGGTGTGGGTGTAACTTGCAATATTTTGTGGCTTACTTATTCTTGGATTGAAGACAACTGTGTAAATTGAAATGACATGTTTAATGTCGCAATATTAGCACAAAAATACACGCTTTTACACAGTTTTGAATGTGACAACAAGAAAACAGTTGCTAGGATAAAACATCTCGTCAACATAAAAAAGTGAAATAATCCTAAGCACAACAATATTAATTATTACCCCTCAGAAAGTTAAATAATTCTAAACACGACAGTATTAAAGTTTAATTAGAAGTTTCTTTACAAAATTTTTCCTACGCTTACGTTATGATGTTGGTCAGTACTACGAAAATCGTCCGATTCCGGTTCAAAGTTCAGTACTGTTTTTAGGGTGACAGTCAGGTCTACGGTGAATGGTTAGTGACGTAACAAATTGAGCAAAAGATTTCCCAAGGTTGCTCGAGTTTACAGTGGAGGCAAGCTGGTGAACCAACACTTTTACGCCTGTGCACGTGGTATTTATCTTAAGTGCGATGAGCTGTCGTCTGCTAAACCCCTCTCTTCCGCTGATATTCCTATAAAACGGATTAAACCTTTATCAATTTCCCAGCAGAAATTTTCCCTATGTTTCTCGTTATGCGAGAAAACATGTACTCACCCCTAGTCATAGAATGTGGCGATATACACGCGCATGGCTGAAGCATTGTGCATATTATAATGCCCTCTCAATTCTCGCAAGAACAATTAACTAATTGGCTGGTTCGTTTCTCCACAATTGGAGCTAAACGATGCTACAGATAATTTCTGGCTGTATGACAGCCGCTGTGAACACAGTGTTCACCCAAATTTCGTCTCTGCATCGGTCAGAGCATTACGCGCTCCGTTCTGCACTTGACGCCAGTTCAGAGAAGAGTCCCCTGAAATTTCCGTCTTATCCTACTCATAGCCGAACTGTCTCCCCATCTGGGTTCTTTCGTTCTTCTCGTCACGGCTCTTCTCGACCAATAGGAGCGTTCCTGTTATATTGTGGAAACTGTCTCTACCATCGCAAGATCCCTACAACGAAATCGCGTCGAAACTTTGGCTCTTTTCTCCTTCCTAGCGAGTTTTCGCTAATCGGACGTTTTGTGCCCGTTCCAAACTCCCAGATGCGTACATTGACTCTCACGGGTGTAGCACTCGCTGGACACGTGATCGAAAATGCGTCACTGGTTTTGTTCAATATTTCTTTGGACTTCCGAAACACAGTTTTTAAAAGCTTTCTTTCCTGTCCTCTCTCAGATGGGCTGTCACACTCGCTCTGCCCGTGTGAGTGTCCTGGTCGGTCGATGACTTTCCGCTACGGTTGCAGGTTCGAATCCTCCCTCGGGCATGGATGTGTGTGTCGTCCTTAGGTTTATTAGGTTTAATTAGTTCTAAGTTCTAGGGGCTGATAAACTCAGAAGTTAAGTCCCATAGTGCTCAGAGCCATTTGAGCCATTTCGTTGACCTTCCACCTGGGACTCCCCTGTATGTGGTTACTGTGGTACCCCCTGTAGTGCAACCTTGCCTCTGTCCGCCCCTCTGAAATTCCAAACTAAAATGCCTCTCGCTACTTGTTGCTCCTTCCGCTCAAACATGCATTATAGGGACGGTGTGTTAATTACTGTCGAATGAGTGTCATCCCTTTTTGCATTACATACTGCTGGACAAATTTGCTCATTACTGCCGAATTAAGTTAGCTATCATACTCACCTTCCCATTGCGATGTATAAAGCTCTCATGTAATTTCCGAATCTGGCCTTCATTTATTCTGCCATCTTACATGAGGAGGTATAATTTGACATGGGTGTACTGGCTTTCAGATATCTGAAAACTATACACTTACCGATCAAGGTTATCGTGACACTATTCCTTCCTTGTCTTTTTAAGGGGGTTAGGACGTCAAACGGGCCGACTTGGAGCAGGAGAGGCACCACAGGACATTTTAATTTCCACTGTCTGTACTCTTAGAACTAAATTCATAAAACTTTAACAGTATGACCAGGAAGGATTCAGAATTTGTACTGATAGCAGTGGAAGCTCAAAAACGTAACAAACACATTTTTTTACATGTGAAATTTCATCATTTTTTTCACTTATTACTGGCTCTGTTTGTTGCTATAGGTACACTTTTCTTCCTAAGTAAGAAAGATTCTTTGATAACTTTTGCACAGCATACAAACCATAGTTACAGGTTTATGAAACTCTAGAAGTTATTTAATTCATGAAAAAAAATGAATGAACTGTTACATTTTAAACTTCATGTTTAGCAAAAACTCAAGTTTTATAGTTAATTACCTCAATTTTTTCCACAGTTTTTTAATAGATTTGGAAAATTCTAGAGTTTCATACACCTGTAAATACTGTTTGTATGCTATGAAAAATTCATAGAAGAATCACTCTTACTTAGGAAGGAAAGTGTACCTATAGCAACAAATGCAGCCGGTAATAAGTGAAAAAAATGATGAAATTTCACATGTAAAAAAAGGTGTTTTGCTACATTTTTGAGCTTCCACTGCTATGAGTACGAATCCTGAATCCTTCCTGGTCATACTGTTAAAGTTTTATGAATTTATTTGTAAAAGTATAGACAGTAGAAATTAAAGTGTCCTGTGGTGACTCTCCTGCTCCAAGTCGGCCCGTTTGACGTCCTACCTCCCTTAATGGTGCATTCGGACTTCATTTTTATGGATGAGATTGCGCGACCGCATAGAACAGCGCATGTGGGAGAGCTCTTGGAAAGAGATGATATTCGACGAATGGACTAGCCTGCACGTCTGTCCAATTTAAATTCCATCGGGCGCGAGTGGGAAACATGGGGGAGACGTTCTGCAGCACGTTCGCATGCACCAACGACTCTCCAGCGGCTGTCAACCACACTGGTGGAGGAATGGAGCGCCCCACCACTAGGACCGCTTAAAAACTGTGTCCAGCGTCGGAGCTCGTTGCAGAGCACGCACTGACGTCCGCGGTGATGAAACTTCCTCTTAATAGCCATTCCCGCCGTTTTTAATGTCTAGGAGACCTTCATAAATCTCGGTGACTTGAGTGTAATTAAGTTCTTTGATTAAAATTGTCATTTGTGCTTGACCCATTTCGTATGTCTCACATTTATCGTTCGTACTATACTGTAGTAGCTGTTTCAACGTATACTCTATGGTTCACCGAACTATGTCACGTGGCGGCGACACATCATGCGAAAATTACTTTCATTCTTAAGTTTTACACGCCACTGTGCACTGAGGATATAGTAATATTCTTTGCATTTGCTGCAATGACTTTTAAGTATTAATTATTGTCAGGAAGAATTCTTGAAGCGAAGTAAATTAATCTGTAATGTCAAATACCATCACTGAAGCCAATTCATAGTTCCGTTTCGAAGTAATAGCTAATATCGTTTCACTTCGATGGGTTTAAAAATTATTAATAAAGGAAAACTTTGCATAAATCATTTTAATTGGTAAAAGTAAAAAAGTTTCGAACGAAATTCTTGATAGGTGCGCTTAACAAATTTAATCGTTCTATTATCTGAAATATAGACACATTGCTTAAATTGATCTCATGACTTTAGTAGCAGATTGGCTTCTTTCTCTCACACAAAGTGACTCCGTGGGGATCTTACGTTAAATAATCCATGGCAGTCAATGTATTGTTCCGTCGTTTTAAGACATCGCCACTACACATATATTAAGCCACATATTTTCCTCCAGACACCGCAAGCACATGCAGTTACATCCAAGGCACACAGATTTTCCTACTGCCAGCAACAGACTGCAACAGCTCGACTCTTTTGGCGACAGATTATGTCTTTGGCCTATCAAGTGCAGTTATCCTCCAAACATTATCAACAATATTTACTTAACGCTGTGCCGTACAAATTTATTCGCTTGGCGCCGGCAGCGCAAAGTCGGATCACATGGCTTGTCGACGGCCGCTTGTCACCTTTCCGTTGATGACAAGCTTCAAACATATTGACTTTTGCGCGCTTTAATTTTCCGGGAATCCTCTATTTTGCCGTATCGTTCCACAAACTCGAATTTTCCTTTCAATTAACTTCTCTGCAAGTTCTACAATGTTATAATAATTATCCATACAGAGGTGATGGCACTTTCCATCAGAAGGTGTCAACAGTTCCAACACTCCTTCTGCTAAAGACTGTTCAGCGCCGGAATATATCTTGAATGAGGAAATGTATCCCGTACTCGAACCACACAGCATTCGAATGAGTATGCCGTATTTCGTAATTTTCGACGGATTGTAAACTTTAAAATTTAACCGTCCACGCCACGGTATCATTCCTTCATCAATTGAGATGTTTTAACTTAAATTAAAGGTTTCTTTAAACTTTTTGAAAAATAACCAATTACGAATTGCACTTTGACAAGACGGTCCGCATTATCCGGTTTACTGTTGCTGTCGGAGAAATATTAAAATGATAATATTAGTCTAACTTGCTTGCGGGACATCGTTTTGCGAAATATCGGTGTGTCTGTCAACGGATTCGTTGACCAATAATCATCGATCATCGCTTTTTTTTAGATTTTCCATAAGGATAGCAAGCGCAAACCATTTTCTCAGTTCGGGTGCAGTAACGTCGACAGATTTGGCATTCTTTAAATACAGTTTCCTTCTATTGCAATTTTGACTGTAGTACTTGTTAGTTTCGTTGCTAATATATTCAAATAGATCGTTCCCAATATATAATTGTACGATATCCTCGACGCTCTGTTTATCCTTGGGAAATATGTTTGAACCCGGGGATCCTTCAGCTTTGTTATTGGTACTCCGTAAATCAAAGTCTGACCACAGTGCACCGTCTTCTTCGTCTGACCCTGCCGAATCAGTTGGCAACCGTAGCATTCGCCGAATTCTTCTTGAGCGTATTTCACTATCTTCCTACGATTCTGATTCACTTTCTTTTTTTTATATATCCAATGTCTTCTTCCCAATCGTCCAAGTCGTCCGAAACGTCAGACAAGACGTACGCGCATTTATCGTAAATAATCCTATTGTCTCTTTCGTCCACCATGATCAAAGGGCACAAGTACTTATAAAAACAAAACTCTTGTTGTCGTGTGTTACTTATTGTTACCTAAACAAAACACCAAGAGGATGGAAGAGATACTGTCGCCGGCCACTGCGCGATACTATGCTCACGACACCACCGTGGTGTCACCGGCTGTTGACTGCTATTTCGTGCAGGACACCGCTGTGGTGTGGCCGGACGGCATATATTTTATTTTATATTACATATTCTAATGTTTGGATATTATTTAATATTACCAAAAAATATTACAATATAATAAGTAATACAATTACAACTTTGGACAGACAAAGTAGAATCATTTGCATAAATAGCTCCTCGCGTGGACCTAATTATTCTGTTTATAGAACACACACGCTGACGGAAAAAAATCGAAACCCAAAAAATTATTGATCTGAATTAATGAAATTTCGGGAATACATTTGTCTAGGTAACATAGCAATGTCACAGGTTATTGTCAGCGCCTGGAAAGATACTGGAAACGTAAAATGCTGGTACATTAATAACCGGTGTAACCCCCAGACTGTTGATTGCAAGGATGCAAGCGTACATACATTGAATTGTGCAGGAATTAGATGTCAGTTTGTGGTATGGATTGCCTATTGCACTCGGTCAGTCAATAGAGGGACGGTTAATGCTGTTTGTCGATGACGCTGTAGTTGTCGTCTGATCATGTCCCACTTGTGCACAGTTGGCGACAGATCTGGTGATCGAGAAGGCCAAGGCAACACGTCGACACTCTGTACAACATGTTGGGTTACAACAGCGGTATGTGGGCGAGCGTTATCCTGTTGGAAAGCACCTGTTTGAATGCTATTCATGAACAGCAGCAGGACAAGTCGAGTCACCAAGAATGATGTACAATTTTGCAGTCAGGGTGCGTGGGATAACGACGAGAGCGCTTCTGCTGTCATACGAAATTGTACTGCAGGTTCAGGGCTAGTTGGTCTAGCACGCAGATAGGTTGGTTGTGGGGCCTCAGCTGCCCTGCTAACAAACGCACAGCCATAACTGGCACCGAGGCAGGATCCGTTTTCATTAAAAAACACAACAGAGCACCACTCTGCCCTCCAATAAGATCTTGCTTGACACCACTAAAGTCGAAAATGGCGGTAGTTTTGGGTCAGTGGAATGTGCGCTACAGGCCGTCTGGCTCGGAACTGTCCTTGAAGTAATCGATTTCTTATAATTCGTTGCATTACTGTGATGCCAACTCTGTTCAAATCGTTACTTCAGATGCAGTACAACGCGCCAGAGCCATACGCTGAACATGATGGTATTTTCTCTCGGTAATGCCACGTGGTCGGCCAGAGCCCGGTCATTTTGTGACCGTACGTTCTCGTGAACACCGCTGCCAGGAGTCATGTACAATGGCTACATTCCTACCAAGTCTTTGTTCAGTATCGCAGAAGGAACATCCAGCTTCTGACAGCGCTATTACACAACCTCGTTCAAACTCAGTGAGGTGCTGATAATGGCGTCTTTGTTGCCTTAAAGGCATTCTCAACTAACATCAATTGATGACGTACAATCTCAAAGGTAACTAACGCTCGCGACTTTTACAACGCATATTTAAAGCAAACTTGGTTTGCATCTCTGTAGTGTCACAACTAGCGCCACTCTTATGCGATTGGCACGAAATTTGAGTAGGCATCATCTTTCAGATGTAGAAAGACACCAACTAATTTACGTTTATGTCACAAAAATTCTTCTTGGTGCTCCGATTTCTTTTCAGTTAGTGTAGAACACTGCTGTATCTACAAGGTGTTTCAAAAAGGACTGTACAACTTTGAAAATTCGTGTAAATTAATTCATAGTACTCACAGAGGTATCAATTTGTGGGGAAATACATCAAGTTTTGTCTCGTGTAGCTCGCTAGTGTCGAATCGCACCGTAAGGGGCGCTGGCGGCAGTATCGTTGAAGATGGCTGCTTTCACTGGACCTGAACGTGGTACCTGTGTATTTTTGTTTGAAGAATCGAAGTCGGCGACAACAGTTCAGCGTAATTTCCGTACCAAGTATGCTAAAGATCCTCCCAGTAGGCCTACAATATATGAGGGGCATAAATGTTTTGTAGGAACAGACATAGGAAATGATCAGATCGTCCAAGCAAATATGACGAGGTCGTTGAGCGAGTAAGACAACGTTTTGTCAACAGCCCTACGAAATCGACCCGCCGTGTATCTCGCGAACTGCAAATCCCACATACGACTTTTTGGCGTGTGTTGAGAAGCCGTTTGTATTTGAAACCATACAGACTGACTATTGTACAAGCAATAAAGGACACTGACAAACTGCTCGCAAAAGCTTCAAACCAAAATATACGGGTAGAACGCTCAGGTCCAGTGAAAGCAGCCATCTTTAACGATACTGCCGCCAGCGCTCCTTACGGTGCGATTCGACACTAGCGAGCTACACGAGACAAAACTTGATGTATTTCCCCTCAAATTGATACCTCTGTAGGTACTATGAACTTCGATTACATGAGGATGAACATTTATTTTTTTCTGTCGAGTCGACTTTTCACTTAAGTGCAAAGGTTAACACACATAACCGTAAGATTTCGGGCAGTGAAAATCCACATCAAACATCGCAACATGTTCATGATAGCCCTAAACTGAACTTTTTTTCGTGCATTGAGCAAGAACAAAGTGTATGGCCCATTTCTTTCCGTGAGAGAACCATCAACGGGATAGTATACCTGGATATGTCACCACAATTTTTGATGGCGCAGATCGATGAGGATGACCAAGAACGACATGTTTACTTCATGCAAGATGGTGCACCACCCCACTACCTGGCTGACGTCAGGGAGTTTCTCAGCGACCGCTTTCCAGGTCAAAGGATTGGCTGTGATGCGTCAATTGCATGGCCCCCACGTTCCCCAGACATAACACCACTCGGTTTCTTATTTTATGGGGACTGATGAAGGATATCTTGGTTGTACCTCCTGTGCCGGCTTCTCTACCTGCACTTTGAGCAAGAATTTACACCGCCAATAAGGAAGTTACACCTGCAGTGCTACAACGAGTTTGGGATGAAATTGACTTCCGATTGGATGCGTGCAGGATAACCAACGGAAGCCACATACATCTTCATTTTAAGGTAGAAAAAAACTTGATGTGTTTTCCTACAAAATAACACTAAGCCCAGCTCTATATCTTCTTTCAGTAAAGTTATATGAACTTTCAAAGTTGTGAAGTTCTTTTTGAAACACCCTGTATTTCAAGATACTTAAAAACAATTACTAAAAATGTATGTAATTAAAAGATAGAAAATTGTGTCTCAAATGCATGTGCCTTCAGTGTGTGTTACTTTCTCGAATTTACCCTATCATTACACGCCGTATAGTGAGAAGAATAAAAACAAAAACTATTGCGATCGGAGCGTGAGTTTTCATAATGGGTAATTACCATGAACGGAAGAATCACAATCGCACTGGCTCCATGTTTAAATCCGCTTTCGGCAGGCGCGTGTTGTTTTCATCGCCCCCACATCATGTTGCACACATTCCAGCCCTCCATTCCGGTTTGTGTTGCACTTGTTAGTGCCGCGGATTGCATCCGTTTGTTTGCGCCGCAATTTTACGAACGATCGCACGCAGTGTTATTGTAGCGCCCGTCGGGGGCGATCCCGCCAAATAGAGGGCGAGCCCTGCCGCAAATTGTGTTTGCTTGCCGCACGAATTATTTGCCTCTCGTTGGTTTTTGCGGCGAGTAATAAAAATATACGAGTAGGCGCGGAAAGACGTCAGAGATGGCGCCTCGGGCGTGCTGCTGACGTCAAGGCGTGACAAGGGTCACGTTTCCTTTATTTACGAAGTGGTGCCATAAATTACGGGCCACTGTCAATTATTTACCCGCTTACGCGTCACGTAGTAAGCGGCAGCCATGCTGTTTATCAGCCAGTGTTTACAAGCGCGTGCTCTGCAAAATGGTAGCCGCGTTCCATTAAAGCCCGTCTGGTACACATGCTGCACTCGCTCATTATCGCTGACGGCGTGTGTTTTCATTTCCAGCGCAGCGCCGCAGTACACACACTCCAGTGCAAAACAAAATTAAATAAAAAATGGCGCCCAGAGGCCGAATCAAACAAACGTATTTATTTAAATGTGATGAGTCTTTACCATTCGAACAGTTCAAATCGTTCGGTAGAGTTATATTGGATACTGACAAAGGCAGGCGAAGACATTTGGATCACGGATTTGCTTCAAGCTTTGTACACTTAATAGTCCATTAAGACAACAGAAAGTGCAAGTAGAAAGGCGTACTACTTAGGCGATTTCGAGAAAAACGCAAGGCAAGTTTTACGCTTCAATGATGTACCGGTGCGATACGACCAATGCCACAAGATGGCGACGAACATGTCATTAGCGTCCAGGCTCTGTAATCGGTGGATCGATGGTTCGAGTAACGTGCATTTTTTAAAATTAATATTGTTCTCAACAATAGTCATATTAGTTCATATGCAGGGTGATCAAAAAGTCAGTATAAATTTGAAAACTTAATAAACCACCGAATAATGTAGATTGAGAGGTAAAAATTGACACACATTCTTGGAATGGCATGGGATTTTATTAGAACCAAAAAGAAAAACAAAGTATTGTTAGATGCGTGAAAGAACTCTTGCGCGCGTCGTTTGGTGATGATCGTGTGCTCAGCCGCCACTTCCGTCATGCTTGGCCTCCCAGGTCCCCAGACCTCAGTCCGTGCGATTATTGGCTTTTACCTGAAGTCGCGAGTGTATCGTGATCGACCGACATCTCTAGGGATGCTGAAAGACAACATCCGACGCCAATGCCTCACCATAACTCCGGACATGCTTTACAGTGCTGTTCACAACATTATTCCTCGACTACAGCTATTGTTGAGGAATGATGATGGACATATTGAGCATTTCCTGTAAAGAACATCATCTTTGCTTTGTCTTACTTTGTTATGCTAATTATTGCTATTCTGATCAGATGAAGTGCCATCCGTCAGACATTTTTTGAACGTTTGTATTTTTTTTTTTGGTTCTAATAAAACCCCATGTTATTCCAAGCATGTGCGTCAATTTGTGCCTATCTGTCTACATTATTCCGTGATTTATTCAGTTTTCAAATTTATACTGACTTTTTGATCACCCGGTATATTACAATAGAAAGGTTCAAAATGGTTCAAATGGCTCTGAGCACTATGGGACTTAACTTCTGAGGTCATCAGTCCCCTAGAACTTAGAACTACTTAAACCTAACTAACCTAAGGACATCACAAACATCCATGCCCGAGGCAGGATTCGAACTTGCGACCGTAGCGGTCTCGCGGTTCCAGACTGTAGCGCCTAGAACCGCTCGGCCACTCTGGCCGGCAATAGAAAGGTGATATGATGAAAAGACATGTATATTTGCATGAACTTTTATTGAATTTCCAAAGTAATTTAGTTGTTTGCTAACTTCAAGTCATAACATATATTGTATTTATAACCATCGAGAAGTAAACGACCAATTCCATCAAGCTTTCCCAGAAATGTACGCCGTGCCTGTCGTGATTTGGGAAATCCCTCATACCTGCAATTGGGTAAGGTACCGATTACTGCTTTGCACCTGAACGCTTCGATCTGCAGACTCTGGTTTTAAGGACGAAGGACAGGTTTGGAAAGCCGAAGTCAAACATCGATAAATAAAGATGTAAATAACTTTATTCAGTAGTACAATGAGTCATAATATGCCAGAATACGAAGTTAATGTACGATTAATAGTCGGATGCGCTTTCGAAGTTACAAACTGGGGGATGATATTTTTCGTACAGACGTGGAAGAGAGAAATTAAAACAGCATACTACGTCGAATGAATGCAGTTTTCCCGGATACACAAGGGATGTTCAGAGTTTCTAGGGAAAAACAAAGCTCGTTGTAATTTTTAAAAATATCACTTTCTACTGACAATTTGGATGCGAATCATGCGTAGCGCAACAGTTTTGTAAATGTCAGTGCCAAAAATTGACGATGTACAATAGATTTTATTTTAAGAACGCTCTCACGATAGACTATTTTTACTTCATTGTCAACCAAATATGAAGTTTGAAGGCGCCTGATAGAGTTTTTAATTTGCCTACAGAAATAAAAGTCGGGCAATACTTCTTGTAGTAATAAAAATTGGTAAACAGCCAAATAACATAGTAAATTCAATAAGGGGTCAGGCAAGTACACGTGTCTTTTCATTGCATTACCATTAAAATATATTAAATGTGAAATAATATGACTAATATCGAAAAATTAAAATTTTTTAAAAATGAGCGGGGCTCGATCGAGTGATCCGCTGATTACGGAGCTTGAATGCTAACTGCTTGACTCCGCGATCTCATTCTCAGTGTTGCAACGCACCAGTACATCACACACGTGTTAGAAATTTCTCTTGCGACTGTCCCGAAATCGCCTAAGTAGTAAACTTTGTTATTTGCACATTACGTTGTCCTGGTAGACTGTTAAAAGTGTACAGAGTTTGAAATAAGTCCGTGATACACACGTCGCGGCCTCCCCTTGGCAATATGCGGATGATGGAACCCATTCCACCGTCACTTTACGGTAGGTCGCTGCAACAGTTAGGCTTGTTGCATGACTGACATGGACCATTCCAGTCTACGAGGTGCATTCAAGTTCTAAGGCCTCCGATTTTTTTTCTCCGGACTGGAAAGAGATAGAAACATGCACATTGTTTTAAAATGAGGCTGCGTTCATTGTCAATACGTCCCAGTGATGGCAGCACCGTACGGCAGATGGAATTTTACCGCCAGCGGCGAGAATGAGAACTGTTTTAAATACTTAAAATGGCGACGTTTTCCTTACTTGAACAGCGTGCAATCATTCGTTTTCTGAATTTTCATGGTGTGAAACCAATTGAAATTCATCGACAGTTGAAGGAGACATGTGGTGATGGAGTTATGGATGTGTCGAAAGTGCGTTCACGGGTGCAACAGTTTAATGAAGGCAGAACATCGTGTGACAACAAACTGAAACAACCTTGGGCTCGCACAAGCCGGTCTGACGACATGATCAAGAAAGTGGAGAGAATTGTTTTGGGGGATCGCCGAATGACTGTTGAACAGATCGCCTCCAGAGTTGGCATTTCTGTCGGTTCTGTGCACACAATCCTCCATGACGACCTGAAAATGCGGAAAGTGTCATCCAGGTCGGTGCCACAAATGCTGACGGACGACCACATGGCTGCCAGTGTGGCATGTTGCCAAGCAATGTTGACGCACAACGACAGCATGAATGGGACTTTCTTTGAGACGTGGATGCCAATTTTCAATCCAGAAACAAAGCGCCAGTCAGCTCAATGGAAGCACACAGATTCACCGCCACGAAAAAAATTTCGGGTAAGCGACGGCGTAATCCTTACCCATTGCGTTCCAATGGGCACTACGGTAACAGGTGCATCCTACGAAAATGTTTTGAAGAACAAATTCCTTCCTGCACTGCAACAAAAACGTCCGTGAAGGGCTGCGCATGTGCTGTTTCACCAAGACAACGCACCCGCACATCGAGCTAACATTACGCAACAGTTTCTTCGTGATAACAACTTTAAAGTGATTCCTCATGCTCCCTACTCACCTGACCTGGCTCCTAGTGACTTTTGTCTTTTTCCAACAATGAAAGACACTCTCCGTGGCCGCACATTCACCAGCCGTGCTGCTATTGCCTCAGCGATTTTCCAGTGGTCAAAACAGACTCCTAAAGAATCCTTCGCCGCTGCCATGGAATCATGGCGTCAGCGTTGTGAAAAATGTGTAAGTCTGCAGGGCGATTACGTCGAGAAGTAACGCCAGTTTCATCGATTTCGGGTGAGTAGTTAATTATAAAAAAAATCAGAGGCCTTAGAACTTGAATGCACCTCGTATAAAAGGATCGAATAGGTGTAACGCCATTCTGTTGAATTCTCTGCTCCTTTTGTTAATCAAAGACCGATCACAAGCACTTCTTTACTCCGCAAGTCACCTTACGGTGGGTAGCCGAGGTTCCTTTGCGTATCAGTGTTACTTCCCCTTTTCCTGTTGAAGTTGCGAATCCATAAGGATACAGCCAAAGGGGAGGTTTCGGGGGTCCGGACCTCCCTTATCACCTAAATGAGTTGCCGTGTAGTGAAATTGTAAGACACTTGATTATTCAATGTCACGACGAAAAAGAATTACCTATAATCGATGGTAAAAAAGCCCATCGATAGATTTAAACTAGCCAAGACCAACCACCGTACATCCTTGGCCTTATCTGAGCTCAGATGTGCTTTCTTCAATCAGTTGGTCCTTACCTGCAGTTTAATTTTATATATGTACAGAAGTTTATTGACGTTTGTGCTGTGTGCAGTTCTGACAACTTGTGACTGTCGAAAACTTTGTAACAGGAAAGAGTATGAAAAATGCTTCTGATTCTTCTCGTCCACGAGTGTGAAGTCAAAAATATGCACGCACTACACAAATAGCATGATAGCAGTCTCATGTCAAGAGTCGAATCGTTATTTGGAGACTGGTAGAACTTTACAGATGCAATATTTATTATTTTACGAGGCTGTGAAGTGGTAAACATCATGGCAAATAACATCAAATTAAATTCAGTGCATAAAAATACACTTGAATTTACCTGTATTGCCCAAAAATCGCGTTAATCAACAAAATGTCGCCCAAACGACGACAGCTGAATTTCTTTAAAAAACATTTCAGCAAATTCTACCATTAATATCCCAAATGGCAAAAATATCGTCCAGTCTACTCACCCAGGTAGTACTCACTTATGAAAACCAGTTCAAACACGGTACAATCGTGTGCGGTTTCTGGAGAACGAAAGAAGTATGTGATGACAGCACATTCTATAGTTGGTTCGTGTTGTTGTGGCCACATGTAGTAAGTGTTGCTTCACGCAGTGGAGAATGGCAAAACAAAGGCACGCCGGAGACGGAGACGTTGCGAAGTAAGCACGGACAGATAGCCTTGCTGACAGCAGCAGTCTACCAACAGACTGACGCAAGGACGCACACAGACCGAGCGCCGAGCGAAGCCTGGAGAGTCCTGAGTAAAGGGAAATGAGGCCAGCACGCTAAGTTACGCTGCAATATACTGCGGGAGTAATAACATAAAGCTACCACCGAGGGTAAAAAACGTCCTCCTGCCGGATATAAATAGTGTAGCGCAGGCAGCAACAGAGAGAAGCCCTTAGGAAGCACTTCGAATCTGAGGACGGACGTGGTCCGTGTCCAAATGTTCAATGTTCGTAGGTGACGATTCCGGAAGTCTGTTCCAGCTCGCAGGAGTCATCCGTTCGCCGCCAGATGTCAACTTGAGCTCTGGAGGTCGGCACCATGGCTGACTAACTACAGCGAGAACTTCCAGCAGTACCGGCCACAGACAGTCCAGGCGCCGCCGGGGACTGTCGCCCGGACTTCATGGCAACCTGGCCCCACGGCACGTGGCCCGTCCATGACGGGACTTCGCGGACATCGCGACTGACGGCTTCCCAGCCGCCGGTGCAGCAGGCGTCGGCAGCTGACCTCACGGTGACACGGCTCCGTGGGCGAGCGGCGATGAGTTCATCTCAACCACAGGCCATCCTGTCTTCAGCGGAGCACTGGTGGCCAGAGGTCCCGAGTGCGATCAGCGGCGCGCGTTGCGCGCATTGTCGCAGAATCTACACAGTAGCAACCAGGCGGAGGGGTCCGCAGGGCTGGGCAGCAACGACGACGGAGATATGGTAAAAAAAGTTAAATAAATAATTGTAAAACTCCACGCCGTCTCAGTCTTTGGCGCAGCCATTGTGTTTGCTGCTAACAAGTAGCAAATGGCCATAACAAGTGATGAAGAATCCGTAACAAGTGGTGTCAGGTGCACCCACTCCACGACTTTGACTTGCACCGTGTGAAGCAACACCGAATAGGGTGAGTCCAGCAACTGCCTGCTGTCTATGTTTTCTGTGTAGCTAGACATGTCGAGGGCAACGTTAAGGGATGTGAAAGTGTCATTTGAAAGGCCTAGCAGCCCTGTATACTTGTCGCTGTTTCCTGGGAATGATAGTCACGTTAAATTAGTACCATCTAAAAGTGTAGTGTGGGGATTAACAGGTCACGTCGCTCCTTGCGATAAATTTGTACCAAGCACTTGTGATGTGTGTGGCTTCTATGGTCATGTAATGGGGCCATGTGGTAAGTCTAGGTGGCTTGCCTATAGACGTGTTAGGAATTGACTTGCTTCTGGGTAATACAAATTTATTTTTGTGAGGTGGGGTATACCACACAGAAAATGCCAGAGACACGTTCAACCGGGACAAGTGACGCCATAGTCGCATTGAAAGAGCAAGTTAATAAACTGATTGAAGAAAAAAAGTTGCAAAAGCAGCACATGCAGAGGATGGAGCAACAATTGTTGCAAAATACTCAATCAGGCTCGGGAAGCGATAGTGTAGAATTCAAGGTAACTGTCTTTTCCGTTGTGGCAGATTGTTCAGCGGCTAATTTGATACCTTCCTTCTCGGGTAAAACATCAGAGGATGTGAATGTTTTCATTGGTGACGTATGTAGTACGGCTAGACTGTGTGGCTGGTCGGATGAAATGTGTCTGCAAATGGCGAGGTTACGATTAGTAGGTGAAGCAAAGACTTATGTGGCATACCACGAAGGGTTAAAGGATGCTACTACATTCACAGAGTTGGCGGAGGGATTATTGCAAAGGTTTAGGAAACAAAACAGTGCCAGATTTTTTAGAGAAATATTGGGGAGGATGATGCAAAAAACGGTTGAAACGAAGAATTTTCAGACAGAATTAAGAGAACGAATGCGCACACGTATGAGTTAACGCAAGCTGCGAGTGCAAATGAAGTTCTATTGAAAGAAGCAGAGAATATAGTTTTAGACGCATTTTTGCGAGGGGTCTCGCCGGATTTTTCACGCCGGATAAGGATGGAAAATCCAAGTGACTTAGCCGCGGCATTGCGCGTAGCTACACATTTGCACGAAGTGGATAGCGCCACTAGAAGTCGCAATGACAAGAAAATATTTTCGTCTTCCAAAGAGTGTCACCGTTGTGGGAAGCAAGGTCATTTTAAGGGACAATGTCGGGAACCGCAGTGTTACAATTGTCAGAAAATAGGGCATAAGGCACGGCAGTGTAAAGCCAAGAAACGGGTTAATGATACAGCAGGTAAAAAACTGTTAAACAAAAAAGGGAGTGTTCCTGCCGTCGGGAGGCATTCCCAGTAAAAAGTGGTACTCAGAGAATGCACGAAGAGGCGGATTGTAGTCTGATGGTTTGGATAAAAGATAAGTAGCGAAGAGTTCTAGTGGATACTGGAGCGCAAGTATCAGTTGTCAGTGTGGACCTTGTGGGCAAGAAAGGATTGGAAGCTCCGAGGTACATATTGCGCGCAGTAGGCGATAAAAAATTAGATGCACTAGGGACAGCACAGCTCAAGTTTAAGATAGGGTACGTGTGGTTCCGGGAGCAAATGGAGGTGTTGTCAACTGTGGGACAGTGATTTTCAGCGACACTTGGGTTGGACTTTCTGATTAAACATCACGCCAAAATTGACCTTTCGCAACATAGGTTGGAACTCGATGGGAACTTGTTCTCAATGGGCACATCCGTTGCAAATGTTTCAGAGCCGCAAGATGCACCAATAGCTAAGGTGGGGCCAACTAAACTGCGTACAAGTGCATTAAAGGTGATTTCGTGCGACGTAGTACGAACAGGTACAGGGAAGTTGATCTGGGTACCGGTGGATGTCGATGTGCCACAGCAGGGGTTA